>NC_064616.1:507122601-507437601 GCF_023898315.1 Schistocerca nitens | reverse complement strand
CTAAGTTCTGCAGAAGCCCATGTACTTACTTCATGATAAACAAAAGTGAAATGCTTTGCGTACAGATATCTTAGTTATTACGCTTATTGCCGTGATGAAGGAAGTACTGTGCTGTAACGTATTGTTGTGCTACGGGAAAGGCAGACTCATTGTAGCTATACCACAAAAGTTACTACTAAAACATGTTTTACTTTCCAGAATAATACAGAAAAACTGTACAGATATTAAACAGAAACACTGCAAAAGCAACATTGTAAATTGTCACTCATTAGTAGCGTCGTGATAAAATCGTGTAGCTGTCTCACAAACTAACCACTGTCTCATCTGGTATCTCACAGAAAGTACTTTAAATCCAGAATGTATTTTCAAGTAAACCAAAATGTTGTATTAAAATCTTGTTAGCAGTACCAGTATATGTTCGAAGTATGTAAGTCTTATACTCGTTACGTAATCGTGCAACTAACAAGGAAGAATGTACACACAATAACACTGTTTCGTCTGTTCACTATAACAATGCGTTCGTAATTTCTGTTTAAATAAGTTCTCTTGGTTCTTGACTGGATATTTAACTTCAAAACATTGTTGCATGTTAATTTCTCAGTGTGGCAAATTGTACTAGTAGCGTGAAGCGATAAATTTTATGGCAAAGACTAAGTTAAAAAGCAGATTATCTCAAACGGTTTTACATGTGATATGTGGTGCAACCCTTTACTCTTCATAGTGTTCAGAGTTTCAATTTCAAAGCAATTGTCATGCGGTATATGTCGATAAAGAATACTGGAATTTTTCTCTAAGCCAGCTGGCGCACGTGGCTGTCTGCGGTGCGAGTCATTGTCTCATTGTTGGCGTGCGTCGTTAGAGGTATTAGGAGACCTATCTTCTACAAATTCACCTTGCCGAGAGGGCCCTGCCCTGTTTGACGCTCGCCAGTTCTGATGGAATTCAGGTCTGTCGTTTTGTCGGTAGTTTACATAGTTTGTCTGCCTGTCATGTGGTGAATTTCTCCCGGAATCTTAACTGCGTGGTGGACAGTTGCGTCTGAAGTTATTCTGTCTCCCTTGATAATTGTTTTTGTTCCCATATTGTCTGTTTCTATGGTAACCTGTCATATTCCTTACTACGGAAATGCGATCTTTCTCTGTAACTATTATTACTCTGCCAGTGGTTGTCATATGGGTGGTGTCTGTTTTGGTCACGATTTGCGTTGTAAGAATAGACTTGTCCAGTTATTGTTTCTGTCGTCACGGAATTGTGACGTATGTGACCTATAGTCATTGTTTTCCTGTTTTCTCATCCCGCGACTGTCTGTCAATTTCTAATTCTTGTAAGAGTCCCTGAAAAGCTTCAATGTCGTCTTTGCAACACGTCCTGCCAAAATAATATGCCGTAAATGTTCAGGCAATTTCATTAAGCAAATGCGGGTGAGTTCTGAAGGGCTGTATGGGTTTGAAAGATATAGATTCTTATGCAACATGTCTTCAAAATATTTGACAAGACTGGAAAATTCAGATTGTTCAAAGTGTTTCATCATCATGATGCTATGTTTTACTCGGTCTTGTGTAGCTTGAGACCAATATGCTGAGATGAAGGCATGATAAAATTCTCCTTCACTGTGACAATCGTGAATGACCGATCGCATTCTTACTGCTGGTTCATTCTCTAAATAGCCCCACAAATTCTAATCTGTGCTGCAATGACCAGTTGGGAGGAAAACAATGAGAGAATTGATGGAGTCACGCTTGTGGATGAATGTCGTTGCCAGAATTCTTAAATATTTTAAATTTACGTGTAGTAATGAACAGCTTAGTCAAAATCATCACGTCGGCGAGTCACATATCGGTCATTGTTACGTCGTTTCGGCGGTTCCATTTCAAAATTCGGTGCACCTAGCCAATTTCTTTCATAATTTCCGAAATGCGCTGTGTTATTTTGTGGCTGTTCCGTATTTCTATGTCCCTCTTCACGTATTGGGGCGCGAGTATCCTCTGAAATACGTAATTCTTGTATTACCTGTGTCAGCTGATCTTTTACTTCCCGGATTTCTCTTTGGTGTTGCGTATTAATTTGATCCAGATTTTGTTTGAATTTCCTAATTTGTTCACACTGTGTCATTAAAGACTACCGGTTTTGTGTCATTCAGATTATTATCTACCTTCGTAGATAAATTAGTTAGCTGATCCGAAAGTTCAACTACTTTCTCTGATAATGAACTAATTTCCTCCATGTGTCTTTCTGAACCAATTTTCAGAGTATCTACTGTGTCCTTTAAGTTTTCTTGAGTTTTTGCAAGTTGCGTAACCGAATCGTTAGATGCAACTGAGTCAATTTTAGCCCTCAAGGCCTCATGATTTTGATGAACAATAGTTTGCAGTTCTTTTATGGCTGCTTCGTGATTCTGTAATGCATTTTCATGCCGCGAAAAAAATAGGTTGAAAATGCTCACAAATCTGTGTTTTTACGTCATTACAGACTGACATTTCGATTCAATGTTATGTAACTCAGTAGTTAAATCTTCACGTGTTTGTTCAAGTGTGGTGTAACTTTTGAAGCTTTTGCTGTGTTTGTCTCTGATTTTGTTCCATTGTGTAACTTTTGAAGATTTTGTCCCATTTGTTGCATTAATTGTAATAACAATGCACTGGTGTCTGAAACATGTTCCTCAGTGCCATTCGGCAATGCATTTGACCAGGCAATATCCGCAGTTTGAGAAGCAGAATGTGTGTCTTGACTTATTTGAGAAAACGGTGAGGACGCAAAACCTTAATCTACAGTATTTGCAAGATTGTGTCCTGTCATTTCGGATTCCTGAGGCAAGCTGTTGCCGACCCATCGATCGATAACGCTTCCCTGTTCACTAATTGTTTCACTGTCTACACCATTGTTTGCAGCCCGCTCCATTTCCCTATGTACAATTACCAAATTACTACTTTGAACATTAGTTAATTCATTACTCGGTGGCGCCAACACTGCTTTCGTCTTCACTGTCATTTCTCAGTTTACTTTGGAGCCTAGTAATACGTTTTTCACACGCCACAGTATTTCACACGATAACACAGAAAAGCACAATTTGAAGAGCAAAAATAAGAAAACACATTAACGTAGCGCTGAAAATAATATCTAGTTAATTGCAAGCGCAGATGCGAAATACTTGCTGCAAATCTACATGCATGCCACAACTGTTTTACTGTACAACAATGAAAAACTGCAACTACAAAGGAAATGCTATAATTACGCGCTAGCAATAAACAAAAGCTACACTAATTACACAAACCACAAGAAAAAAAAATCAGAAGATTCCAGTCAGGTATCCTCGGCTAAGGGCCGACACATGAAACGTCCCCTTTCAAAAATTATACAAGACTGCTTAAACTGACAATTTTTGCGCAACGCAATCTGACTTTCAAAAATCCCTACAAAAAAAATGGCTCTGACTAACATTAACCTATACCTTGCACAAATCACTTACCTCACAAAAATCTTGGTTACTTGAACTACTGCAATACAGCGAGCGCCACTACTACCAGCTACATTAAAGATTCGAAATACGGAAGGCACTAACTACTGATAGGGATAGTTAGCAAATGAAAAATTTTAATAGACAACAAACAATGAGAATGAGATTTTCACTCTGCAGCGGAGTGTGCGCTGATATGAAACTTCCTGGCAGATTAAAACTGCGTGCCCGACCGAGACTCGAACTCGGGACCTTTGCCTTTCGCAGGCAAGTGCTCTACCATCTGAGCTACCGAAGCACGGCTCACGCCCGGCCTCACAGCTTTACTTCTGCCAGTATCTCGTCTCCTACCTTTTAAACTTTACAGAAGCTCTCCTGCGAATGAATTTACCTTAATATCATAAAAATTCATAATATATATAGCAGTTCATGACATCCAGTCCTACGAATTTCAAAACTCCGCCATTTCTTTCCCCACATCCACCACTGCTGACGGCTCACCAACTGCCCAACGCTACACGCTGTTCACATCCAGCTGCCCAACGCTACAATGGCGAGTATTACAACAATGCTTAGCAGCCACAGACTGCACACAGCACAGCCAGTGATTTTCATACAGAGCGCTACATGGCGTTGCCAATAAGAAAACCTAAATAGCCTACTTACACAGTGAAGTACACAGCAATTTGTGCCTGGAGGGCACTGACTGTTTCTAACAACAAGGTGCCATTTCGTAATCTGGAACAAGAATTTACAGGACCTGCAGTTGCGTCGAAACCTTTCTGAATAATGAAAGGGTTGACCGTGGAGAAGTCGTGACCTTCGTCAGACCGAGAAACAACAAGCAACTGTGGCAACGATGGAATGACTTTCTGTGGCTGAGACTCATTGAACTTACGCTTGTGAGCTGACATAGTAGAAGATGAGGAAGCCATTGCGAAAGTATCCCCATGATTACCGGCGCCTCCGATGGCGCGCTCCTTCCTTTGGGGGGGGGGGCCTCTCTGAGGCCACCCCCACCTTAGGTGATTGGTCACACCTCAGGTCACATCTCCCGACAAACGGACGGAGGGACCAATCGGCACTTTTGGAAGGTATCAGCTCGGGTAATCCCCCCTCCCTGGGCCTGGCCATTACCAGGGGGTACATACGTGTCGTATGTGTCTACCAGGGGCGGAAAATTACGCGTTACCCCGTCACCGGCTACGCATGGAAATGCATGGGTCGGCCTTCAGACACGCACCGGGAGGAAAAGGAGAAAGGGAAAGGAGAAAGGGAAAGGAGAAAGGGAAAGGAGAAAGGGAAAGGAGAAAGGGAAAGGAGAAAGGGAAAGGAGAAAGGGAAAGGAGAAAGGGAAAGGAGAAAGGGAAAGGAGAAAGGGAAAGGAGAAAGGGAAAGGAGAAAGGGAAAGGAGAAAGGGAAAGGAGAAAGGGAAAGGAGAAAGGGAAAGGAGAAAGGGAAAGGAGAAAGGGAAAGGAGAAAGGGAAAGGAGAAAGGGAAAGGAGAAAGGGAAAGGAGAAAGGGAAAGGAGAAAGGGAAAGGAGAAAGGGAAAGGAGAAAGGGAAAGGAGAAAGGGAAAGGAAAAGGGAAAGGAAAAGGGAAAGGAAAAGGGAAAGGAAAAGGGAAAGGAAAAGGGAAAGGAAAGAAGAGAGGTCTCAAACGCCGCAGCGGAGAAAAGGGCAAAGAGAAGAGGTAAGGAAATGGGAAGGACAGAGGAAGGACGAAGACTTTTAAGCGGAGAAAGCAAAGAATTTGTTACAGTTTCGAGCGTCTGTCTCCGGACGTAGGCACAAACCATACTCCCAGAGGGGGAGAAGGGGAAGGAAAGAGCCAGAGGGTAGGGGGGGGGTGAAGATGGGGGATGGGGCAGGATGCGGAAAGGGAAGGTATGCAGTTCGGAAAGGAAGGAAGGCCACATTAGCTCGGGGTCCCGTGCTCGCTACGCACGTATCCACAAGAGAGTTGTGGACCCCCCGGGGGAACAGTCGAGACAACAGGCATCTTATCCGCATGGCTGTAACGGATCGTGGTTCAAAGGGCTCTGAGCACTATGGAACTTAACATCTGTGGTTATCAGTCCCATAGAACTTAGAACTACTTAAACCTAATCTAAGGACAGCACACACATCCATCGCCGAGGCAGGATTCGAACCTGCGACCGCAGCGGTGACGCGGTACCAGACTGAAGCGCCTAGAACGGATCGTGCAGCCACGTCTCGATCCCTGAGTCAACACATGGGGACGTTTGCAGGAAAACAACCATCTGCACAAACAGTCTGACGATGTTTGCAGCACTATGGAGTATCAGCTCAGATATGGCTGCGGTTACCATTGACACTGCATCATAGACAGGAGCGCCACCGATGGTGTACTCAACGACGAACCTGTGTGCATGAATGGCGAAACGTCATTTTTTCGGATGACTCCAGGTTCTGTTTACAGCATCATGATGGTCGCATCCGTGTTTGGCGACATCGCGGTGAACGCACATTGGAAGCGTGTATTCGTCATCGCCATACTGGCGTATCACCCGGCGTGATGGTATGGGTTGCCATTGGTTACACGTCTCGTTATCTCTCGTTCTCATTGACGGCACTTTGAACAGTGGACGTTACATTTCAGATGTGTTACGACCCGTGGCTCTACCCTTCATTCGATCCCTGCGAAACCCTACATTTCAGCAGGATAATGCAAGACCGCATTTTGCAGGTCCTGTATGGGCCTTTTTGGATACAGAAAATATTCGACTGCTGCCCTGGTCAGCACATTCTCCAGATCTCTCACCAATTGAAAGTCTGGTCAATGGTAGCCAAGCAACTGGCTTGTCACAATACGGCAGTTAATACTCTTGATGAACTGTGGTATCGTGTTAAGCCGCATGGGCAGCTGTACCTGTACATGCCATCCAGGCTCTGTTTGACTCAATGCCCAGGCGTATCAAGGCCGTTGTGGCCAGAGGTGATTGTTCTGGGTACTGATTTCTCAGGATCTATGCACCTAAATTGCGTGAAAATGTAATCACATGTGAGTTCTAGTATAATATATTTGTCCAATGAATACCCGTTTATCATCTGCGTTTCTTCTTGGTGTAGCAATTTTGATGGCCAGTAGTGTAATTTTATGCAGGCACACAATTATACCTAAACCCATGCTTATTAAAATCAATTACTATAGGTCACGCAGAACAAGTTCAACAACGACACTACAAGCGAACTCTGTCAGGGCGAAAGAGTATTTGCCTAAATATTTAAAATTTCGTTAAAACGTACGATGAAGAAAGGGTTGCAAGTGGTGCACTTTACTATGGCTGCCAATTCTGGTTTAATGTTTCTTTCAGAAACAACATCACGTTACTGAGCTGTAGGGAAGAACATTTACTATCATATGGTGGGAAAATTTTTCAAGTCTCTGTTCTATCAATGGGCACTAAAATCTGAACTTTCTTAGATACAGGAGTTTAAACCGCGTATTTTAGGTAACGCACTTCTCGCTTGCGTTAGACCGTATAGTAGCAACATGCCGCATCTCGTCACAAGCAGGCGAGCATAAACAAAATTTAATTATTTTGTCAGACTTCTTTTTTGTTTTGTTTTGTTTTGTGTGAAGTACAACAAATGAAGAGTTCACTTATAAGTAACTGTTTCGCCTACATGTTCAACTACCACTATTCTCAATACTTACCACATTTAGATATTATATGAACACATTATTCAGTTTCAAAACAATGCGAGCACATTTTAATTCAACGTACGTATAAATAATACAAAAGAACAGGAACCTCATAAAAAAAGCTTCACAATTCACGGAAATCTTACACTTTTTACATCCAAACTTGAAACTGCAATATTTAGCGTTTTGGTTCGTTTAATACGCTGTAGAATTGTCCATGGATGTATGAATGGAGTTGTGAATGGACTTGTGAATCATCTACCACGTTATGAATGCATCCTGTGAACGCTGGATCAAAATCGCAATCTTACCTTCAAATTCCATTGTTTCGTCCATTTCAGCCGTTTCAATATAGTTAGTTCGAATACCGGTATCCATATTTGCAGTGTCAGTGTTACTTGGTGAAGCAACCGCTGCATTTCATTTGCAAATCAGCATTAGAGTCTGCTGTACGTTTTATTCTGCTACGTAAGACAGCAATAAAAATCAAATCTGAGGTAACTTTTGTATTAAAATTAAGCGTGCAGAATTCCCTTTTAGCGCTGGAGACGTCCCACAGGATTGTCACAGTAGTAGTAGTAGTAGTAGTAGTAGAATTATTATATTCAGGCACGTGTTAAGCTTATGACGGTGGTCTGAAGGGATAATAAGGGGGGAGAAAAGCAATTTCGGCTGAAGTGTGGCTTTGTGCCTCGTTAACTAAATAAATCCATGTACTGTAAAATTGGTGTTACCCACGTCTTTGTGCTTGTTTCATTTGCAATTATTTAACAGGGGCTTTCACAGGTTCATCTCGGAAGAACGTGTTACTTAAATTCATGTGACTTTATTGCTGGAGGACTTCGTTTATAGCGAAAAGATTCCTTTCTGGATATTTTTGAAATTATCTGACCGGCTGTTTTCCGTAGTTAGCGCTTGATTGTAGAAGCTTGTCTACTGCACACGGCTAACCGAAGCAGATGAAAACAGAAAATATACGTGAATACGAAGTGCAGTTACCTTCTTGAATGTGGTAGTATAAATAATTTGAATTGTTGACAACTAGACCAGAACAGTTATCGGTGGAGTAGGAGTATAGCTTACCTATATCTTAGGTGTCTTCCAACTAGATGAAGGGTAAGAATGAGATTTTCACTCTGCAGCGGAGTGTGCGCCGATATGAAACTTCCTGGCAGATTAAAACTGTGTGCCCGACCGAGACTCGAACTCGGGACCTTTGCCTTTCGCAGGCAAGTGCTCTACCACCTGAGCTACCGAATCACGACTCACGCCCGGTCCTCACAGCTTTACTTCTGCCAGTATCTCGTCTCCTACCTTCCAAACTTTACAGAAGCTCTCCTGCGCAGGATTCTTGCTTCGGTAGCTCAGATGGTAGAGCACTTGCCCGCGAAAGGCAAAGGTCCCGAGTTCGAGTCTCGGTCGGGCACACAGTTTTAATCTGCCAGGAAGTTTCTTAGGTGAAGGGTGCTGCATCAGATTGGATACGGACTGCGGAAGGCTCGGTATGAACTCAAAAATTTCTTTAATCACGTGAGTTATTTCTCGGAAAGAATTCTTCCAGTGTTACTTTCCGCTATACCACTGCTGACGTTAACTTTTCTACTGTATAGAAATTATGCCAACAGATTTCAGGACAATAATATGATCACTTCCTTTAAACGATGTACATGCAACCATGTACACTGAACTCTATAAGCTCTAAGGTTGGTCACAGGCAAGACTCGCCCATGAGCTCTTTGGGCCGAAATTAATCTGCAGATGCCACGGGGAACGATTCACTAAAGCAGCGACTGATGGGCACCCACAGTTACTGAATGGGCACCCACAGTTACTGAATGGGCACCCACAGTTACTGAATGGGCACCCACAGTTACTGAATGGGCACCCACAGTTACTGAATGGGCACCCACAGTTACTGAATGGGCACCCACAGTTACTGAATGGGCACGTCAAAGCGTTAACGGATTTACGAAAGGCAGCTACAATGCGTACGAAACCGAAACACGACGGTAGCGTGCAGAAAACATAGGCCGAAATTCATTTTAACGGCTGGGTTACCGGTAACCGAGGGTGAATCTGGAGACCTGCTTCGCAGTATTATCTGTCCCACAAGTGTATCCAGCCAAAACACGGGAACAACATTATGACAGCACTACGTTGCACAAGTTTGAAACAATCAACAGTAGGCTGTGCTGTGCCTTGACACTACAGCACTAAGTGAATCAAGTGCAAAGAAAAGTGCCGAACTTCGAAAAAACCTTGCAAACTAGTATGTTTTGTGACCACGTAACTCCAGTGACTACGCATAGCGAGAATACAGCGTACACTTTCTGAACTGCCGTAAAAACCATTTATGTAAATAAATTTAGAAGGGTGCAGATTGCGTCGTCTTCTGGAGAGGAATGATGCACTGACTGTCGATGCTACAAACTCAGTCCAAAGCGTATGCAAGAGAAATTCTGTTTTAGTGTGGACAAATGGTGTCATTCAATCTGACTCAGTGAGACTTTGTTCTGTTTCATACCGGTGGCAGCAGCAGTAGCTAGGATCATGCATGCTACGGCAACTACATTTGATGCTGTCTGGCGCGAAAGTTATCTTTTCACCGCAGCTCTGGTACTGTTTGATAGGGGGATCCAGACGTTGCCACGAACATGTGACTACTGTTTACCATAGACCCCACTCTACTGATAAGTCATGTCATTACAGGAATTATGGTCTTTAGAAAATGCAGGCATACGATTATGCGAAAAGTGATTTTGCTGGCGACACGACCCATCTTCAGAGCTGTTCCTACATGGTGTACTTTAAACCAGATATCCGACTCAGGGTTTTTCGAGGTTACCGAATATGACCATATGTGTTATACCTGTATGACGATCGATAATTAGAATTTTTCGTCTGTATGTAGTTGTGGAGATCATTGTGTATTTATAGGCTTTAACTGGTTCATGTCAAGGGACAGCGCCATAACATGCCGGCATCTTCACGCTGTCGTTAGGCAGCTTCCTGCTTATTTACCAGGCGAAGACTGTCACCTGAAGTTCTTTCGGCGTGTTATCGCCCTCCGATATCCATAAGAAATCGGAGAAATGTACACTATGTGAATGGAAAGTTTAAGGGTTTAGTACTTCTCTGGACCTTACACGAACGGTAACTGTGTCGCTGATAAACTTACTACGTAATGCAATACAACGATTGTTGAGACATTTATCCATTTTTAAAATTAATGGATATATGAAACTAGACTTACGATCAAGAATGTACGAATGCGTTATTCCACTGAAATACGTTTTCGATCGATAGAATCGAGAGCAGAAATTACACCTTATGTTAATTTGTGGAAAACATGAAACTTACGGGACTGGTTAAAAGACAGTAACTTAACTTTTTCTCTACTTCTGAGCTAGGAGGAGGTTAATAGGTGTCACTGTGTTAAATTCGTTGTGGTGCGCGCTTCTGGGAAATGGGTCTTAAAGAGTCCAGCTGAATTACTGCACGTACGTTATTAATGATAGTTAACTGCACGTTAAGAATGTCAATTTATGTTGCATGAGAAGAGAGATCGCGTCGCATTGGCTGTAATCTATTTTGAAGGGTAGGTTGAGAAATTATTCGGGTGTATTTCCCTTCGTTTGAATTCCAGCTTTAAGAGCATCTAATTCCACTGGACATCGGATACTCGTTTTCGACATGCTTAATTTATTGAACTTTGACAACATTTAAAAATCCACTGGAGTATAAGATCTCAGTTCATTGTAAATGTTACACATTAATAAAATTTTACATCCATTATATGTCCTCGCCACGCCTAGTGAAATAGGTGAGTTCCAGTATGCATTCTCTTAACATCAGGCTTAATTAGGTGTACACGCTCGTCCACAAAGTTCAGGCAGGAATTTGACAATGCCATGTTGTCAAGAGGATTACATTTTTGTTTCGTGCTTATACATGCAGTTCCGCTACCCCTGAGGACAAGCCAGAAGCTTGGCTCTGAGAAGACCTATGCTCTGCTGCATCCACAGGCTCTTCTGGCCTGAAGTATTGGTAGACGATACCCGCAGCAACACCGCCTAGGCACGGTCCCACCCAGTACACCTGCAAGACGGCCGAACCAATACAAAGCAAATTCGTATCATCGTTAAACAGCTTTGTTGACAACTCTCACTCTTAATGCACTTCACATTTTTCCCTGGATACATACCCAATGGTTTGTCCAAGATTCGGTAACGAAAGCAGGTCCGAAAGAACGAGCCGGATTCATACCAGCACCAGTATACTGCATCTGCGAAAAAATTAAGGTCATTAGTCTTGCACTCATGGATATTTCCGCCTTACATTTGAATCCATCTGACTAGGGATATACAGCTTATTGAACTGCAGGTGATCCTTTGTCATTTACAGGTGCGTACTGTGGCTGCTTTTTCCGCTACTATCAGGATTTGCCTTACTGATCTACGAAGTTAATTTTCTATCGTTGGAAATTTTTTGGTGGTACTCTACAAAATCTTAAATTTAACTGACATCATAAAGCAGTTTTATCTTCCCGAGGAGTTACTTGTGAAGGCGAGCACACATCGTAACTCCGTGTTATTTAGTTTGGGACGATACCTTCACGTTTAGTCGGACATACTTAACCTCAATGATTCACTTCTTTCATTGTAAGTGTTCCTGGTGTGTGAACATCACCACTCTTTCCCACTCACTGATGACACCAAAGTGTTCATACGTCTGGACGACGCAAGGTCGATCCACATGCTTTCTATATGGCATTAGTCCACATTCAAAATTTAAATACACAGTTTAAATAAACACAAATGTCACCTATTACTTCTTTTATACGGGGTAGACCAAGAAGTAGTGTTATGTGTCCAAAATTTTAGTGACAGACAACAGCGGAATTAGTACAGATTATAGACTAAACTGTCCGCTACACACCTCACTCTTTGCACTGTCGTCTATGCATTCGTGTCTACCTGCAATATAGAACAAAGGCATAAAAAACCAGTTCAGAAGCCTTCAGCAGCTTGCTTTTTGAATTGTGCTAAAGCTGTTTTAACTTTATGCAAGTTATTTGATCCGAAATAGCGTATGTTCTTTTTGTGAGTCTTAACAGTCAGATGGGCTGTAGGGAGCAAGATCCACCAATTACCAGCCTTATTTTGCAATCGCTTTGGAGGCGAAGAATGACGTTCGAGTGCGCGCATTATTGGCTCCGTAAGATTCTTGACTGTGGTTACACAGGCGTCGCTGTTTATCGGTAACTCTACAGCGTTTATCTTGCTGATCGCTATCAATACGTCCTCGATTCAAATCGTATCAATGTCTGCCAGCCGCTGTGCTGAGTGCCTGCAATGTCAGTTCTTCGATATTTAAGTATTTCACCCGCTGCCGTACGTTTTGCATGTCCATTACAGCGTACCCGCCCACTTATGTGTTGAAACAGCTTGATAATAGTTACAAGAAGCAGAGCCTCGAGTTATTTTAGCCTTGTTTTGGTGCCTTGGTTCAACGATGGCGAAAATATGTACCAATGGTCACGAACGGTAGTGTTGGGCAAATAATTCACACTACGATCTATACAAATTTCGCTATTTTAATTTTTTTTTTTTTAAATATCGAGGCAGTGTTCCATCCACACTTAATTCGAATCCGAATGATCCCATAATCAGCGAAATCTAAAAATTTATCTTTGTTGCATTATCCTATGACGCACATATCCTGGTAAGAATTCAAGCTAAGGAGAAATCAATAGTTGAAGGGGAAAACACTGGCCTCGTTCACTGGCCAGAAGCAACCTGAAATCGCCGCCGCTGTCACTGGAATATTTAACGACACAGATTCGCCACCTAGACGTTAGCCACCAACAAACGCAAGCCTTCTCAAGGCTTTTTTTTTGTTGTTTTGGTTTTAGGGCGCAAAGCTGCTATGGTCATTAGCGCCCAGTCCGTGACTTAGGAAACAGTAAAAACAGAAAATGGAAACCAGCAGAAATGGGAACGGAAACTCAAAAAATTGAAGAAACTACAAGCAGAAGGAAGCCTTAAAAATCCACTACAGAAAGGGGTTCGTTGTCCCCAAAAAAAGCTTTAAATGACTGACGTCATTTCACTAGCACTAATAAAGTCAAGAACGCGATCGGCCGAGCGCGTTTCATCTGCTAAAATGGACGATATATCAGGCGACAGCTGTAGACGGGCGCGTAACGGAGTAAAATAGGGGCACTCAAGTAAAAGGTGTCTTACCGTCCACAGCTGAAAGCAGTCGGGACAGAGTGGGGGAGGATCGCCGCTTAAAAGATGTCCATGACTAAAAAGACAGTGCCCTAACCGGAGTCTAGTTAAAATTACTTCCTCCCGACAAGGCGTTCGGGAGGAAGAGGTCCAAGCACAGGGAAGAGCTTTCACGTCCCGCAATTTATTATGGGGAAGTGTCGACCAATGTGCGTGCCATAAAAGAATAACTCTACGACATAAAACGCTCTGTAGATCGGTGAAGGGAATCTATTGAATAGCTGGCCGAAGAAGAAAGACTGCAGCCTTGGCCGCTATATCGGCAGCCTCATTTCCACAGATACCAACGTGTCCCGGGAGCCAGAGGAACGCCTCCGAGACGCCCCCAGGTGGAGCAAGCGCAAACAGTCCTGAATCCGGTGGACCAGAGGGTGCACAGGGTAAAGAGCTTGAAGACTGAGGAGAGAGCTGAGAGAATATGAGCAGATAACGTACTGTATCCGCTAATGGCGGCGGATGTAGTGGACAGCCTGGAGAACAGCGTAAAGCTCCGCAGTATAAACCGAACACTGGTCGGGAAGCCGAAATTGATTTGGGTTGTCGCCAACAATATAGGCACTACCTACACCTAACGATATTTTCGAGCCATCAGTGTAAATAAATGTGGCTTCCTTCATTTGTGCACAGAGCAGCAAATGCCCAACGATAAACAAGTGAAGGTGTACCATCCTTGGGAAATTGACAAAGGTCACGGAGCAGGCAGATCTGGGGACGGAGCCAAGGCGGTGCTGTACCCCAAGTTGTCAAGAAGGTTTTAGGAAATGGGAAGGAAAGAGAATGGAGCAGTTGACGGAAGCGGACTCCCGGTGGTAGTAGGGAGGAAGGGCGGCCTGCATACCCTACATCAAAGGAGGCGTCGAAAAAATATCATGGGCTGCATTAGCAGGCATGGAAGACAGATGGCTAGCATAACGACTCAGGAGTGATCGCAGATTGGACAGCAGTGTCAGCATAAAGGTTTTCCACAGGGCTCGTGTAAAAATCGCCGGACACTAAACGTAATCCACGGTGGTGGATAGAGTCGAGACGCCGAAGAATAGACGGCCGAGCAGAGGAGTAGACTATGCTTCCATAGTCCAATTTCGAGCGCACTAAGGCGCGATAGAGGCGGAGAAGGACCACTCGGTCCGCTCCCCAGGAGGTACCATTCAGGACACGGAGGGTGTTAAGCGATCGCAGACAGCGAGCCGAAAGATAGGAAACGTGGGAGGACCAGCACAGTTTTCTGTCAAACATAAGACCCAAGAATTTAGCGACGTCCGAAAACGGAAGGTTGACAGGTCCTAGATGTAAGGAGGGTGGAAGAAACTCCTTACGTCGCCAAAAATTAAGACAAACGGTCTTATTGGGAGAAAAACTGAAGCCGGTTTCGATGCTCCAAGGGTAGAGGCGATCGAGACATCTTTGAAGACGTCGTTCAAGAAGGCTGGTCCATTGACAGCTGTAGTAGATCGCAAAATCGTCCACAAAGAGGGAGCCCGAGACATCAGGAAGGAGACAATCCATAATTGGATTTATCGCAATGGCAAACAGTACAACACTTAGCACGGAGCCCTGGGGTACCCCGTTTTCTTGGGAGAAAGTACGGGAGAGAGTAGTGTTCACCCGCACTCTAAACGTGCGCTTTGCCATAAATTCGCGAAGAAAAAGGGGCAGCCGACCTCGAAAGCCCCAAAAGAACAGTGTGTGGAGGATGCCTGTCCTCCAACAGGTATCGTATGCTCTCTCCAGATCAAAAAATATTGCTACCGTTTGGCGTTTCTGGAGAAAATTGTTCATGATTTAAGTGGAGAGAGCAACAAGATGGTCAACTGCAGAATGATGCTTTCGGAAACCGCATTGGGCAGGTGTTGAAAGACTGCAGGTCTCCAGCCGCCAAGCTAAACAACCATTCACCATACGCTCCAAAACCTTACATACACTATTCGTGAGAGAAATGGGGCGATAGCTAGAGGGGAGATGTTTGTCCTTTCGCCATTGTCTGGGAAAAGCACTGTGTCAAAATTCGATTATAAAGACGAAGGAGGTAACGCAGACTATGGGTTGATAAATGGAGCAACATTTGGACGTGGATACCATCCGGTCCTGGGGTGGAGGAGCGAGAAGAATACAGTGCATGTTGGAGTTAACGCATGGAGAAAACAGTATTATAGCTTTCGCGATTTTGAGAGGAGAAAGCAAGAGGTTGCACTTCCGCTGCACGTATCTTCGGGAGAAACGCTGGCGGGTAATTTGAAGATCTCGAAATCTCAGCAAAGTGTTGACCCAATGAGATAGAAATTGCGACGGGGTCCACTAATGTATCACGCGCGACAGTGAGCCCAGAGACCGGGGAGAAACTAGGCGCGTCAGATAACCGTCGAATCCGACTCCAAACTTCCGAGGAGTGAGTGAAGTTGTTAAATGAGCTAGTAAAGAATTTCCAGCTTGCCTTCTTGCTATCGTGGATGAGGCGACGGCATCGCGCATGGATCTGCTTATAGCGGATACAGTTGGCCAAAGTAGGATGGTGGCGGAAAACGAAGAGCACGTCGACGCTCACGTATTGCGTCACGGCATGCCCCGTTCCACCAAGGAACTGGGGGAGCTGGGGCAATGCGGAGGTGCGTGGTATTGAACGTTCCGTAGCTGTAAGAATAAAGTCTGTAATATGTGTGACCTCATCGTCGACGCTAGGAAAGTGACGGTCATCGAATGTCGCTAGAGACGAAAGAAGTGTCCAATCGGCTTGGGCCAACTTCCAGCGTCGCGGGCGCATGTAGGGCAGTTAAGGCTGCAGTCTAAGGACACATGGAAAGTCGTCACTGGAGTGTGTATCATCAAGGGCGTACCATTCGAAGCGCCGAGCTAGCGGAACAGTACCGACCGAAAGGTCCTAATGAGAGAAATTTGTCGTGGTGGCAGACAAAAATGTAGAGACCCCAGTGTTGAGGAAAACTAGATCCGCTTGGTGGAAGACGTCTAGCAATAGTGAGCCACAAGGACAAGGATGTGGAGATCCCCGAAGCAGGTGGTGGGCATTGAAGTCCCCAACAAGCAAATAGGGAGGTGGAAGCTGGCAAAGAAGATGGAGATCAGCTCGTGCCATTGGTGTGGACGATGCAATGTATTGAGTACAAAGAGAAAAGGTATATCCAGAAAGGGAAAGACCGACAGCGACAGCTTAGAAGGGAGTGTGTAAGGGGATTGGGTGATAATGGAGAGTATCATGGAGAAGAATCTTGAGTCCTGCACGGGATGGAGAGCCTTCAACAAAGGGGGGATCAAATCGGACAGACTGAAAATGGGGGAGAACAAAGCGGTCATGGGGACGCAGCTTTGTTTCCTGAAGACAAAAGATGACCAGCGAGTAGGATTGTAAGAAGATCGACAATTCATCCCGATTGGCTCGAATGCCGCGGATATTCCAGTGGATAATGGACATAGGGTGAACAGAAAAATGGAGGAATGTGACCAAGGTTGCCGTCAACTCAACGACTGCTCAGAGCTTGCGACCGACAGCATGGAATGGCATTCAGCCGAAGGCTGATGATCCTGATCCATAGGTTGTTCAGGAGCAGCTCCTGCCACCAGCGATCGGCCAGTTGATCGGCCGCCAGCAGTGACCCTTGGCGACACAGAAGACGGCAGAGGGCGATTTCCGCCAGGTGGTGCTGTAGATGAGACACGCCTTGGGGGAGAAGGAGATGATCTGGGTTTCTTATTAGCCTTCTTGGAAGTATGATGTTTGGATGGAGGAGGAATCGATGGTTGTGAAGTTAGGGTATGTAAAAAAAATCTTCACGAGTATGCTCTCTTTTCGAAGTCTTGGTGTCTGACTTTAGTGCTCGAGATTTAGCAGAACCCGATGAAGGGTGAGCCGTAGAGTGGGCAGGCTAAAGTGGTGAGGTTGAACGGGCAATCCTTGTGCTGGCTTATCTGACAACCGTGGTACTATAGGCGAGGTCGGAAGTCAGCGTGGCTGCCTCCTTTGTTGGCCGAGGAGAAGCAAGGACAGTGCTGTATTTTCCTGTCTGAGGCACGGTGCGCTGTCGACTGGCGAACGATTTTCGAGCAGCAAAGGTCGACACCTTTTCCTTCACTCTGATTTCCTGGATAAGCTTTTCGTCTTTAGAAATGGGGCAATCTCGAGAGGAAGCAGCGTGGTCACCCATACAGTTGATGCAGCGAGGGGATGGAGGTGGACAAGCACCCTCATGGCCATCCTTGCCACACATAACATATTTGGCCGGATTGGAACAGGACTGGCTGGTGTGATTGATCCGCTGACACCGACAGCAACGCGTAGGGTTTGGGACGTAAGGCCAAATGGAGATTAACTCATAGCCGGCTTTGATTTTCGATGGTAGTTAAACTTTGTCAAATGTCAAGAAGACAGTACGGGTTGCAATAATGTTCGTGTCAACCCTTTTCATGACTATGAACTGCCGTTACGCCCTGGTCAGACAGGTAGTGCTGAATTTCTTCGTCAGACAATCCATTGAGGGAGCGTTATAAACGACTCCACACGAGGAATTTAAAGTGCGGTGCGCTTCAACCTGGACAGGGAAGGTGTGGAGCAGTGAAGTACACAGCAATTTTTGTGCTTGGGGGGCACTGACTGTTTCTAACAACAAGGTGCCATTCCGTAATCTGGAACAAGACTTTACAGGACCTGCAATTGCGTCGACACCTTTCTGAATAATGAAAGGGTTGACCGTGGAGAAGTCGTTACCTTCATCAGACTGAGAAACAACAAGGAACTGTGGCAATGATGGAAGAACTGTCTGTGGCTGAGACTCCGTGAACTTACGCTTGTGACCAGACACAATGGAAGGTGAGGAACCCATTACGGAAGAATCTCCCATGATTACCGGCGTCTCCGATGGCGCGCTCCTCCCTTGTGGGGGCCCTCTCTGAGGGCACTCCCGTCTTAGGTTATTGTTCACACCTCAGGTCACACTTCCCGAAAAACGGATGGAGGGACCAATCGGCACTTTCGGAAGGTATCAGCTCGGGTAATCCCTCTCCCTGGGCCTAGCCGTTACCAGAGGGTACATTCGTGTCCTACCTGTCTCCCCGGGGAGGGAAATTACGCGTCACCCAGTAACTGGCTATGCATGGAAATGCGTGGGTCGGCCTTCAGACACGCACAGGGAGGAAAAAAGATAAAGGGAAAGGGAAAGGAAAGAAGAGGGGTCTCAAACGCCGCAGCAGAGAAAAGGGCAAAGAGAAGAGGTAAGGAAAACAGAAGGACAGAGGAAGGACAGACTTGCAAGCGGAGAAAGCAAAGAATTTGTTACAGTTTCGAGCGTCCGTCTCCGGACATAGGCACAAACCATACTCCCAGAGGGGGAGAAAGGGAAGGAAAGAGCCATATGTGGGGGGAGGCGAAGATGGGGGATGGGGAAAGATGCAGAAAGGGAAGGTATGCAGCCCGGAAGGGAAGGAAGGCCACATTAGCTCGGGGTCCCATGCTCGCTACGCACGTATCCACAGAAGATTTGTGGACCCCCTGGAGGGATCTCAAGGCTTTGGCGTTCGCTTCGAAGAATTTGGTGTACCAGGAAGAACCTGCTTTATATTCCCGTATTTCATGGATGTAAGTATCGGAATTGTCACGTACTAACTCAAATATGAGGACCACCCATCATAGTTTTGGTTACCATTTACATACCTAATACAAGCAGTTCACACGCTGGGAAATAATTAACCTGATCTACAGCTGTAGTTATTGGCAGTTCTTATCTAAAACCGAACATCGGATAAGATTAAGTTGAACTAGCTGCCGAGTATCTTGATTATTCAGTTCAAAATTGAAGCGCGATAATCTAAGTTCCAGTATGGAAACACTGTAGAAAATAACCACTGTCTGGAATGTCAAGTTAATACAGTATATTATAGAAGGAAACGCTATGGAAACAAAAAAGAACGATAATTTTACTAGATGGGATTGTAACGGACGCAATATGCTGAACACAAGACACAGGGTACATCTGTTCGTCAGTTACGTTACACGCTCGACGTGACTGTCACACTGCAGGATGACGCGCTGCTGGTGAAGCTCTTGTAAGAACGGTGCAGGAAAGAAGCGTTGCAGGAGATTCTGACTTCAGGATACGAAAAAACAAAACTGGGGCATTGGCCCCATGTAAAGGGTCTGCACAAAAGCGTAATTTCGTGGAAAAAATGCTTGAAGTGCAGGGCGGCGGAGGGAGGAGCACAATTGATCCGACTTCAGCACATGTTGCCACAAGATTACAGGAGGGAGTCCCGCTGTGGGATGCTAATATGCAGTGCACGGCAAATTACCTGAAATTACGACATGCTTCTGCCAAACATCCAGCATTCACCTCCATACAAAATTAGCACAAAATTAGCCGTGTTCAGTAGTAGCTTCAATGCTGACCTGCCAGTAACACCAACTCATTTTTGCTCTCATCGCACATACGAAGCCGTAGTGGATGGGCTTACGTAACAGTGCCTCAACTACTGAAAACCGATCATGTGCGGTCACGTACATTGCGCAGTACCATTTAATGCGCAACTCACCATGGATGTCCTACTGCTATTTCCTGTTATCATACCATGTGCAAACACATCAGTTATGAGGGGCCATTAAAACTGTTAGCGCTGTTTCTGTATCTACCATGTAAGGAGCTCGTAAGTGTTTCTGCTGAACTAGATGCTACGGTAGAAACGGGACTGTTTACCATTTAGGGAGGTATCTGACGACATTTACCAATTTACTAATTGGTGTGCCAACTAATAAGCCGCCGATTCTCTAACTAGATCGCTTCCACAATCAAATCGACGGATTTATTAGCCGGAGTCTCAACGCTAGCACAGAAGCCACCTACAGGCCCGAAACAGTCATTGAAATTAAGCCTTACCCATGAACAGGGACTTAAGGTGCTCGGGAGACATACCGCGAACAAGTGGCAGGCTGTGATGGCGAGGCCGATAGTGTAGGGTCCTGCGGCTGCTGCTACCACCCCTGTGGCAGCGCTGTACACGGCCATCACGAGCACGAATGATATGACTATCTCCACGAAGCAGCCCTGCGTCGGCGTCACGTGCCGATTCAAGGCTGTAACGCCCAGCGTTGCGATCGTCTCGTTGGGTGTCAGGGCCTGCAACAACCACAACATAAGGCTGCGAAGGTACCTTCCATCTCACCGGTACTATATTTAATTACCTTTAAAACCATTTTGTGGGAAGAGCAATCAAATTTACTACAATTAACACAGCTGGCCAAAGTTTGTAGTCCCTCTTTACTAATATGGCTGTTTTGTTTTCGGAGTTCTTCGACTGTACATTGATTCTTACGAGCTCTCACCAAATTGGAATCTGTAATCACCACATACCAGGGATTGGTCCTTAAATTTTAGGTCCATTAGAACGCCTGAACCATTCTTGAATAGCGTGCATCTGTTTACTATTCCCTGAGTGCCCGCGTGTAACTAACCGTTTTATGAGCAGAAATTAATTAATGGAACCGGGATGTTTAAGTGGTAGGTCTGCACTCAATTTGCCCTTATTCGAAGACAATAGAAGCATATAGGCTACGAAGATTTGTAACCATTAGTTCTCATTCTTTGGCAACTAGTTGCCATGTACAGTAATTGTCACATTATAACTCGTCAAAATTCCAGCCATCTGTTTACTGCGTAGGTTTGAATCCATGTCCTTTTTTTCTTACCATTCAACTAACACTTGTTCGAACGAAATAACCACTTCAACAGGCGCAGCTACGAGTACCTGGAGCACGAATGAGCCAGCGGTGGCGCCCACACACTGCGCCGTCACGTACAGCAGAGCCTTCAGCGGGCCCAGGAAGCCGCCCACCACCAGGCCCACAGTCACTGCCGGGTTCACGTGAGCGCCGCTTACGTAGCCCAGCGTCTGAAGGCAAACATTTGGTTAATCACATTCATCATCTACTTCCACATACAAATATTTCGGTGTAACTACCTTGAGAGTAAGCTGAGTGGAAATGGCTACGTTTAAGTTGGTCATATTCATACAATGCCTCTTCACTCGCTTATTGGATATCCCAGGTGCCAAACCGTACAGAATTTTTTCGAAAATTGCCTTAGGAAGAAGTGCATCGTCTTCGTACCAAGACGTGCTTACCTCTTACGTTACCAATTTGAATCATGTGAAGTCGCTTTCGTTGACTGGTTTTATACCCGTGAAGAACCTAATCCTTTGTTTCTCTACCAGCTTTATCACAAATGAAATCGTGTCTCAGTATTAATGGAACTTCCGACAAAAAACTGTTCCTGCTGTTTTGCCGCAAATGTATATTGCGACTATGCTCATCTCTTTAATAATGTTAGTTTTCGAACAACGAATTTCACATAAGTGGAAGCAACCGATTGATTAATCTGTCGGATCGAAACCTGTCATCGCGCTACTTGTGTGAATAGCGTTTTGAGTAGCCAATTGGCTTGTGTTCTTTAGGAGAATTTGTAGCACTGCCACGTTCAACCTATTTGTTCGAATGGAATTGACCATTACTTCTACTCTTCACTTTTATTCAGACACTCGCTCATTTCACGCAATGACACCTTTCAAGCCATTCCTGCAGCGGATGTGTGAAATGCTTGCGTGAGAGTAAGGGCAATGAGTTACAGGCCAGCCATCACGTTATTCTGATACATAACTTAATTAGAAAGATGGTTAATACGAGTGAGCCTGATGAATTAAGATGCTGACGTTTAATTAGCTCGTTAAATTTTCGTTTCCTAGTGGCTGAACAGTTCTATACTGTGCACAGGCGAGCACCTCTAGTTGCTACCGCCATACACAACCTTCACCATATTTAAGCAATGAGATTCAGTAGGGGGTTTATTTTCACATTCTAATTGTTAAGTCACTGCAAATCCTATCTTGTCCCGTATCTTATAACCAGTTTAAGACCATTGTCAATGCCGTTGGACATCATGCGCATAATACGGATCACAACGTCTTTGCCGCGAACTTAGTAATACTGACATAACTGAAGTGGCTGGCCTTAACCGTAATATGAAGTGCATGTTTTACTTTCTACAGCCGTTACATGGCCTGCGAGCTTCTACATCTTGTCTGACGTTTTCCACGAACGGGACACTACGAAAGCACAGGCAGCCAGCACACACCGCCTTCTTACTGCACTTTGCGCCCCTACTATCGATGTACGCCGCTGAAAGAGCGGCCCCAACACGCCATGACCATGTACTTTTCGTCAGTAGCAGTTTAATCTACCTGAATGCCATTTGCAATACGCAGCTCACTGCACTTGGGCTATTATTTCCCCCACGCTACTGGAAAGCTGAACGAGTGACCATTTCTTGCTCTCTAGAATGCGACCATTATTGCGATACCTACCTGCACGATGCATGCGACAGTAAGTCCAAATGTCAGGGCCACCTGAACAGTCGTCGGCTGGTAGCCTTCCGACCACGCCGTTGTAGTCGAGCCACACCCGACGATCACCAGCAGGAACGTGCCGAGGAGCTCAGCAGCCAGCTGTACCACCACTGTTTTCCAGGGCTTCATCTCGTCTAACCTCATCAGGTTCAGGACGCCTAGAACGTAAGCACAGTTTCACTTCAGAGATATGACACTGCAAGATTCAAGATTAGAAGTGAATTTGCCATAATCTTGTGAAAACACTATTTTAACCACAATGCCCGCCACATTAACGGCTGTACTGCTGAGGCACCTTCCGACTAAAACCAGTTTCCTGTAGCTGAGCTGCCACGTATTTTCATACTGCGACTGTCTCCGCGCTATCATTAACAAACCGATGTACAGCGTGTCGTTGAAGAAACGGCTAATATACATGTATTACAGTGCCACCTTATCTTCTGTTGCTCCACTCTTTAATGCATTTATTTACCTTTACTTGCATCTGAATAGTTCTGTTTTATTTTGACCATTTAATGGTTTTCGAAGAACTGTGCTCTTACTGGCTGCTGTGGCTGTTGACAACAGCGGTCCTTACTCTCTGTAGTGGCCCGACTCATCTGAAAATTAAGCAATCTATTCCAATTAATTTTAATTCTTGCGCAACAGGTAATGCTCCCAGTATTACGTCAATAAGCAGCGCACTCAGTGAAGAGTGAAGCTGAAATATGCACATTGCTCAAGGAGGTAACTTGTCTCTCATCAGTCATGTTGCATCTGTTATTTACTGACTGGCCTCCCTTTCTTTTGGACCAATTACAGTGAGAGAGAAGGGGCTGGGTTTTGTTTTGTTTCTGGGCTCAGAAACAACTAAGGCCATACGCGGCCATGTTCGAACCTTACAACACTAATATAAACTAGTTAAAAGTGATTTCACGAAAGCGCAATCGACGGAAGGGAAAACATAAGAAAAAGAAAGAGACTTCCTCTTGGAGAAACGTCCCAAAATTCGTCAGAGACAACCGAGGTCCCGAATTAATGATTGGATGTCCTACGCCATAATGCTACGACAGATAAGACGTGAAACGTGATGGACAGCCCGAGCGTCGTTCGCTGAAACGGCCGATAACTCAGACCGGCGAACTATTTAAACTTGAATGGTTAAAGAGCATTTGCTCAGGAAATGGCAAACCATCAAAGGTTGATGACTATGAGGAGCAAGTGGTAGGGGGGCGATCACCACTTACATGGCGATGAATGAAACGACAGTGCCTAATACGCAACCTAGCTAAAATGTTTTCGCGGCGAGAGGGCGGAAAGGAGGTCGGCGAAACCGTTGGGAAAGATTTCATGCCCCAGAGCTTGTTCCCACGAAGGGAAGACCAGTGGAGATACCAACGTAAAATCACCTGCTGACAGACGGCAACACGGATCATCGTAAGGAATGGAAGAACTAGCAGACCGAGGTAGGACTGCAGCCTTGGCAGCAGCGTCAGTAGCCTTTTTTCCCGTGAGACTGACTTGACCAGGAACCCACAGACATCACATTGGCTCCCTCAAGAGTAAGATTAAGCTTCCTTGGACACGTTGCGCTAAGGAATTTACTATGTATAGCACACACAGGCTCTGAAGGGCACGAAGTCTGGGCTGATGACAGTTTGAAAACCTGTGTCACCTGATGTACCGCGTGGCCTGATACATGGTGACCTCTGCTGTAAATACTGAGCAGTTTTCCAGAATACCGAAAATCGTCGGTGATAGTGAAGTCACACCTGACAGCACAATCAGTTCGAGAGCCGTCAGTGAAAACAAAGTTACTACCGCAAAGTTTCGTGCGAAGGTCGAAAAACCTACATCGATAGAGTGAATCTGGAGTAGTATCCTTAGGAAGCGAATGGAGTCCGAAATTAATTCGCAACTGTGGGGAACGTAGTAGGAAGCGTAAAAGAAAGCTGTCTAAGCAGCCAACTAAAGTGAAGTCTACGAGGAAACAGAAGACGGACGCAGCCCATAATGTGTGCCAAGAGATCAGAAAAGAGATGGTAGGTTGGGATTGAAGGGACACAACAGCAACGTCATGATTCCCTTGTTTCAAAGGCGGTCCATTCGGAAGGATTTACATGTCAGGAGAGTCAAAGATAAAAGGCTACAAAACGGAGAAGTGCAGTCGTGTTGTCAATGGTGAAAAAATGAGGGAAGTCAGCAAGAGAGCAACCCCAAGGCTATGCTAGAGGCAGGAAATATCCCACCTCTGATGCAGTACCGGGGAGGCCACCTGCTATTCAAAAGCTTTCAACCACTAGAATGTGAAAGTGCGTATTTTAAAAGGAGACTAACCAAATCTAAAAAGCGATAAAAACAGTAAAAAGAAGAGAAGACGATCTTGGCCAGGGTGGGAGTCAGGAATCTCCTAATACAGCTTACAGTGGGAGACACCCCAACCCTCACCGCCCTGCCCCTACTCCAGAGGGAGATTAAAAACCTTAGAACTGAAAATAAAAACTACTTCCACAGAGGAAACAGAACCAGTTCAACCATCCGGGAATCGTCTGCCAATATTAAAGGTAAAGTGCAAGGAAGTCCGTACTTAATATGCAGAGCCGAAAGGAGGGGGCCTTCCACCAAAATTAGGGCTACTGACTGGAAGGCTCCACAACCACAAGGTGGAGGTGGCTCATTATGCAAAAGGAAACCATGGGTCACTCTGGTATGGCCGATCCGGAGACGATACAAGGTGGTCGAGTCCTTTCGGGAGAGGCAGAAGGAAGAACACCACGGCACAAGTGTCACCTTAATCGCACGACGTTTGTTAGACAGGGAGGTAGCCTCCCAGGAGTTAGCCCATGACTGTGCAAAGTGGGATTTGATATGAAGCCATAAATCCGCAGCAGGAGGGGTGACTGCTCCACCACCAAACGATCAGCACGCTCCTTACCTAGGATACGCACATTGAAGATCAGAGAGACGGTCATGGACGGCCGAGACCAAGGAATGGCGGGAAAAACACCGGTCAATAGCCTGAAGGCCACTCATTAAGTCCGTATATAACAAAACGCGGTTAAGTTGGGACTGTTTAATAAGGGTAAGGGCCATGGAAATTGCCATCAATTACGCAGTAAACACCCCACATGCAGCTGGCAGGAGATTTTTCATGCCAATAGAGGACGTGAAGGCACATCCCACACGATCAGCAGATTCAGAGACATTGGTGTAACAAAAAACAGCATCCCGAAACTCCCAGAAAATTCGACAGGAAAAACGGAATACCATCAGGGGAACCGAATCTTTCGGATCTCTGAGGAGATCATCCGAATCCGGGAACGAGGAACCAACCAAAAGGGGGCGGGGTGTTTCGGAGGGATCGTGGGAGACTGGACAAAGAAGGAAGCTGAAAACCGCAGTGAAGAGACGCAAGGCGGAGCCCAACCGGTAAACCTGCCCGAGGGCGGGAAGCAGGTGGCCGACGTCCCTTGTCTGGTAACAGGATAGAATAGGAAGGATGAGTGGGAAAGGAACGGACAGCAACTGCTTAAGAAACCAGAAGCTGGGACCGCCAAACAGAAAAGAGGGAAATCCCAGCTTCAACCAGAGGATTATCAACAGGGCTAGTAAGGAAGGCACCGGTGTCCACAACGATACCACGATGGTGGACCGGAATCAGGAGGCACAGAGTGGAAGGAGCAGTCTAACAATAAGATTGACAACCGTAGTCCAAGAGAGCACAATTTTTTTTTGTGGTTTTAGGGCGCAAAACTGCTAGAGAGCACTAAAGCCCGATAAATGCGGAGAAGAGTGGAACGATCTGCACCCCAACAGGTGTGGGCAAGGAAGCAAAGGACACAGAGTTTACAGAAACACCCTATCTTCTTAAGTCTGATATGAGGCAGCCAAGTGATTGTGCTGTCGGAAAGACGACCCAGGAGACGGAACGGTGGTACCACAGGCAATCGTCGTGCATCGAGATAGAGCTCCAGATCGAGGTGGATCGTAGTATGGCGTCAGAAGTGGACACCCGCGATTTTAAAGGAGAGAACTGAAACCCATGTGAGAGGGTCCATGCAGAGGCACGCCGTATAGCTCCCTGGAGCTGCCGCTCGGCAGAGGCCATTCACGAGGAACTAGCCCGAATGCAGAAATCATCCACATACAGCGCAGGGGCGACCAAGGAACCGACAGAGGCCATAGGTCCATCGATAGTAATGAAGAAAAGAAGTACTCAATACAAAACCCCGTGAGATGGCCGTCTCCTGGGTCCGTGGAGAACTAGAAACAGTACCAACCCGAACCCTGAACGACGAATGGAACAAACTGGCGGACCCAGGTGCGGGGAGGGGGGGGGGGGCGGGCGAAGGCCCCACTGATGAAGTGTAAGTAAGACGTTATGGCGCAAAGCCATGTCGTAGGCCTTGCGAAAGTCTAAAAATACTGCAACCAAATCGCAGTGCTGAGAAGAAACCTGCCTCACTTTTTTTTTTTGTTTGGTTTTAGGGCGCAAAACTGCTATGGTCATTAGCGCCCAGCCTGTGACTTAGGAAATAGTAAAAAAAAACCGAAACTGAAAATCAGCAGCAATGGGAACAAAGGCATAAAATTGGAGAAACTAAAAGCAGAAGGAAGGCTTAAAAATCCACTACAGAAAGGAGTTGGTTGTCCCCAAAAAAGCTTCAAATGACTGACGTCATTTCACTAGCACTAATAAACTGGAGAACGCGGTCGGCTGAGCGCGTGTCATCTGCTAAAATCGACGATAGATCAGGCGATAGCTGTAGACGGGCGCGTAACGGATTAAAATAGGGGCATTCAATTAAAAGGTGTCTTACCGTCCACAGCTGAGAGCAGTGGGGACAGAGTGGGGGAGGATCGCCGCTTAAAAGATGTCGATGGCTAAAAAGACAGTGCCCTATCCGGAGTCTAGTTAAAATTACCTCCTCCCGACGACGCGTTCGGGAGGAAGAAGTCCAAGCGCAAGGAAGAGCTTTCACTTCCCGCAATTTATTATTGGGAAGTGTTAACCAATGCGCATGCCATAAATGAGCAACTTCGCGACATAAACCGCTCCGGAGATCGGTGAAGGGAAGCGATTGAATAGCTGGCCGAGGAAGAGAGACTGCAGCCTTGGCCGCTATATCGGCCGCCTCATTCCCACAGATACCAGCGTGTCCCGGGAGCCAGAGGAACGCCACCGAGACGCCCCCCAGATGGAGCAAGCGCAGACAGTCCTGAATCCGGTGGACCAGAGGGTGCACAGGGTAAAGAGCTTGGAGACTGAGGAGAGAGCTGAGAGAATCCGAGCAGATAACGTACTGTATCCGCCGATGGCGGCGGATGTAGTGGACAGCCTGGTGAACAGCGTAAAGCTCCGCAGTATAAACCGAACACTTGTCGGGAAGCCGAAATTGATTTGGGGTGTCGCCAACAATATAGGCACTCCCTACACCTAACGACATTTTCGAGCCGTCGGTGTAAATAAATGTGGCGTCCGTCATTTGTGCACATAGAGCAGCAAATGCCCGACGATAAAGAAGTGTAGGGGTACCATCCTTGGGAAATCGACAAAGGTCACGGAGCAGGCAGATCCGGGGACGGAGCCAAGGCGGTGCTGTACCCCAAGTTGTCAAGAAGGTTTTAGGAAAGCGGAAGGAAAGAGAATGGAGCAGTTGACGGAAGCGGACTCCCGGGGGTAGTAGGGAGGAGGAGCGGCCAGCATACCCTACATCAAATGAGGCGTCGAACAAAAGGGCATGGGCTGGATTAGCAGGCATGGAAGACAGATGGCTAGCATAACGACTTAGAAGGACCGCTCGCCGATTGGACAACGGAGGTTCAGCAGTCTCAGCATAAAGGCTTTCCACAGGGCTAGTGTAAGAAGCTCCAGACACTAAACGTAATCCACGGTGGTGGATAGAGTCGAGACGCCGAAGAATAGACGGCCGAGCAGAGGAGTACACTATGCTTCCATAATCCAATTTCGAGCGCACTAAGGCGCGATAGAGGCGGAGAAGGACCACTCGGTCCGCTCCTCAGGAGGTACCATTCAGGACACGGAGGGTGTTAAGCGATCGCAGACAGCGAGCCGAAAGATAGGAAACGTGGGAGGACCAGCACAGTTTTCTGTCACACATAAGACCCAAGAATTTAGCGACGTCTGAAAACGGAAGGTTGACAGGTCCTAGATGTAAGGAGGGCGGAAGAAACTCCTTACGTCGCCAAAAATTAACACAAACGGTCTTACTGGGAGAGAAACGGAAGCCTGTTTCGATGCTCCAAGAGTGGAGGCGATCGAGACATCCTTGAAGACGTCGTTCAAGAAGGCTGGTCCGTTGAGAGCTGTAGTAGATCGCAAAATCATCCACAAAGAGGGAGCCCGAGACATCGGGAAGGAGACAATCCATAATTTGATTTATAGCGATGGCAAACAGTACAACACTCAGCACGGAGCCCTGGGGTACCCCGTTTTCTTGGGAGAAAGTGCGGGAGAGAGTAGTGTTCACCCGCACCCTAAATGTGCGCTCTGCCATAAATTCGCGAAGAAAAAGGGGCAGCCGGCCTCGAAAGCCCCAAGAGAACAGTGTGCGGAGGATGCCTGTCCTCCAACAGGTATCGTATGCTCGCTCCAGATCAAAAAATATAGCTACCATTTGGCGTTTCCGGAGAAAATTGTTCATGATATAAGTGGAGAGAGCAACAAGATGGTCAACTGCAGAAGGATGCTTTCGGAATCCGCATTGGGCAGGTGTTAAAAGACTGCGGGATTCCAGCCACCATGCTAAACGGTAATTCACCATACGCTCCAAAACCTTACAGACTACTCTTGAGAGAAATGGGGCGACAGCTAGAGGGGAGATGTCTGTCCTTTCCAGGTTTCGGAACAGGAACGACGATAGCTTCCCGCCATCGTCTGGGAAAAGTACTGTCGGTCCAAATTCGATTATAAAGGCGAAGGAGGTAACGCAGACTATGGGTTGATAAATGCAGCAACATTTGGACGTGGATACCATCTGGTCCTGGGGCGGAGGAGCGAGAAGAAGAGAGTGCATGTTGGAGTTCCCGCAAGGAGAAAACAGTATTGTAGCTTTCGCGATTCTGAGAGGAGAAAGCAAGAGGTCGCACTTCCGCTGCACGTTTCTTCGGGAGAAACGCTGGCGGGTAATTTGAAGAGCTCGAAATCTCGGCAAAGTGCTGACCCAACGAGTTAGAAATTGCGACGGGGTCCACTAATGTCATGCGCGACAGTGAGCCCAGAGACCGGGGAGAAACTAGGCGCGCCTGAGAACCGTCGAAGCCGACTCCAAACTTCCGAGGAGGGAGTGAAGGTGTTAAATGAGCTAATAAAGAATTTCCAGCTTGCCTTCTTGCTATCGCGGATGACACGACGGCATCGCGCTCGGAGCTGCTTATAGCGGATACAGTTGGCCAAAGTAGGATGGTGGCGGAAAACGCGGCGAGCACGTCGCCGCTCACGTATTGCATCACGGCATGCCTCGTTCCACCAAGGAACTGGGGGGCGCCGGGGCAATTCGGAGGTGCGTGGTATTGAACGTTCCGCAGCTGTAAGAATAACGTCGGTAATATGTGTGACCTCATCGTCGACGCTGGGAAAGTGACGGTCATCGAATGTCGCTAGAGACGAAAAAAGTGTCCAATCGGCTTGAGCAAACCTCCAGCGTCGCAGGCGCATATATGGCCGTTGAGGCTGCAGTCTAAGGACACATGGAAAGTTGTCACTGGAGTGTGTATCATCAAGGGCGAACAATTCGAAGCGCCGAGCTAGCGGAACAGTACCGACCGCAAGGTCCAAATGAGATAAATTTGCCGTGGAGGCAGACAAAAACGTAGGGACCCCAGTGTTGAGGCAAACTAGATCTGCTTGGTGGAAGACGTCTAGCAATAGTGAGCCACGTGGACAAGGATGTGGTGATCCCCAAAGCGGGTGGTGGGCATTGAAGTCCCCAACCAGCAAATACGGGGGTGGAAGCTGACCAAGAAGATGAAGGAGATCAGCTCGTGCAATTGGTGTGGACGATGGAATGTATACAGTACAAAGAGAGAACGTGTATCCGGAAAGGGAAAGACGGACGGCGACAGCTTGGAAGGAAGTGTTTAAATGGATTGGGTGATAATGGACAGTTTCATGGAGAAGAATCATGAGTCCTCCATGTGCTGGAGTGCCTTCAACAGAGGGGAGATCATATCGGACGGACTGAAAATGAGGGAGAACAAAGCAGTCATGGGGACGCAGCTTTGTTTCCTTAAGACAAAAGGTGACCGGCGAGTAGGATTGTAAGAGGATCGACAATTCATCCCGATTGGCTCGAATACCGCGGATATTCCAGTGGATAATGGACATAGGGTGAACAGAAAATGGAGGAATGCGACCAAGGTCGCTGTCAACTCAACGACTGCTCTGAGCTTGCGACCGACAGCATGGAATGGCATTCAGCCGAAGGCAGAAGATCCTGATCCATAGGTTGGTCAGGAGCAGCTCCTGCCACCAGCGACCAGCCGGTTGATCGGCCGCCAGCAGTGCGCCTCGGCGACACAGAAGACGGCCGAGGGCGACTTCCGCCAGGTGGTACTGTAGATGGGACACGCCTTGGCGGAGAAGGAGAGGAACTGGGTTTCTTTGTAGCCTTCTTGGAAGTATGATGTTTAGAGGAAGGAGGAACCGATGGTTGGGAAGTTGCCGTACGTAAAAACTCTTCACGAGTATGCTCTTTTTTCGAAGTCTTGGTGTCGGACTTTTGGGCTCGAGATTTAGCAGAACTCGACAACGGGTGAGCCAGAGAGTGGGCAGGCGAATGTGGTGAGGTTGAACGGGCGATCTTTGCGCTGGCCGATCTGACGACCGTGGCACTAAAGGTGAGGTCGCAAGTCTGCGTGGCCGCCTCCTTTGTTGGCCGAGGAGAAGCAAGGACAGTGCTGTATTTTCCTTTGTGAGGCACGGTGGGCTGTCGACTGGCGAATAATTTTCGAGCAGCAAAGGTCGACACCTTTTCCTTTACTCGAATTTCCTGGATGAGCTTTTCGTCCTTAAAAACGGGACAATCTCGAGAGGAAGCGGCGTGGTCACCCATGCAGTTGATGCAGCGAGGGGATGGAGGTGGACAAGCACCCTCATGGGCATCCCTGCCACATGTAACATTTGGCCGGATTGGAACAGGACTGGCTGGTGTGATTGAACCCCTGGCACCGATAGCAACGCGTAGGGTTCGGGACGTAAGGGCGAACGGAAATTATCTCATAGCCGGCTTTGATTTTCGATGGTAGTTGAACTTCGTCAAATGTCAAGAAGACAGTGCGGGTTGGAATGATGGTCGTGTCAACCCTTTTCAGAACCCTATGAACAGCCGTTACGCCCTGGTCAGACAGGTAGTGCTGAATTTCTTCGTCAGACAGTCCATCGAGGGAGCGTGTATAAACGACTCCACGCGAGGAATTTAAGGTACGGTGCGGTTCCACCCGGACAGGGAAGGTGTGTAGTGACGTACGCAGCAATTTTTGTGCCTGGAGGGCACTGACTGTTTCTAACAACAGGGTGCCATTCCGTAATCTGGAACAAGACTTTACAGGACCTGCAATTGCGTCGACACCTTTCTGAATAATGAAAGGGTTGACCGTGGAGAAGTCGTGACCTTCGTCAGACCGAGAAACAACAAGGAACTGTGGCAACGATGGAAGAACTGACTGTGGTTGAGACTCAGTGAACTTACGTTTGTGAGCAGACATAGTGGAAGGTGAGGAAACCATTGCGGAAGAATCCCCTATGATTACCGGCGTCTCCGATGGCGCGCTCCTCCCTTGTGGGGGCCCTCTCTGAGGGCACTCCCGCCTTAGGTGATTGTTCCCACCTCAGGTCACACCTCCCGACAAACGGACAGAGGGACCAATCGGCACTTTCGGAAGGTATCAGCTCGGGTAATCACCCCTCCCTGGGCCTGGCCGTTACCAGGGGGTACGTACGTGTCCTACCTTTCTACCCGGGGCGGGGAATTGCGCGTTACCCCGTCACCGGCTACGCATGGAAGTGCGTGGGTTGGCCTTCAGACACGCACAGGGAGGAAGAAAGAGAAAGGGAAAGGAAAGAAGAGAGGTCTCAAACGCCGCAGCGGAGAAGGTAGAGAGAAGAGGTAAGGAAAAGAGAAGGACAAAGGAAGGATGAAGACTTACAAGCAAGGAATGAAGGCGAAGAATGTAGTATATTTACAAGCGTCCGTCTCCGGACGTAGGCACAAACCATAACCCCAGAGAAAGGGAAAGAAAGAGCCAGAGGTGAAGGGGGGGGTGGCGAAGATGGGGAATGGGGAAGGATGCGGAAAGGGAAGGTATGCAGCCCGGAAAGGAAGGAAGGCCACATCAGCTCGGGGTCCCGTGCTCGCTACGCACGTATCCACAAAAGAGTTGTGGATCCCCTTGGGGGCTGCCTCACTGTGGATTCCAAGCGAAGTAAATGATTTGAGAACGTCCCTCTCCGAAGCCACAGTGGTAAAGGGACAATAGATACCAAGATTCGAAGACCCAATTGAGCCAATGGGCTGCCATCTGTTCAAGTAACTTGCGAACATTTGTCAGACTAATTGGTCAATAGCTTTCAACAAATAGGGGGTTCTTACCAGGCTTAAGGACAGGAACCACGATGCTATCCCTACACTGATAAGGAAAGTAACTCTGGAGCCAAAGACGGTTAAACACCTGGAGAAGATGTTGCCATTGTGGAGCACAGATCTTGAAACAGTTGGTTATGAATGGAGTCTAGGCCAGGGGCTCCCTCATGAGAAGAAAGTGCAAAAAGAAATTCCCATTCAGTAAAATGTACATTGTAATATTCTGGCTGACAAGAGGTAAAACATAAGGTGGAAGCTTCAGCCCACTGTTTCTGGTGAAGGAAAGTAGCCGGATAGGAGGCTGATGCCGATGCCATTACAAAATGGGTCGCAAGATGTTCCACAAGAATAAACGGGTCCGTACAAAGGTCATCTGGGAGGTGAAGGCCTGGGAGGGTGCACTGCCGATGGCAACCTTGGAGGAGCGAAGTGTACCCCATACCCGTCACAGAGCGACAGTAGAACCAAGGGAAGAAACAAAGTGTTCCCAACATATCCGTTTGCCCTGTATGATTAAATAAGGGGCTTTAGCGCGAAGGTGTTTAAAGGTAATAGGGTTCGCAAAGGATGGGTGCCTCTTAAGGTGTTGCAAAGCTCGACTGCGATCACGGATGGAAATGGCAGTGGCAGTGCTCTACCACGGGACTTGCCGGTGGCGAAATGGTCCAGATGAGTGCGGTACAGTAAGGCTAGTAGCGCGATCAATCGCGTCAGACACGCCACGTAGGACGTAATCAATACAACCCGACAAAGAGGGAGAAAACACGACTTGTGCAGTGTATAGATGCCAATCGGCGCGTTGGAAAGACCAATGAGGTAACCTGTCCATCGGGGAGTGGGAAGGGAGCGAGATAATCAACGGGAAATGGTCACTATCACAAAGGTCGTCGTGTGGCGACCAGTGTAATGAAGGGAGGAGAGAGGGAGAAGAAAGAGAAAGATCAATGGCAGAAAAGGTACCATGACCGGCACTGAAATGAGTAGAGGAGCAATCATTAAGAAGGTACAAGTCATGGTCTGCAATAAACTGGTCTATGAGAAGACCTCGTCTAGATGGAAATGCACTGCCCCAACAAGGGATGATGAGCATTAAAATCCCCAAGGAGGAGGAAGGGAGGAGAAAGTTGCTGAAGAAGGGCAGTTAAGGCAGCAGGTGTAAGTCTTGTCAGGAGGGAGAAAGATTGCAAACCGTGACCTCAGAGTCCAGGTGGACCCTAACAGCAACCGCTTCGAATGTAGTTTGAAGAGGAATCAATGTGCTAGCAACGTCTGTACGGACCAAAGTACAAGCGCCACCAGAGGCCCGCAGGGGGCCGACCCGATTTCGACAGAAAACACGGAACCCACAGAGGGTCGGTGACTGAGCATCAGCAAAATGAGATTCCTGCAGAACCACTAAAGATGCAGAGTAAGACGAAATAAGGGATTTACATTCCGGAAGGTGACGATAGTATCCATTACAATTCCATTGGATAACCACAGAACGATGACTTAAATGGGGCTGAACACGCTGAAGCCAGTCATACCGCCGGGTCCCCACCCGTCACGGACAAGTAGGGGGCCACATCCATGAACGACAAGTCAGAATCATGTTGTGAAGCCGGGGATGGGACCTCTGATGTGGGTGTGGGAGCCGCAGGGGATGGGGGAGGAGAGGGGTCCGGGATGGGGGTAAGGAAGGGGGAGGAAGGGGTGTAGATGTAACCAAGGCGTAACTATGTGTCATGGACACAGGGTGAAGTGTATGTTTCTTACGGGCCTCTGTGTAGGTTAAACGATCGAGGGACTTTTACTCCTGTATCTTTTTCCTTCTTATATACTGGGCAATCTGGTGAATGTGGAGAATGACTACCATGACAATTTACACACAGGAGGGGAACACAGGGACTCCCCTCATGGAATGGACGTCCACAGTCACCACAGAGAGGGGCCTGTGAACAGCGGGAAGACATGTGTCCAAAACGCAAGCACTTAACACACCTCATAGGAGGTGGGATGTACGGCTTCACATCACAGCGATAGACCATAATCTTAACTTTCTCAGGGAGGGTATCCCCTTCAAAGGCAAGGATAAAGGCACCAGTATCAATACGATTGTCTTTAGGACCCTTCTGAACACGCCGAACAAAGTGAACACCCCGCCGTCCGAGATTGTCCCGAAGTTCATCAGTTTGAAGGATGAGGTCCCTGTGAAAAATCACACCTTGTACCACATTTAGAGACTGGTGGGGGGGGGGGGGTAATGGACACAGGAATTGTGCCAAGATGGGTACAGGCACGAAAGGCCGCAGATTGGGCAGCTTAAGCAGTTTGTATCAGCAACGAACCCGACCGCATCTTGCTCAGAGAGTCGACTTCGCCAAACTTTTCTTCAATGTGTTCCACAAAGAATAAAGGTTTGGTATTGGTGAAAGTATCTCCATCAGTCCTGGTGCAAACTAGATCACGGGGGAAGGGTTTTGCCCCTAGCCGACGGGCCTGCCCCTCTTCCCAGGGGGTAGCCATGGAAGGGAAGGCCGAAGGGGCAAGACAAGCACCACTTGAGGAGTCAGTTCCACGCAGAGAGACGGCCGCAGAAGAACGGCCAGAGTTCTGGACCCATATGCGTTTCATTTGCATAGCGTCCGCCCTGATACCACCCACTCCAATCATGGGCTCTCCTTACGGGCGCCACCCAGCCACAGCAAGGGCCGTCTGGCACAGCGGCCATTGCCGGGAGTTCCGATGTTCCAGGATGACGAGCAACCACTCCAAGGCATGCATGAGGTGGTCACAGCTCAGGTATCAGAAGTGTGTTCAGGGAGCTCAACCAAAAGGGTACATAGCGACCCCACCACACAGGCTGGCTACCGTGCTGCCTATGCACCCTAGTATCAGACAACGGCGTGAAAGAAAAGGTGGAATGTACTAGGAGTGCGCACGTCGGAGACACTAGGTAAGGTGCTCTTCCCCAAATGGCTCATACTACAGAGGAGAAATTTTGCAATGGAGGTCAAACCCCAGAGGGGGACCAAGGATTGCCAAAAGGGGGAGATGATTATGCATAAAAGCCGAATTGGAAAACCAACAGAACCAGAAGGATAGCGGGGGCCAACATAAGCAAGGACACTAAGAGAAGGAGAGGAAAGGGCGAGGGGAAAGGAGCAAGGAGGGGAAAGGAGGGGAAGGGAAAGGAAATGCAGCCCTGGAGAGAAAGACGGCTGCAATGGCTCGGGGCCCCGTGCTCGCCACACACATATCCACAAGAGTTGTGGACACTCTGGGGGGATGACGCGAAGGAAAAGGTCGAACTACGAGGGCACACGCCGGAGACACTAGGTAAGGTGCTCTTCCCGAAACGGCTCACACTATGAAACAGAAATTTTGTAATGGAGGTCAGACCCCAGATTGGGACGGGAGAATGCCAAAAGATTGAGGTAATTACTCAAAAAAACTCAATCGCAAAGCCAACATAACCAGGTGGACAGTGGGCCAACATAAACAGACACACCAAGAGAGGGAGAGAAGAGGGTGAAGGGGAAGGAGCAATGAGAGGAAAGGAGGGGAAGGGCAAGGAAATGCAGTCCTGGAAAGAAGGAAGGCTGCAATACTTCGTGGCCCCGAGCTCGCCCCGCCCCTGGTGGGGGTGGGGTCAGATTATGAAAGTAATTTAGAATACCATTTAAAAAGAAAGCACATTGAAAGCTAGAAAACCATGGATTAGTAATGAAGGTGACGCATCGACTAGCGAGCTAAAGAAAGTGCAATATATAGATTTACATAGGAGGTAACAAAAATGTTTAACAGTCGTCGCTGCTGCTTCATCACAAGCAGTCAGCAAAGGAACATAATGGCGCTGATTTTTCGACAGCAACACTCCCAAGGAAATTTCATCATTTGGGAAAACAAGAAGTGAAAGCTAATGTATCTTAATGTGACCCAGCCGTCTGAAGATGAACCTGCCGCTTCTAAACCAGTAACGGCACGAAACAAATAGCATAGTAGAAAGTGGTTGGTTGCTGTTATCTTTTCTGTAATAGTCAACCCATATTCTGTACACAGCCACATGATCAACGTAAGTTTTCGACAAAACAGCAAGGGCAGGAGGTGCAACAAAAGTCGAGAATCCCTATAAAAAAAGTAATAGAAGTGCTGTATGACGTCAGTTTAAAAGTATAGAGAATTTGATCCTCTTTATGCACAAATGATTGCTAGTGATATGTTACCGTACAGAACGGCAATCAAGGTTTTAAAAATTGTTTATGCCTTAGACAGCAGGTATGAGTTGCCAGATAGAACCACTCAAATATACACTGACCAAAAACTATACCAGGAGACAAATTACAAAAAGCTCTGACAAAATGTAATTTTTTGAGCGTTACAACGGACATATTGAGAGGCAATGCAAATGAACACATACTGCCATTGACTTGCCACTTTATAATGGACGAAAAATTACTGTCACTCGTCTTAGAAGTGACAAAAATTGCACGTCATAATACAAAAGCTATGGTACATTTAAGTAATTTTTTAAAAATGTTTAACTGGTCGATGCCATGCTGTGTTGCAGTTCTTTCTTATAATCAGTCCATGTTGGTACAACTCAAGTCGATATAGCTTTTTCTTGGCCGCTTAACCTCCCACAACCACCTTCACCCAATCACCTCTTGTCGATAAGAATTTGTAGACGTGGCATTTGTGTTCTGTTTACGGACACTGCCAACCTTAACAGGTAATAACGGGCTTCAGCAGGCTAAATTTAATTATTCATTACAAAAAATTACATTGGAACGCTGATGTCCCTCTAAAGTACACATTGTTACTGCTGAGTGTGATTTTTAGCAGACTGCCCAAGGTTTGCACTTGAGCGGCGCACTTCTAGTTTGTACAGTAACAGTAACAGGTGAGAACGAACGACAACCGCACGACGTCAGAACCTGAATACAGCATCGCAAAACAGCTGGTTGGTTGGTTTGGGGGGATTAAAAGGGACCAAACTGCGACGGTCATCGGTCCCTTTTTCCAAAAAATTAAAACCACCCAAAGAGAATAAAAACGAACAGTAGGAAAGACTTCAGACGACACAGGACAAGAAAGACTCCTACAGAGATCAGACAAAACAAATTAAAATCACAGAGTGTGACTGGTTGGCCGACCATAGAGATAAAAAGGAAGAGCCAACCACCGAGAACACATTAAAAACTCAGCGTAAAATCGTAGGCCAATGGCCAGAATCAACACAAAAGAACAGAACACACACTCAGAGTAAATGATAAAAACTCCCTGCCCGAATAAAACGTAAAACTGAGCCAGCCATAACAGGGTCATCAGATAAAAGGGCAGGGAGCGTATCAGGCAGCGCCAATGTCTGCCTGACCACAGCTAAAAGGGGGCAGGCCAACAAAATGTGGGCCACTGTCAAAGCCGCCCCGCGGCGACATAGAGGAGGGTCCTCCCGGCGCAGTAAATAACTGTCAGCCGGGAGTGGCCAATGCGGAGCCGACAAAGGACGACTGAGTCCCTGCGGTTGGCTCGCATGGATGACCGCCACACAGTCGTCGTCTCCTTAATGGCACGGAGTTTATTGGGCGTGATCCGATCGCGCCATTCAGCGTCCCAAAGCGCAAAAACTTTTCGGTGGAGGACTGCCCGCAAATCAGTCTCTGGGAGGCCAACATCCAGAGATGGTTTACTCGTGGCCTCTTTCGCCAGGCGGTCAACATATTCATTGCCTGGGATACCGACATGACCGGGGGTCCACACAAAGACCACAGAGCGGCCGCAACGAGCAAGAGTATGCAGGGACTCTTGGATAGCCATCATCAGACGAGAACGAGGGAAACACTGGTCGAGAGCTCGTAAACCGCTCAGGGAATCGCTACAGATAACGAAGGACTCACCTGAGCAGGAGCGGATATACTCTAGGGCACGAAAGATGGCGACCAGCTCAGCAGTGTAAACGCTGCAGCCATCCTGCAAGGAACGTGGTTCTGAATGGTCCCCTAGAGTGAGCGCATACCCGACACGACCAGCAACCATCGAACCGTCAGTGTAAACAATGCCAGAGCCCTGATACGTAGCCAGGATGGAATAAAAGCGGCGGCGGAAGGCCTCTGGAGGGACTGAGTCCTTCAGGCCCTGTGCCATGTCGAGCCGAAGGCAAGGGCGAGGAACACACCATGGGCGTGTATGCAAAGTGGCCCGGAAAGGAGGTGGAACAGTGAAAACACAAAGCCCGGAGAGAAGCTCTTTGACGCGGACCATGATTGTACAACCAGACCGTGGCCGACGTTCTGGCAGATGGACGACCGATCGCGGGAACAGGAGACGATAGTTTGGATGCCCGGGCAAGCTGAAAACATGGGCAGCATAAGCAGCCAGCAAACGTTGGCGCCGTAACCGCAGGGGAGGGACACCTGCCTCCACTAGTATGCTGTCCACAGGGCTGGTGCGGAAAGCACCAGTGGCAAGCCGTATGCCGCTGTGTAGGATTGGGTCCAGTACCCGCAGCGCAGATGGGGATGCCGAGCCATAAGCCAGGCTCGCATAATCCAGACGAGACTGAATTAACGCCTGTTAGAGCCGTATCAGGGTAGATCGGTCGGCGCCCCAGCGGGTGTGGCTCAAGCATCTCACAGCATTTTGATGCCGCCAACACGCCTGTTTAAGCTGCCGAATCTGAGGCAGCTAAGTCAGCCGGGCATCAAAAACTACACCCAAAAACCTGTGGGTCTCCACCACAGCAAGGAGTTCGTCGGTAAGATAAAGCCGCGGATCAGGATGGACTGTTCGGCGCCGGCAGAAATGCATAACGCGGGTCTTGCCAGCCGAAAACTGAAAACCATGCGCTACAGCCCAAGACCGCGCCTTGCGGATAGCGCCCTGTAGCTGACGTTCAACAGCTGCAATGGCAGTAGAGCTGTAGTAAAGGCAGAAGTCGTCAGCATACAGGGAAGCGGAGACAGAATTTCCCACAGCCGCCGAGAGCCCGTTAATGGCTATTAAAAACAGGCAGACACTTAAAACAGAACCCTGTGGCACACCGTTCTCCTGGAAGTGGGAGGAACTATACGAGGCCGCGACTTGCACGCGGAAGGTACGATACGACAGAAAATTGCGGATAAAAATCGGCAGAGGACCCCGAAGACCCCATCCATGAAGCGTAGAAAGGATGTGATGACGCCATGTCGTATCGTACGCCTTCCGCATGTCGAAAAAGACAGCGACCAGGTGCTGATGGCGGGCAAAAGCAGTACGGATGGCCGACTCCAGGCTCACCAGATTGTCGGTGGCGGAGCGGCCTTTACGGAACCCACCCTGAGACGGAGCCAGAAGGCCGCGAGACTCCAGTAGCTAATTCAAGCGCCGGCTCACCATCCGTTCAAGCAACTTGCAAAGAACGTTGGTGATGCTAATGGGACGGTAGCTGTCCACCTCCAGAGGGTTCTTTGCAGGTTTCAAAACGGGGATGACAATGCTTTCCCGTCATTGCGACGGAAACTCCCTCTCGACCCAAAGACGGTTGTAAAGATCGAGGAGGCGCCGCTGGCAGTCCACTGAAAGGCGTTTCAGCATCTGACAGTGGATGGCATCTGGCCCAGGAGCGGTATCAGGGCAAGCGGCAAGGGCACTGCGAAATTCCCACTCACTGAATGGGGCATTGTAAGATTCTGGGTGGTGGGTGCGAAACGAAAGGCTCCGACGTTCCATCCGCTCTTTAATGGAGCTGAAGGCCAGTGGGTAATTGGAAGAAGCGGAACTTTGAGCAAAATGCTCTGCCAAGCTGTTGGCAATTTCGCCGGAGTCTACAAACTGCTCCATTCAGTGAGAGCGCAGGGACGCTGACAGGGGTCCGATAGCCATAGAGGCGTCGGATCTTGGCCCAGACCTGCGATGGAGAGACATGGAGGCCAATGGACACATACCGCTCCCAGCACTCCTGCTTGCTTTGGCGGATAAGGCGGCGGGCCCGCGCACGCAGCCGTTTGAAGGTGATGAGGTGTTCAATGCAGAGATGTCGCTTGTGACGCTGTAGCGCTCGCCGGCGATCTTTAATCGCTGCAGCGATCTCAGGCGACCACCAAGGCACAGTCCGCCGCCGAGGGGACCCAGAGGAACGGGGAATGGCAGATTCGGCGGCAGTAACGATGCCGGTGGTGAACGATTGAACCACCGCATTAATGTCATTATTAGAGTGGCTCAATAGCGGCAGGGGAGGAGAACAAGTCCCAGTCAGCCTTATTCATAGCCCATCTGCTAGGGCGCCCAAAAGAGTGACGCTGTGGTAGTGACAAAGATCGGAAAGTGGTCACTACCACACAGGTCGTCATGCACACTCCATTGGACAGACGGTAAGAGGCTAGGGCTATAGATTGAAAGGTCAATGGAGTATGTGCCATGTGCCATGCGCCACACTGAAGTGTATGAAGGCACCATCATTTAAAATCGAGAGATCGAGCTGCGACAATAAATGCTCAATGGTGGCGCCTCGACCTGTAGCCACTGACCCACCCCACAGAGGGTTATGGGCGTTGAAGTCGCCCAATAGCAAGAAAGGTGGCGGCAATTGGGCTATCAGCGCAGCCAGAACATGCTGCGAGACATCACCATCCGGTGGAAGGTAAAGACTGCAGACGGTAACAGCCTGTGGCGTCCACACCCGAACAGCGACAGCCTCTAAAGGGGTTTGGAGAGGGACAGACTCGCTGTGCAGAGTGTGAAGGACAGAGGCAGACGCCACCAGACACCCTTTCATATGCTGCCCGGTTCTTATAATAACCCCAATAGCCACGGAGGGCGAGGGTTCGCATTTCTGGAAACGTAGTTTCCTGAAGAGCAATGCAGAAGAAAGAGTGAAGGCTGATAAGTTGGCGGAGCTCAGCTAGATGGTGGAAGAAACCGCTGTAGTTCCACTGGAGGATGGTATTGTCCATTACAGAGAAAGGCGTGACGGGACTGGGAAGGCAGATTACGCCGCTGGGTCACCTGCTGCCTCCGATGGAGCACCCGTGCAAGTGCTATCCATTGCGTCTGAGGGATCGGCGAGATCGAGGTCCTCAGCGGACGCAAGGATCTCCACCTCATCCTCAGGCACAGAGCTTTTAGGTAGCGGTGGAGTAGGTGCCACCGCAGGTGTCTTTGACTTACGGGTCTTCAAAGTCGTTTTGTCTCGCTGTTCCTTTGGTTGCCGTTTTTGAGAGGGCTTATTGGAGTCAGTCTCTGGGACCGAAGAGGATCGCGAAGCCCGTCGACCAGCGACCTGTGGCTTATTCAGCCACTGGTTGGTGTCTGCTGTGCCGCTGGTAGGAACCTGGGAAGGGAGTGACCTAAGGGATCCCTTCCGAGCGAGAGAAGCCGAAGAAGACTTACGCTTCTCCGGCTTAGAATTGGGCACTGGTGTCCCCAGTGATTTAGTGGGTGCTGCTCCCGAGGTAGATGGTGTGGGAGCAACAGCGAGAGAAGGGGCCCCCATCGTCAAGGTGGCAGCTGAGGTCCTCTGACTCAGAGCTGACTATATCTTGCAGCTGAAGGAGCTGGAGCAGGAGTGATAGTGGAGGCATAAGTTGACATCATGCGCACGGTATGTAGCCGTTCAAATTTCCGCTTAGCCTCAGTGTAAGTCAGTCGGTCCAGGGTCTTATATTCCATGATTTTGCGTTCTTTCTGTAAGATACTGCAGTCCGGCGAGCAAGGGGAATGAGGCTCTCCACAGTTGACACAGACGGGAGGCGGAGCACATGGAGTATCGGGATGAGATGGGCGTCCACAATCTCGACATGTGAGGCTAGAAGTACAGCGAGAGGACATGTGACCGAACTTCCAGCACTTACTTAAAGCACCGCATCGGGGGAGGGATCTAGGGTTTGACGTCACACCGGTAGACCATCACATTGACCTCCTCTGGTAAGGTATCACCTTCGAAGGCCAAGATGAAGGCACCGGTAGCTACCTGATTGTCCCTCGGACCCCGATGAACACGCCGGACGAAATGTACACCTCGGCGCTCTAAATTGGCGCGCAGCTCGTCATCAGACTGCAAAAGGAGGTCCCTATGGAAAATAACACCCTGGACCATATTTAAACTCTTATGTGGGGTGATGGTAACGTGAACATCCCCCAACTTGTCACAAGCAAGTAACTTGCGTGACTGGGCAGATGATGCCGTTTTTATCAAAACTGACCCAGAGCGCATTTTGGACAAGCCCTCCAACTCCCCAAACTTGTCCTCTAAATGCTCTACGAAGAACTGAAGCTTCACGGATAGAAACGAGTCACCATCAGCTCTGGTACAGACGAGATACCTGGGCGAATACACGTCACTGTCATTCATTGCCTTTCGTTCCTCCCATGGTGTGGCCAGGGATGGGAACGATTTGGGGTCATAAACGTTAGCTTTAAAATAAGCCCTCTAACGCTTAGCGACTGCTGGTGGCTGGCCGCCAGCCAGAGATGATGTACCACGCTTCACTGCGGGTCATCCGCCCTGATGCCACCTACTCCGACCAAGGGCCCTCCCCACGAGCGCCACCCAGCCGCAGCAATAGTCACCTGGCAGGATGGCCATTGCCGGGAGCCCTTAGGCCCCAGGGAGATGGGCATCTACTCCTTGGCATATGGCTTATGTGGGGAGTTAACGGCGTAGGCATCAGTAGAGCGATCCCTGTGTTGTCAGGGGGCTACAACCAACAGGGTACATGGCGGCCCCACCACAACGGACTGGCTACCGTGCTGGATCTTAGGTGCAAAAATGTCCAAGGTCGTCGTCGCAGTTAAAAGCAACAGTGCAGAGTGCAGCGTGGTAATCGCACCCAGGGACCTATCCTCGCCCACGAGATGGAAAACGAGCGGGACACCATTGCAACGACGAAAAAGCCGGCTAAAGGTCTCAATGCACGACGGATACAGTGCACAATGTAAGGCGCCCTTCCCCAATCTGCTCGCTCTTCGGAATAATTTAGAAACATGGAGGTCAAACCCGAGAGGGGACCATCACATAAGGCCGAAACATTTGAGACTCCTTTTAGTCGCCTCTTACGACAGGCAGGAATACCGCGGGCCTATTCTAACCCCCGAACCCGCAGGGGGGAAAACAGCTGGTCATGGCGTTAATGTCACTGTGTTGCTGTCTTGTGAGTATACAAAGAACATGCTGTGGTGTGCGATTTATACTAAAGTGCTTCTATTGTGTTAGCGAATCGGAACGGAATTAAAACTTCTGGTGCTTATAAAGTGGCGTCAGTATTGATGCATATCTTTTGCCAAAAACGGCTAATCATGGCAAGTTGTTAATACAGGCCATATTAACTGAACTGGAATTTCAGTGGTAATGGAAAACTCAGCTATTGTATAATTTAAGCTGCTTACGAACTTTCAGCATGCTGCATGTGAAAAACTGACCGCGATCTTACTTTTTAACAAGAAAAAAATAGACACTTCTCAGTGCAACTTGACTGACCTACAACCGTTTATTTCTATTTTAAGCCGTTATATCGCAACTACAATGAAGCCAACGAAAGACTATCAGAATATGTCAAGTGCGAAATTTGAGCGGCCCGGATATATTCTAGTAATATAAAGGTATCATTGGTGAAGGTGCCTACAATGCTGTCTCTCCCATCACCTTTCCTTACCCTTCATCACCATTGTGTCCTTTATACCGCTCTGTGAGCTTCCCTCGGCGAACAGCTGAACTAAGAAAACTTCTACAACCCATACTTTTTGTCGACTGCATTAAAGATGAGTGCTGCCTACCTCATATGTAGTAGTTTGAGCACTACAGTAGAGTTATGGCCCTAATATTTTGTATTCAGTGTCAACTGAGAAACACCACTGGTCTCTTCAGTGCGCTTTCACTGTACCTTCTTCCTCCTGTACGCAGTTTATACGATATCTGCTGCAGTTCGTCAGCAAGCATGCACACCTAAGATAGCAATATTGCACTAGACACCAGTGCACATTTCCTCTCACCTACTCCTCGTGGTGATCGTACTCGCTTTTTCGTTCTCTTCCTGGTTTCTCCGTGCTTCTGAGACACGGAAGGTCAACTTAGCATTGACAAGTAATATATTGGTCCGATATTTATGAGAATTTTTATATATGAAAGTAATTTTACCAGTAGCAACATGTTAAATATTGAGGGTATTATACGAAGTTTTCGGACGTATTGGCAGTTAATTTCAACATTACTTTTTTTCAGGTCAATCAATCAGATCTGATCTGATTAGACTACAATACTCGTGATAAAACAGTAGATGTAGTGACAGACAACGGTTATGAAGAAACTGCCGAAATCTTAAGGATTCGATATTCAACCTGTTCTGCCCACAGGGTGACTTACAGTACAGCACTTTCAAAGTGGAGTCATTTTCCCAAATGTATTGAGAACTAAGGCTATTGTGAATTTCCTTCATAACTGTATACTAGCCAGTGACAAAATGAGCAATCTTCAGAAAAGAGGAAACACGTAAGAAAACAGATACAAGAGATGGAACATTCTCAAAAGAATTTTGGAAATATGAAATGAGCTTGCGATTGCAATCAATGAAAGTTCAAAAGCATGGCCTTCCCTCACAGTTGAAAATTACTTAGCTATACAAGAGAACGTGTCGTTGAACCTTCTGAGGTAGCAAAAACAATCTCAGGTGAGTCATACGTCACTGTAATTATGCATCTTATACGAGGTATTACTGCGAAGTTAGACTTGGAAAGCACCTTAATGAAGCACGAAGTATCCTGCACGCCTACACTAAATCAGTAAATGAAAAACTATTTAACGCACGGACTTAATATGCTTGCGACATTAGATCCTACGTTTAAAGACTTAGTTTCGGAAGATTTCAGGTGGCAGACAATGCTGCACAATTACTTCAGAGTATGTTGCTATTATCGCATCAATATCAAGAACTTGCCCCCTTCTTGCAGCCGTGTACCGCAAGTTTCTAGAGGAACGGAAGGTTTCAAATGATTGGAAAAGAGCAGAGGTAGTCGCAGTCTTGAAGGGTCGTCGAGCAAATGCGCAAAACTATAGGTCAATATCTGACATCGATCTCTTGTAGAATTTTAGGACATGTTTTTTGCTCGCGTATTATGTCATTTCTGGAAATACAGAGTCTACTATGTAGGAATCAACATGGATTCCGGAAACAGCTATCGTTTTTTTTTTTGTTTGGTTTTAGGGCGCAAAACTGCTATGGTCATTAGCGCCCAGCCCGTAACTTAGGAAACAGTAAAAAAACCGAAATTGAAAACAAGCAGCAATGGGAACAAAGTCATAAAATTGGAGAAACTAAAAGCAGAAGGAAGGCTTAAAAATCCACTACAGAAAGGGGTTTGTTATCCCCAAAAAAAGCTTCAAATAACTGACGTCATTTCCCTGTCACTAATAAACTGGAGAACGCGGTCGGCTGAGCGCGTGTCATCTGCTAAAATCGACGATAGATCAGGCGATAGCTGTAGACGGGAGCGTAACGGATTAAAATAGGGGCATTCAATTAAAAGGTGTCTTACCGTCCACAGCTGACAGCAGTGGGGACAGAGTGGGGAGGATCGCCGCTTAAAAGATGTCGATGGCTAAAAAGACAGTGCCCTATCCGGAGTCTAGCTAAAATTACCTCCTCCCGACGACGCGTTCGGGAGGAAGAGGTCCAAGCGCAAGGAAGGGCTTTCACTTCCCGCAATTTATTTCGGGGAAGTGTTGACCAATGTGCATGCCATAAATGAGCAACTTTGCGACATAAACCGCTCCGTAGATCGGTGAAGGGAAGCGACTGAATAGCTGGCCGAGGAAGAGAAACTGCAGCCTTGGCTGCTGTATCAGCCGCCTCATTCCCACAGATACCAGCGTGTCCCGGGAGCCAGAGGAACGCCACCGAGACGCCCCCCAGGTGGAGCAAGCGCAAACAGTCCTGAATCCGGTGGACCAGAGGGTGCACAGGGTAAAGAGCTTGGAGACTGAGGAGAGAGCTGAGAGAATCTGAGCAGATTACGTACTGTATCCGCTGATGGCGGGGGATGTAGTGGACAGCCTGGAGAACAGCGAAAAGCTCCGCAGTATAAACCGAACACTTGTCGGGAAGCCGAAAGTGATTTGGGGCGTCGCCAACAATATAGGCACTCCCTACACCCAACGATGTTTTCGAGCCGTCGGTGTAAATAAAGGTGGCGTCCGTCATTTGTGCACATATAGCAGCAAATGCCCGACGATAAACAAGTGAAGGTGTACCATCCTTGGGAAATTGACATAGATCACGGAGCAGACAGATCCGGGGACGGAGCCAAGGCGGTGCTGTACCCCAAGTTGTCAAGAAGGTTTTAGGAAAGCGGAAGGAAAGAGAATGGAGCAGTTGACGGAAGCGGACTCCCGGGGGTAGTAGGGAGGAGGAGCGGCCTGCATACCCTACATCAAATGAGGCGTCGAAAAAAAGGGCACGGGCTGGATTAGCAGGCATGGAAGACATGGCTAGCATAACGACTCAGAAGGACTGCTCGCCGATTGGACAACGGAGGTTCAGCAGTCTCAGCATAAAGGCTCTCCACAGGGCTAGTGTAAAAAGCTCCAAACACTAAACGTAATCCACGGTGGTGGATAGAGTCGAGACGCCGAAGAATAGACGGCCGAGCTGAGGAGTACACTATGCTTCCATAATCCAATTTCGAGCGCACTAAGGCGCGATAGAGGCGGAGAAGGACCAATCGGTCCGCTCCTCAGGAGGTACCATTCAGGACACGGAGGGTGTTAAGCGATCGCAGACAGCGAGCCGAAAGATAGGAAACGTGGGAGGACCAGCACAGTTTTCTGTCACACATAAGACCCAAGAATTTAGCGACGTCTGAAAACGGAAGGTTGACAGGTCCTAGATGTAAGGAGGGCGGAAGAAACTCCTTACGTCGCCAAAAATTAACACAAACGGTCTTACTGGGAGAGAAACGGAAGCCGGTTTCGATGCTCCAAGAGTGGAGGCGATCGAGACATCCTTGAAGACGTCGTTCAAGAAGGCTGGTCCGTTGAGAGCTGTAGTAGATCGCCAAATCATCCACAAAGAGGGAGCCCGAGACATCGGGAAGGAGACAATCCATAATTTGATTTATAGCGATGGCAAACAGTACAACACTCAGCACGGAGCCCTGGGGTACCCCGTTTTCTTGGGAGAAAGTGCGGGAGACGGTAGTGTTCACCCGCACCCTAAATGTGCGCTCTGCCATAAATTCGCGATGAAAAAGGGGCAGCCGGCCTCGAAAGCCCCATGAGAACAGTGTGCGGAGGATGCCTGTCCTCCAACAGGTATCGTATGCTCTCTCCAGATCAAAAAATATTGCTACCGTTTGGCGTTTCCGGAGAAAATTGTTCATGATATAAGTGGAGAGAGCAACAAGATGGTCAACTGCAGAACGATGCTTTCGGAATCCGCATTGGGCAGGTGTTAAAAGACTGCGGGATTCCAGCCACCACGCTAAACGGTAATTCACCATACGCTCCAAAACCTTACAGACACTACTCGTGAGAGAAATGGGGCGCTAGCTAGAGGGGAGATGTCTGTCCTTTCCAGGTTTCGGAACAGGAACGACGATAGCTTCCCGCCATCGTCTGGGAAAAGTACTGTCGGTCCAAATTCGATTATAAAGGCGAAGGAGGTAACGCAGACTATCGGTTGATAAATGTAGCAACATTTGGACGTGGATACCATCTGGTCCTGGGGCGGAGAAGCGAGAAGAAGAGAGTGCATGTTGGAGTTCCCGCAAGGAGAAAACAGTATTGTAGCTTTCGCGATTCTGAGAGGAGAAAGCAAGAGGTCGCACTTCCGCTGCACGTTTCTTCGGGAGAAACGCTGGCGGGTAATTTGAAGAGCTCGAAATCTCGGCAAAGTGCTGACCCAACGAGTTAGAAATTGCGACGGGGTCCACTAATGTGTCATGCGCGACAGTGAGGCCAGAGACCGGGGAGAAACCAGGCGCGCCTGAGAACCGTCGAAGCCGACTCCAAACTTCCGAGGAGGGAGTGAAGGTGTTAAATGAGCTAATAAAGAATTTCCAGCTTGCCTTCTTGCTATCGCGGATGACACGACGGCATCGCGCTCGGAGCTGCTTATAGCGGATACAGTTGGCCAAAGTAGGATGGTGGCGGAAAACGCGGAGAGCACGTCGCCGCTCACGTATTGCATCACGGCATGCCTCGTTCCACCAAGGAACTGGGGGGCGCCGGGGCAATTCGGAGGTGCGTGGTATTGAATGTTCCGCAGCTGTAAGAATAACGTCGGTAATATGTGTGACCTCATCGTCGACGCTGGGAAAGTGACGGTCATCGAATGTCGCTAGAGACGAAAAAAGTGTCCAATCGGCTTGAGCAAACTTCCAGCGTCGCGGGTGCATATATGGATGTTGAGGCTGCAGTCTAAGGACACATGGAAAGTGGTCACTCCAGTGTGTATCAAGGGCGAACCATTCGAAGCGCCGAGCTAATGGAACAGTACCGACCGCAAGGTCCAAATGAGATAAATTTGCCGTGGAGGCAGACAAAAACGTAGGGACCCCAGTGTTGAGGCAAACTAGATCTGCTTGGTGGAAGACGTCTAGCAATAGTGAGCCACGTGGACAAGGATGTGGTGATCCCCAAAGCGGGTGGTGGGCATTGAAGTCCCCAACCAGCAAATATGGGGGTGGAAGCTGACCAAGAAGATGGAGATCAGCTCGTGCCATTGGTGTGGACGATGGAATGTATACAGTACAAAGAGAGAACGTGTATCCGAAAAGTGAAAGACGGACGGCGACAGCTTGGAAGGAAGTGTTTAAATGGATTGGGTGATAATGGACAGTTTCATGGAGAAGAATCATGAGTCCTCCATGTGCTGGAGTGCCTTCAACAGAGGGGAGATCATATCGGACGGACTGAAAATGAGGGAGAACAAAGCAGTCATGGGGACGCAGCTTTGTTTCCTGAAGACAAAAGATGACCGGCGAGTAGGATTGTAAGAGGATCGACAATTCATCCCGATTGGCTCGAATACCGCGGATATTCCAGTGGATAATGGACATAGGGTGAACTGGAAATGGAGGAATGTGACCAAGGTCGCTGTTAACTCAACGACTGCTCTGAGCTTGCGACCGACAGCACGGAATGGCATTCAGCCGAAGGCAGAAGATCCTGATCCATAGGTTGGTCAGGAGCAGCTCCTGCCACCAGCGACCGGCCGGTTGATCGGCCGCCAGCAGTGCGCCTCGGCGACACAGAAGACGGCCGAGGGCGACTTCCGCCAGGTGGTACTGTAGATGGGACACGCCTTGGCGGAGAAGGAGAGGAACTGGGTTTCTTTGTAGCCTTCTTGGAAGTATGATGTTTAGAGGAAGGAGGAACCAATGGTTGCGAAGTTGCCGTACGTAAAATCTCTTCACGAGAATGCTCTTTTTTCGAAGTCTTGGTGTCTGACTTTTGGGCTCGAGATTTAGCAGAACTCGACAACGGGTGAGCCAGAGAGTGGGCAGGCGAAAGTGGTGAGGTTGAACGGGCGATCTTTGCGCTGGCCGATCTGACGACCGTGGCACTAAAGGTGAGGTCGCAAGTCTGCGTGGCCGCCTCCTTTGTTGGCCGAGGAGAAGCAAGGACAGTGCTGTATTTTCCTTTGTGAGGCACGGTGGGCTGTCGACTGGCGAATAATTTTCGAGCAGCAAAGGTAGACAACTTTTCCTTTACTCGAATTTCCTGGATGAGCTTTTCGTCCTTAAAAACGGGACAATCTCGAGAGGAAGCGGCGTGGTCACCCATACAGTTGATGCAGCGAGGGGATGGAGGTGGACAAGCACCCTCATGGGCATCCCTGCCACACGTAACACATTTGGCCGGATTGGAACAGGACTGGCTGGTGTGATTGAACCGCTGGCACCGATAGCAACGCGTAGGGTTCGGGACGTAAGGGCAAACGGAAATTATCTCATAGCCGGCTTTGATTTTCGATGGTAGTTGAACTTTGTCAAATGTCAAGAAGACAGTGCGGGTTGGAATGATGTTCGTGTCAACCCTTTTCATAACCCTATGAACAGCCGTTACGCCCTGGTCAGACAGGTAGTGCTGAATTTCTTCGCCCGCATCTCGTGGTCGTGCGGTAGCGTTCTCGCTTCCCACGCCCGGGTTCCCGGGTTCGATTCCCGGCGGGGTCAGGGATTTTCTCTGCCTCGTGATGGCTGGGTGTTGTGTGCTGTCCTTAGGTTAGTTAGGTTTAAGTAGTTCTAAGTTCTAGGGGACTGATGACCATAGATGTTAAGTCCCATAGTGCTCAGAGCCATTTTTTGAATTTCTTCGTCAGACAGTCCATCGAGGGAGCGTGTATAAACGACTCCACGCGAGGAATTTAAGGTACGGTGCGGTTCCACCCGGACAGGGAAGGTGTGTAGTGACGTACGCAGCAATTTTTGTGCCTGGAGGGCACTGACTGTTTCTAACAACAGGGTGCCATTCCGTAATCTGGAACAAGACTTTACAGGACCTGCAATTGCGTCGACACCTTTCTGAATAATGAAAGGGTTGACCGTGGAGAAGTCGTGACCTTCGTCAGACCGAGTAACAACAAGGAACTGTGGCAACGATGGAAGAACTGACTGTGGTTGAGACTCAGTGAACTTACGTTTGTGAGCAGACATAGTGGAAGGTGAGGAAACCATTGCGGAAGAATCCCCCATGATTACCGGCGTCTCCGATGGCGCGCTCCTCCCTTGTGGGGGGCCTCTCTGAGGGCACTCCCGCCTTAGGTGATTGTTCACACCTCAGGTCACACCTCCCGACAAACGGACGGAGGGACCAATCGGCACTTTCGGAAGGTATCAGCTCGGGTAATCACCCCTCCCTGGGCCTGGCCGTTACCAGGGGGTACGTACGTGTCCTACCTGTCTACCCGGGGCGGGGAATTGCGCGTTACCCCGTCACCGGCTACGCATGGAAGTGCGTGGGTTGGCCTTCAGACACGCACAGGAAGGAAGAAAGAAAGAGAAAGGGAAAGGAAAGAAGAGAGGTCTCAAACGCCGCAGCGGAGAAGGTAGAGAGAAGAGGTAAGGAAAAGAGGACAAGGGAAGGATTAAGACTTACAAGCAAGGAAGGAAGGCGAAGAATGTAGTATATTTACAAGCGTCCGTCTCCGGACGTAGGCACAAACCATAACCCCAGAGAAAGGGAAAGAAAGAGCCAGAGGTGAAGAGGAGTGGCGAAGATGGGGGATGGGGATGGATGCGGAAGAGGAAGGTATGCAGCCCGGAAAGGAAGGAAGGCCACATCAGCTCGGGGTCCCGTGCTCGCTACGCACGTATCCACAATAGAGTTGTGGATCCCCTGGGGGGAAACAGCTATCGTTTGAGACCCAACTCGCTTTATTTGTTCATGAGACCCAGAAAATATTAGATACAGGCTCCCACGTAGATGCCATTTTCCTTGACTTACGGAAGGCGCTCGATACAGTTCCGCGCTGTCACCTGATAAAGTAAGAGCCTATGGAATATCAGACCAGCTGTGTGGCTGGATTGAGTTTTTAGCAAACAGAACACAGCATGTTGTTATCAATGGAGAGATGTCTACAGACAAAGTAACCTCTGGCGTGCCACAGGGGAGTGTTATGGGACCATTGCTTTTTCACAATATATATAAATGACCTAGTAGATGGTGTCGGAAGTTCCATGCGTGTTTTCGCGGATGATTCTGTAGTAAACAGAGAAGTTGCAGCATTAGAAAATTGCAGCGAAATGCAGGAAGATCTGCAGCGGATAGGCACTTGGTGCAGGGAGAGGCAACTGACCCTTAACATAGACAAATTTAATTTTTTGCGAATACATAGAAAGAAGGATCCTTTATTGTATGATTATATGATAGCGGAACGAACACTGGTAGCAGTTCTGTAAAATATTTGGGAATATGCGCGCGGAACGATTTGGAAGTGGAATGATCATATAAAATTAATGATAAGGCAGGTGCCAGGTTGAGATTAATTGGGGGAGTCCTTAAAAAATGTTGATCAACAAAGGAGGTGGCTTACAAAACACTCGTTCGACCTATACTTTAGTATTGCTCATCAGTGTGGGATCCGTACCAGATCGGGTTATCAGAGGAGATAGAAGATCTTAAGAAGAGCGGCGCGTTTCGTCACAGGGTTATTTGGTAAGCGTGATAGCGTTACGGAGATGTTTAGGAAACTCAAGTGGCAGACTCTGCAAGACAGGCGCTCTGCATCGCAGTGTAGCTTGCTGTCCAGGTTTAGAGAGGGTGCTTTTGTAGATGAGGTATCGAATATATTGCTTCCCTATACTTATACCTCCCGAGGAGATCACGAATGTAAAATAAGAGATTCGAGAGCGCTCGGAGGCTTTCCGGCAGTCTTTCTTCCCGCGAACCATACGCGACTGGAACAGGAAAGGAAGGTAATGACAGTGGCACGTAAAGTGCCCTCCGCCACACACCGTTGGGTGGCTTGCGCAGTATCAATGTAAATTTAGAATACCTGAAACAGAAGCATACATGCCCAGTACTAATACATCTAATGATTCGTCTACCAGTCTGAAATCTATCTACTTTTTCTGCCCGATCAGTAACAGCATAAGGTCGAAGTCGTTACACCAGTCTGTGATTCCGTAATTGACCTACGTCAATATTTTGAAAAACCTGTAATAGACACGTTGCTTATGTGGTAGCATATTGTGTAAAATCGAATAGTATGTTGCTTGTAATGACCACTAAATATTTGTGCTGTCCAGCCACTTCAGTTGGTGCAGAGTTTTCTCCAAGGCAGGAGAAATAATGAAAAACGCAACAGACTAAAGAATTCAAATACCTTTTAATAGAAGAAAATTTTCTTATCTTGTTTTAAACAGACTGAAGGGCAAGAACTTTAATACCTTTTACGAAACAAAATTTGCCTATTTTATATTCTTGTCTATAATCAGTAAAGAATTCTTAGAAAGCTATCTTCCATTTGAAATCCTCGCACGAAACGATCTGTAGTTAATCGATATATCCGTTTTAAAAATGCGATGTTTAAGTAACACTGTCACGAATATTATCATGGGGTGAACAATGTAAGGGAAGCCATGAGGGCAGGGGATGAGGTCATGAGATCGACAGCAGGAAAGATGCTGTGAACGACATTGAAGTGGGAAGGTAACCGTCATTGAGGAGACAAATACTGTAATAAGTTGGCTAATTAGAAGACCTCCCCATCGAAGCGGCACTCCGCCCACAGGGGGTGGTGCACATTGAAGTCATCGAGGGGGTACGAAAGCATGAGTTGCTGTATTGAGATAGGCGTGTCAACAAAGTTGACTACTGGGAGAAGTAGACATTGCAATTTGTGATTTCTTGGGGTCGTTCGCACTCTTAACGCTCTTGCTTCCAGGTTGGCATGAAGTCGGGTTCCAGTCACTCATGACAACGGTGTCAACCACAGTGCAGAGCTCTCCAGGCACTATCCCGAAGCTGGCACGGTTCTGACCAACCAACCCCCCCCCCCCCCCATGACCACAAAACGTTGGAGAGTCATCATAGAAATGCATTTCGTTAAGACCAAGACAGAACGCAGAATAAGATTGAACAAGTTCCTATATTCCTAGTAGGTGATGATAATATCCGTTGCAATTTCACTGGATTTGCGTGTGGGTCGAGTCCAGGTTAGGCATAAGAAGCTGATTCGAGATGAGAAGGGGGTGCAAGGAGGACGGCCGGACACCACAGACTGGAGTGGCACTGTATCGTGAGGACGTATGGTCAAACTTTATTCTACACATGCGAGTTGGAATTTATGGTTTGACGTCGCGTCTGCATACCATTACCTTAACTTTCTTGGGAAGGGTATCTCCCTCAAATGCCAGGTTCAAAGTACTAATGTCTACACGATGATTCTTAGGTCTTCTCTGGACACACTGGACCAAATGAACGCAATGTCTTTCCAGATTAACCCTAAGTACATCATCGTACGTGAGAAGATCCCTATGGAAAATTACACCCTGTGTCGTACTGAGATACTTGCGAGGAATAATGTTCTCATTAACAGTCGCAGGCATGGAGTGACGACGACTGGCAGAAGTTTTCTTTGTAAGGAGGGAGCCAGAGCACGTTTTGCTCAAGATCTCAACTTCATCGAACTTTTCCGCAACACTTTTCAGGAAGAAAAGCAGTTTGGTGGCAGAAGAAGTTTCCCTGTCAGTCCTGGTACAGACAAGGAACTGGAAAAAGAGTTTCGCCCCAAGCTGTCGTGCCTGGCTGTCCTCCCATGAGGTAGCCAAGAAGGAAAAGGCCATGATGGCAGAAAGAAGAACTGAGATGGAACTATTCCTTGGAAGAGACTTTGCTGTGGAAGACTGGCTAGAAAGTTTCATTTCATGTGCCAGACGTCCACCTTGTTACCACCCACTCCAAACAGGGGCTCACCTGGTGAGTGCCACCCAGACACAGCAAAAACCACTTGGCAGGACAGTCATTTCCAGACGTTCCGATGCCCTGAGAAGATGGGCAACCACTCCCATTCTTGCACAAGGCGTTTACATTGCAGGTACCAGCAGTGTGATCCCTGTGGTGTCAGTGGACTCAGCCAGATGGGTACATAACAGCCCCACCACACTGAGTAGCTGCTGAGATGTTGACCTAGCAAGGAGGCAAAAGAGGGAGAGGGGGATACGATTTCAGATGAGGTGCGCTCGACATCATGGTCAGCAGTGCGTGTCCGTCGAGTCTAAAGGGAATGTAGGTTATCCAGTGTTTAGGCAGATGAAGTTGAGTTCATTGAGGTGGTCAGCCAAGAGGGTAACTGACAGGTTTCTGAGAGGCATAAACGGGATTGTGCACATTGAAGTCACTGAGCAGCAAAAACGGATAAGGGAGTTGCCCAGTAAGCTGGAGGAAGTCTGCCTTGCTGACACCAAATGACAGAGGTATGTAGATGGCACAAAGTGCAAAGATGAAGTGATGAAAAATGTGGACTGCAACACCTTAGCCAGGTGTTCAGAAAAATTGTGTGACTATGAACTTAGTCCTGGATGAGTAGCATCGCCCATGAGATGAATGCTGTCCTCAGGGGAAGATCAAATCAGACAAAGATATGCGAGAGAGTAAAGCACTCACAAGGACGCAATTTTGTTTCCTGGAGGTAGAAAACCAGGGGCTGGGATTCGAAGAGCACTCATAATTCCTCCTTTATGGACCAAATGCTGTGAACGTTGCATTAGAAGAAAGTCTTGGCAGAGAAAGGGAAGGAGGGAAAAAATATAAAGTCACCTTGCCTGTTGCTGAGTGCCTGCCTTTGAAAAGTCACTGCTACAGCACACGGATGCTGGAGGATGCTGTTTATGACATCTACAGAAGTGTCAGCTGTCTCTGGGTCAGCCTGCAGATTCCAGGGCAGGAAAACGATTGGCAGTGCACACCAGCCAAACTGGTGTCAGCCAGGTGAGGGTTTCACGGTCTGAAGAAAACTACAGATTTCTTTGAGCGTCCATGGTTGGCAGATGAACACTCAGTTGTTTGTTGGCTGGAGGGACATAGAAAGTCTTCATGGGAACATTCCTTCTGTCCCTTCAGGCCTGCCAGTTGGGTAGCAGGTGATTTCGCCACTGGGGGTGAAGATTTGGTGGCTTGTTTCACAGCTTGAGGTAACTGATGCTACCGCGACAGTACGATAGGACAACTGCAGTGCTAAATTTGATGTCAAGTCTGTGTGGCCACTTCCTTCGTGGAGCGAAGTGTAGCAAGAACGGTAGTGTAAGTCCCAGATGGAAAATCGCAGGGCATCTGATTAACCATTAACTTGCGAGTTGGTTTGTTTTTCTTTAGGGCACAAAAACTGGGGTCATACGCGCCCAAGCCAAAACTATAACACGAAGACAGGAGTTAAAAACGACCATCCATCAGTCCCAATTGACATAATAGAAGACAGCTAAAAATACGCACGTGGAAAAATGGCTAAAAGACCATACAGAAAAGGCTGTGTCGCCAGATGTACTCCGTAGCCTGATACAAGGCGAAGAACTCTGCTACAAATACTGAGGAGTGTGCCAGATGCAGATATCGGAAGACACGGGTGCCAATGACAAAAGCCACACCCGACCCTCAGGCGTCAGGAAGTGAATGAAGGCCAAAGTTGACATGGGCCGCTTCACAAAGCCAGGGTGCTGAAGGGTTCACAACCACCGGGAGAGGTGCAGGTAGCGTGAAGTTAAGCCGCCGTATCAAGTGCAGAAAGCGGACTCCAGGAGATAACAGAAGGACGAGTCCCATACTGACGAAAGTTATCATCAAAGGAGGAGGCACACATGGCATACAAGTGGCATGCATACCTGCTGAGGAGGAAGTCCCGGCGGTAGGACATGGGTAGTTCAGCAGCTTCAGCATACAGACTCTCAACCGGGCAACTTGCGAGTGACAGGGTAAGGCACCTTTCCTTCAACCACGTCTCCTGGACAGCCCACTCATCTAGATACACTGGACATTCTCGGGATGAGGCTGCATGGCCGCCATTGGAACAGATACAATGGTGAGTGGGAGGTGGGCAATCACCCTCTTGAGCATTCCTATAGCAAGTAACACCTTTGGCAATGTTTCGACAGGGCATTCCAGTGTGTCTAGCGTTGACACGTAACAGCGCATCAGATTTTTAATGTACAGTCGGACCTTTATGACTTCATAGCCAGTTTTCATTTTTATAGGAATCACCACTGTTCTATCTTGAGAAAAAGTGTAAGCGCTAAGGTTGCATCAACCTATTTCGTTACCTAATGGACTGCAGTGACGCCCTCATCAGAGATTAGTATGGATTTCTGCCTTAGACCATCGAGCAGCCTAGTGTAAGTAACATCACGCAAGGAATTCAGGGTGCAATGGGCCTAGACATGAACAGGACAGCCATTGAGAAGCAAAGCTGCAAGCAGTTGTTGGGCTAGGAAATAGCAATTTGTCTCCAAAAGCAAAGTGCCATTACACAAATACAAACTAGAGAATTTTACAGGGCCTGTAACTGTACAAACAAATTTCTGAAGAAACGAGTTAACCATACCAAAGGACTGACCTCCAGTACATCACAAGGAACCGATGTGCAGCTGGGACATTCTTGGAATCCTTAGCCTCATTCCGTTTACGTTTAGTACGCAGTCTGCAATGGAGATTGGCTTATTGCGAGAAAATCCCCATGACGGCCAGCGTCTCTGATGGCACACTCCTTCCAACAGGAGCCCCCTCAGCAGTACGGTTCACCCATCTTACGTGATTGTTCGCACATCAGGTCATACCTGAATGCGTGAGACCAATTGGCAAGGTAACGCATCTTAGGCAATCGTCCCTTCCTGGACCTCGCCTGTACCAGGGGGTACATGCGAACTGCCTGTCTACTGGTGGCTGGAATTACGCGTGAGATGCGTGGTCCACCCTTCAGAAGAGCACAGGGAGGAAGAAGAGAAACCTCAAACACCGGAACAGAGGAAGCATAGACGGAAAGTGAAGAAAGAAAAAGAAAAAACAGTGGAAGGACTGTTCTAATTTCAAGCTATTGGTACTTCAAAACACATTCTCAAAAATATCAGATTCCCAAGACGGAAAAAAAAGAACAGCGGAAGGCAAAGACTGGGGCCCCGTAGTAGTCAAACGCGAACTCACGAAAGTTTTGAGCCTCCTGGGGGAGGGGGAGGAAGTGGCTGGCTGATGGGTTCTATCTTCTTAAGGGAAAGCCTGAATAATATTCATACAAAACTTCAACGAATAAACCACATCAAAATGCCAACTGTCCACTGAATGATCGACATTAGTAAGTTAATTATTCGTTGAATTAATTATCTTAGTAAATTAAGCTAGAATGGCGTCTGACACTTGCGTAAGTGTTATGTAAGGACAGGAGAAAGGGCTCACCTGCATACGTACGATGTATTTATGTGTATCTACAGTAACCAAGTCGGAAATGCTTTGCAGGAGAGCTCAGCAGACATGCTTTATAGTGAATTTATTACCACTTGGCTGATGTCACTGTCCCACCAAAACAGTAGCAAAGGGCAAACCTATCAACAGAAAATTATTGATCCCATCATTACTTCTTGTTAATCAAAATTGTGGAAGACTTTCACACCTGACGTAGCTATGTAATTATTGTGAGCATTTTATCGTGTGAAAATGCTATCTAGAAATTCCCTGAGAATTTACTGTTTATATACAACTTAAATCGAGTACAACAACTTCTCGTTCATCAATTACAGCCAAAATTCCAACTCCATTACTAATTAAACCTTTTCAACATCCTATCAAACATAACACAATTATTTACTTAGTAAATAGTCATTTGAATACCTATACCACTTGCGAAATCTCACCCACGTGGTCAGCCACAAGCTGGCACTTCACATCAAAAAGAAACATCCAAAATTCGTCATCTCCCATACTTCAAGAGCAAAAGCTACTGGTATGTTATACTCTGACACGGATAAATTTGAACTTAGCACAGCCTGTCACTTTCGGCGCGTAACATGTTGCCTCAAAATTGGCACAATTTGACACATGAAAACTCACAAATTAAAATAAATTTAGCTCAGTACGATTAAGTGAACTATGTGACCACTACTACAATGTGAACTATGCAGCTAAGTAATTACTCTGTGCAGCATGTGCGCATTAAGCAGTTACTGGCTCCCATGATTCAAAAACATGCAAACCTATAATAAGCGAATTAAATTTCAAGAATTATATATAGTACGAGGAGATTAATAATGGTCACTGAAGTCGCCTGATACTAAACTTCAAGTACCACCGTACACCGTGTCTGGTGCGAAACAGTTTTATAAACCGCATATCAAAATGAATTTTGCCCGTTTTACTAATTACGTAGCTTTGGCTACTCTTCAGTTAGAGACTGGGCTATTCTGACGACTAGAACACGTGATAATAGCATCATTCACACGATTATAAATTGCCTAATTAATCAAAATCAGAATAATCTGTCTCCTGGCATCTCTCGACATAAATTGACTTTGAAAAACGCGTTTCTATCATAATCCAGAATGATAGAACACTTTGTGCCAAGTTTCCTCATCATAGAAAGCTCGACATGAGCATGTCCGGTCGTCAGGCCGGTGAGGTTGATAGTGGCTAAGGTGGCGAACTTCAGTCGCAAAGGTTCTCTGTCCAAACCGCTCGAGGAAGAAGCCTCCCATTCGCCGATTCCTCGCTGTGCCATCTAAGGACTTCATTCCCTCTACACACCCTCTGCTCAACTCTGTCCAGCCTAATTCAAAGATTTCTCTTGTCTACACGACCAACTCATCTTTGGTTAGCACTGTATTTGATCCGTTCTAATAAAACCAACCAATCTTTACACTGGCATCCACGGAGAAGGTGAAGATGGAATATGGGAAATCTGACAAAAATAATACACTAGACATTGCGTTTCTATGTTCAGCTGGTTAATCTGTCGGTAAGTTGTTATAAATAATTATTAGTTGTGTTATCCCATATTTCCAGTATTACTCCGACAATTTTGGATGGAGTTAGCTAGCCCCAAAGGGCTTTAAGTGTACGACAGTACCGCTTCAACAAAAAATAAAATCTAGTTAACATGGGCTCTATAATGCAGCCCGTAAGAACTATTAAAACCTTTTTAGAAGAGATGTGACATTCTCTTAGCTCCTAAAGTGTGCATTTGAGAGTCCAGTTTTACGAGACTTCGGATGATCGTTCTGTAATCTCCGTATTTACCGTTACTCCTGTCACACCTTGTGCAACAAACATTCTGTTCGATAGGCTACTAAAGAAATAGATATGCTACACAGATGTAATGAAAAATCTCAGCTGCATTTTACATATTTGTGTTACGACCCGTTTGGTTTCTTGTCATCTTCAGGCTACCGAGTTGTGCTTAAGACTCAGATGGTCTAGTACATCATGTTGAAGACCCCATTCATGTCTTCAGATCAATTCGGCAACTTTAAGCTGTTCGAAGAAATTAAACTGGTCGTAACACATGTTTACTACAGCTGAGGTGCTTTTCATTCATACTTCACGACAGCTGTTGCCTCCAAAAAAAGACTAGTTTTTCGTTCCACAGATTCGTGCTGAGGAGATCCTCGTGGATGTGGAACATGTCATTTTTACGAGAAGCTGAAATACTAGTAGTAAGAATATATACATCATTTGTTTCTATTAAAAAATTCGTCAGTGGAGTAGGAGTTGGCCAATAGTCTTTCAGGCTCCTTTTAAACTGATCTTTATTTGTAAGTCAAGATTGAAAATAAGCTATGGAGCTTTAAATCCTGTTTTCTTATCCTCACATGACTTCACACGAACGTCAGAACAGGTAAGGATATGATAGAATGAAAATCTGAGCTGCGAGGCCTCATTAAATTTACCTGAAGCAACAGATGGCTGGAATGTTTCGCCAACAAGTGAAATGACAAAACTAGGCTCATTGAAGCAAACATGAATGTAATATGCAAGTAACTAATAAAAATTTCGGCGTATTGGTGGTTAAGAGCACATATTTCACGGTAGTTCTTACAGTTGTACCCAGAAAATTTAAGTCTCTGGTCTTTCAGATACTACATAGAGGTAATGTGGAAATGCTGTGGTACACTGTACATTTTGTAGCAGAGATGGGATGGCTGTCAGCAGCTTCTCCATGGAGCTTTACGAGCTAATTAAGGAACCAGGAGAGAAATTTTACATGTATATCTGAAAGAATTTTACGCATATTATGAATCCTCACGTTCCTGAATTCACAGGCATTTTTGCAGAAACATTAAGCCCAGAGGCTACTTGCGCGTTTAGTACTAAGTTTTGATTTATTAAGAAAATTTGATACTTACTAGACCATTAAATCCAAAGTCCCTGCAAAGCAGACGGCAAGCACTTAACTACAGAGGAAAAGATTCTTTCACAATAGGCTATTTTCCGATGTTAAAAATATGGCTCTGATTGTTATTCGGAGTGGTAGGCCTAAGTTTCAAATCGTATTTACGGTCAATATTATATCAGAATCTTATTTTTCTGTAACTGAAACTTAAAAATCGTTGAATAAGATTTGGTCACAATCGAAAACGCTCTGATACTGGCTGCTGTTCTTGTGATGTCACATTCTAGGAGTAAGACGAAGCTGTATGTGTTTCACACGAGTGTTAGACATAGTAACTAAGTTTTTATGTACTTTTTCTGCAAATACTTTAGCAGTTTAGTATTCGAAAACTGCATTTACAACTTTTAATTAACAACAGAAAGGAGTTTTGTGAGAGCTGATACTGGAAGCCTTGCGAAAATTTAGGTTTTATGCTACACTCGTTTAGAGCAGCAGTATGTGAAAGGACTGACATTCTTTTCCCCGTTTTCTGCAACACCATTAAACCCGCTCAAAATTAAGGAACTTTGGAACTTTCGCAAATGGTTTCGTACCTTATATCATGATTGTCTAGTATCAGTCATGAAATACGACCCAAAACAATTATTCTTGGCGAATCTTGGTGCTGATTTCCGCTATACAGGATACTCAGCAGAGGAATGGTCACAAGCACGACCTATGTGACCCAACGTATAGCGCATGCAACTACAGATAATCTAGATTCGACTCATCGAAGGGTCAATAGTTTTTAAATGTTTAACACGAAATATGAAAATAGCGTTAGCCAGAATTCATTGTAGCAGTTGTTTCGGTGGTGGGACAACTGAGGATAAAAGCGTCGGTGAAGTTTTGTAATTGTGATTTGGTCTTCATATGAAAGTACTGTCAGTTTTGTAAGTTAAAATACTGTAGGCTTGATTCGAACCAGTGACCTATGGGTATCCCATATACGACAATCCACGGCTCTACCAACGGAGCTACTAATGGTGTGCAAAAAGGGACTATAACGATAATTTTTAGCAAGATTACAATTTCGGCGACTTACGCTATCCTTTGTAACACGGGGAAAGCGTATCTGAGGTGAATTAATGTTAACTTCGAAGTAAGAAATTTTACATTAAGTAAGCGAACTTTGGCATCGACGTGGTGGCATTTCTCCACTATAGTGCAACCAGTTTTTAGGCACCATCTCATTCTGTGGGACACTACTTTTCAAGATTTTTATGGCTGCATTTGCCCACTGTGTTACTTCATACCATTTGTAATCCATTTTGTGGAAAGTTATTTCCAAAACAAGACACCACCGAATTAGCTTCGCGACATCAGGAGCAGCGAGCTAGTCAGTGACGTCTCAGGTAACATGACTTGAATGGAGCGTTTTAGCAGGCTTACTAATTATTTGCATTTCATTTCCGTTCCTATGAAGAACGGATATAAAAGGAAAAATCTTGTCATAAGCACAAAATTTACCATTTAAGATGGTTTCCAGAAAGAAGTCAAATATTCTATAAGAAATATGCTCTTCGAAGGGAGGCGTGTTTGTGCTTTAAATTTTAGATAATTTTCGTAATTCGAAGAACGCTTCTCGAGGTGAATAAACCATTTGTTTAACTCCAGATCATGTACCACAAAAGAAATAAGTAGGTAAACTTAAATTTATAGAACTCTGCATGCCGTACAGGCAAGAAAGTTTAAGTGTGGGGTCGTTCTGCATGAAACAATGCCTTTTAATTAAATTTCAAATGAAGGTTCTGTAAGTGCAGGCAGATGAAGTTTACGGTATTCTCAGAAAATAAATGCGAAGATAAAGTTTGGAAATCCCAAGCTGAAAAACATAGTACAAATTTTCCCCTAACTCCGTCTGAGAACAAACTGGTTGGAACTATTTTAATTTATTCATCTTTGATTTCCATAATTTTTATTTTCCAGTGCACGGGAATTCACGATTAACGTTATTGCTATAACCAATTTCATCTGGTCACTTAGTTGGCCGAACATATTAACCATGATTAGCAGGTGTTAGCCACGGGACAACGTCTTTATTGATATGGGTAGTGGCTAATACCTCACAGCTATTTTAGTACAGTGGCGGGATGTCTTCATTCCGTCTCTGGAATGGTAACGTTTGGTGGCTATTTCCCACCCTATCACTGCTGTGACGAAGCTGTTATCTGGTCAACCGCTTACAGAAGCAAGTAAATAGGAAGCTAGTAACTGGGAGACGCTTTATCTAAACAGCTTCCTATCAGCTGCCTCCCTAAGTGGCGTGGCTCGGAAAGCTAAGTGTTTAAGCTATGCAATTTGTAGCATTCTGTAGCTACATTACACTACACTGAATTCTGAATGTAGTATCGCATAGCTGTAGTGGATCACGCAATTTCTACAACCCAAGAATCCAGGCGAAAGCCTTTAGCTACGCACAGCAAATAGTTCACTTTATACTAAAATTTGACTTTCATGAAACGATGGTGCACCTTTTCGTGTATCTAGCACGGTTTGCCCCAGTCTCCAAACAAAATTTTACGTATGATGGCATTTATGTGTAGGTTCATCACTGTTCTGCATATTGCCATACTTATTTCACTGTGCATAGTTATGAACCGTCAAAACATACGCACAGTAAAGTCGTTCTATCCTTCTGGAATGCTAGCTGAGCAAGGTGTATGTGTCAAATTGGTAGGAGATCGGTGTAAGGACAGAAGTGCAGCTGGGAGTGCATGGGACGGGGACCTGGATAGTACGATCGGTGACTATCTCACCAAAGACTTGGAGCGGGTTTCGATCCCCGTCTGCCATGGAGTTTTAATCTGCTTGAAAGTGTCAAATACGCTCTTTATCACGGATCTGCAAGAAGAATGTAAGTTTCGTGAGCAACAGCAGACTCCTGAATTTCGGAGCAGTGAAGTGGCTGCCTGGAATTGGCTGTACTAAAGTAGCCATTCGTTTCTAGCATTCAATCTGATGGCCACTTGTCTCGGGTGCAGCAACAAAAAAATAGGGAGAAAAACTGTTGCATAAAAAGTCTGACAAACGTAAAAGTCTACTTTTTGCAGCCGCAGTAATATATGCTATCAACATGCAGGGATTTTTTCTACTTCCACATGAAAGACAAACTGGCGTAATGCCAGTAAGCTCAATTACATGAGTAAATGTACGGTAACACGCATCTACGGTTGACGCAACAGGATTTTCAAAACTGACTAGAACGCGATAAATTCTTGCCCCATATATATTCTGAAACACAGAGTCCTGAGAACACTTAAAATTTTGCTACTTATGAGTATAATTTTACGCTGCCAAGCGAAAAACCTGGGGCGCACGCAATAGGTAGTAGTAAGGAAAGTGGGAGGGTGTTACCCATGCTCTCATTACGTGTTTTATGCACCCACACTTTATTCCCTTTCTAACTTTGCTAGTATTTTTGAAGCTATAGGCGTCATGGTTTTGCTATTTGGGGAGCAAAATAATTGATGATGGTCGAAGTAGAGAGGATATAAAATGTAGACTGGCAATGGCAAGGAAAGCGTTTCTGAAGAAGAGAAATTTGTTAACATCGAGTATAGATTTAAGTGTCAGAAAGTCATTTCTGAAAGTATTTGTACGGAGTGTAGCCATGTATGGAAGTGAAACATGGACGGTTAATAGTTTGGACAGGAAGAGAATAGAAGCTTTCGAAATGTGGTGCTACAGAAGAATGCTGAAGATTAGATGGGTAGATCACATAACTAATGAGGAAGTATTGAATAGGATTGGGGAGAAAAGTTTGTGGCACAACTTGACCAGGAGAAGGGATCGGTTGGTAGGACATGTTCTGAGGCATCAAGGGATCACCAATTTAGTATTGGAGGGCAGCGTGGAGGGTAAAAATCATACGGGGAGACCAAGAGATGAATACACTAAGCAGATTCAGAAGGATGTAGGTTGCAGTAGGTACCGGGAGATGAAGCTCGCACAGGATAGAGTAGCATGGAGAGCTGCATCAAACCAGTCTCGGGACTGAAGAAAACAACAGGCGTCATGATCAAATTTTCGTGACTTAGTAGGGATAGGAAAAAATTTCAGATGTATATTACAGACTTTAGGAATTTTCCGGTTTGACTCGTGTGAACTTTTTCCAACTTTCCTGTTCATTTCAGGTTCTCTTCGCATGAGGTAACCAGTGTATTGGTCCCCGATGCATCTCTCGGAAATAACTAATTTTAAAAATTTCGATTCAAGCTAATACGGAAACTTACCAGAAATTGTTCTCTCCCAAACCAATGTGCCTGGATTAGGAAAAGGGGCGAAATGCCAGTGGTTTACAAGGTAGCCGCCGCAACGTAACTAAGCAAATTATACTGGAATGGTCATTCGCTTCTGAACTACGTTCAAAGTTTCTAGCATCCAACTCACCGATAAGTTTAATTACCAAACCGACCTAATAAACGTTTTCTCATATTGTAGAATTATTTTGGCAAATTAAGTATAACGCCTAAGCTGACAGCCATTGTGTTAAAATACTATGGGACAAATTTCTTAGGATTGTATAGCTCAGTTTTGGAAGTATATATTTTAGAGCTACATAAATGTCCAACATTGCGAGTGCGCTCGGGTCTCACCTACATACCTTAAGGGGGGTAGGACGTCTAACGGGCCGACTTTGGGCAGGACAGGCACCAAAGGAAATTTTAATTTCCACTGTCTATAATTTTACAAATAAATTCGTAGAACTGTCAGCATGGTAAGGAAGGATTCAGAACTCACACTCATAGGAGTGGAAGTTCGAAAACATAACGAAGTAATTTTTTTACACGTGAAATTACATCATTTTTTCTCACTTACCAATGGCAGCATTTGTTGCTATACGTACACTTTTCTTCATAAGTAAGATGGTTCAATGAATTTTGCACAGCATACAAACCATACTTAAAGGTGTATGAAACTCTAGAATTTTCCAAATCTATCAAAAACTGTGGAAAAATTGAGGTAATTAACTACAAAATTTGTGTTTTTTTTCTAAACATGAAGTTTAAAATACATCAAATCATTCGTTTTCCCAAAAATTAATTTCTATAGTTTCATAGACCTGTAAGTATGGTATGTATGCTGTGCAAAATTCATCGAAGAATCTAACTTATGAAGATAAGTTTACCTATAGCAACAAATGCAGCCTTTACTAAGAGAAAAAAAATGAAATTTCACGCCTAAAAAATTTATTTTGTTATGTTTTCGAACTTCCACTGCAATGAGTGTGAATCCAGAATCTTTCCTGGCGATGCTGACAAAATTTTATGAATTTATTTGTGAAAGTATACACTGGAAATTAAAATGTCCTGTAATGTCTCTCCTGCTCCAAGTCAGCCCGTTTGACGTCCTATACCCCTTAATGTCCTGTTTCCTGATAAACCATTAATTCGACACCACAGTCAGTTACAGTGAAAGTTTACGAACAGTGATGATAAAATCGTCGGAACAAATAAAGCAATACAGATATAGTTAAACGCTAAAAATTTGTACGGTATACGATCCTCGATCCATCACGTAATCTTACAAAATATAAGGCAACTAATTTATTACTGGATCTTTAAGCATGCGACATCAAAAACTAAACAGAACGTAGAAGATACGCAAATACATTGACATTCACAAATTCAGACAATTAAAAACAAGCCCAAACTTTATCAGATTTTAGAACAACCAGTATTACACAGAGACTGTAATTCCAGCAGCTTACATTGCGGAGTAAAGAGCGGCTTCAACGCTAACAGACACATAATAGGAATAGCGGCGTCGTTGGCCCAGTCGCAGTACAAACAAAATGAGTGGCTAGTCTCACACAATTCACTACTACGCCAAACACTATCGCAGCGAAGACAGCACAGTTCAAGTCCGGAATCACCGAAGAACATGCCACACTGTACTCTCTGTCCAGTTTATCTACCACAATTTCTGTTTTTCTTTGACGTAATGTCACGCCCACAGCACTTTAGATACTACATTTATCTTTCAAAGGTACTGTAACACTTCATGGAATTTATTTTTAAAGTCATGATTCGTTAATTGACTTTTCGTTGTACCGATGAGATGTGTACACTTCGAATTTCAACGTTTCGATTAACAGTAGAATCTAGGAACAAAACCTAGTACACTGACAGCGTGAAAAATACTACCAAATAACCCCATTACATTTAATAAACTTCCAGTGAATGGATGAATAGAATTTGGCGTTGATGGCATCTAGTCAGTAACATCAAAGAACAACTTTTTTATTTTTTCTTCCTCGGCAGCTTGTGGTTCTATGTGTTACATCTGACAGAGAAAAAAGAGTGGACGGCTGTTTCTTGGCAATTTATGACAACATCGAACATTATATTGGCTGCATTTGTCTGCAATCAGTTTGCTCTTGCAAAGCGTGGCGAACTTAAGTAACTGTCACGAATGTTGCATAGTTTCCTGCACACTCGCCTTATACAGATTTAACCTCAGGCCGTGAATTAAAAAGATTAATCCAAAGCGTTCTTAGCCGGTGCCAATGAAATCGTTTCATGTACGGATATTACTGAATGCAGAATAGGTTTATATTCTAGGCAGGAATCTAACTCCTAGGATTAGTTTACTCTTGCTCTATATCTCAGCACGTACACCCAAAATAACACTGATCTGAATATGTTACTTCATTTCTTATCAGTATTCCACCCGCACATTTGATTCCATTAGCACTCCACAACTCATACCACCGTTTAACCACTCAACTAAGAGTAACATAGATAGTGCCTATAGCAAAATTAAAGAGATTTTTGGAGAAAAGAAAAACAGCCGTATGAATATCGCGGGCTCAGATGGGAGAAGAACGCTAAGCAGAGAAGAACAAGCTCCTTCGACTAGGAGTATATAGAAGGACAGTACAAGAAAAAATTACTTGAAGGCAGTATTATAGAAAGAAAACAGGACATAGATGAAGATGAAAAAGGATGTAAGACACTGCGAGAATTTGACACGTCACTGAAAGACCTAAGTCGAAACAAGGCCCCTGGGGTAGACGGCATTCACTCAGAAATACTGATATTCTTGGGTGAGCCAGCCATAACGGAACTGATCCACATGGTGTACAAGGGGTAGTACTCGCCGATAGCCTCAAGAGTACTCAGAGAGTCTTGCCCCTTAAGAACGTCTCGTTGGTATAAGAACGAACGTACCTGAGTTGTCCCGCGATGACCACCACTTCAGCAGAGAATACACTTCATCAGTTTGGCATGGAGCGTAGTTCACTGTATCTTGCAAGTGTGTCGGCAAAACCGTTTCGTCCGTCGACCATACAGGTATCAGTATATACCACTTCAGAACCCAGGAATACATCAAAAATCAAAGGCGGCCAGGAACAGGTGCTGAAAAGCCATGGTATCAATAAAGACTTTCGATCCAAAGTTCATACTATCGACTACGGGAGCTGTCTGGCTGCCCCATTAAGTTGTTATGCTTTCAACTAATATCTGCAAAGTATTCATAAGGTACATAACAATAGGTCGTTCGATCTTACGTTATTACATACCAGTAAGAAAGCTTTATCAGCAGTTAGCGGCTAGAATATGTTAGCTGTTTGTGCCAAATATTTCAGAAACGTTACGGTTATCTTTTACCTCAAGTAGTATACTGAACTAAGGGTAGTTTCCTTTACGTTCAAATGTGTGCGAAATCTAATGGGACTTAACTGCTAAGTTCATCAGTCCCTAAGCTTACACACTACTTAACCTAAGTTATTCTAAGGACAAACACACACACCCATGCCCGATAGAGGACTCGAACCTCCGCCGGGACCTAGTTTCCTTTATCTGCTCTATTTTTATAGGGTATACTGAGACAGGCGGAAAAGACTAGGTGGAGTTTCGCAGATTCGACTCCAGTCTTGTATTTAGGAGAAGAGAGTTACAGAGATCTGACTCATAATGGTATGTATCGCAAGCAGCCAGATCATTTTAACCCATCTGCTAACTAGCATGACCACTGTCTGTTCTCCCAAGTCATTAATGAAACTTATTCAAGTTACGTTTTGCTGTTCAGGCTTCCGTGGCGGATCCGTTTCCGTTTAACGTACACTACTGGCCATTAAAATTGCTACACCACGAAGATGACGTGCTACAGACGCGAAATTTAACCGACAGGAAGAAGATGCTGTGATATGCAAATGATTAGCTTTTCAGAGCATTCACACAAGATTAGCGCTGGTGGCGACACGTACAACATGCTGACATGAGGAAAGTTTCCAACTGATTTCTCATACACAAACAACAGTTGACCGGCGTTGCCTGGTGAAATGTTGTTGTGATGCCTCGTGTCAGGAGGAGAAATGCGTACCATCACGTTTCCGACTTTAATAAAGGTCGGATTGTAGCCTATCGCGATCGCTGTTTATCGTATCGCGACATTGATGCTCGCGTTGGTCGAGATCCAATGACTGTTAGCAGAATATGCAATCGGTGGGTTCAGGACGGTAATACGGAACGCCGTGATGGATCCCAATGGCCTCGTATCACTAGCAGTCGAGATGACAGGCATCTTATCCGTATGGCTGTAACGCATCATGCACCCACGTCTCGATCCCTGAGTCAACTGAAAACGTCTGGTCAATGGTGGCCGAGCAACTGGCTTGTCACAATACGCTAGTCACTACTCTTGATGAACTGTGGTATCGTGTTGCAGTTGCATGGGCAGCTGTACCTGTACACGCCATCCAAGCTCTGTTTGACTTAATGCACAGGCGTATAAAGGTCGTTATTACGGCCACAGGTGGTTGTTCTTGGTACTGATTTCTCAGGATCTATGCCCCCAAGCTGCGTGAAAACGTAATCACATGTCGGTTCTAGTATAATATATTTGTCCAATGAATACCCGTTTATCATCTGCATTTCTTCTTGGTGTAGCAATTTTAATGGCCAGTAGTGTATGTGAAAATACTGTAATATTCTTCGCGGCAATTGCCTAACATCGTCAGGAGATACTGCTGGCAAGTAGTAAAAGTTTCTGCTTACAGATAGTAATCACGGGCTACTTCTAGCAGTTTCCTGGAGAAAATAGGGTGCGATTTAGGTAACGTGAATCGGCGGCAAACCCGAGAGAACGTACATGCAAATCCATAACCTTAAATTTCATGGACGGGCTGAGTTCCTCGCTATAAACTGGTGGGTTGCAATCAAACGGAAGATTTTGCTGAGTACAAATTTACTGTTTGTGCGTACATAACGAGTCACGCCGCAGCGACGTAACGTCACTGATCAAAGCCGACGCCTGCTATCGGTAGGTTCAATTGACCTAATTTCTACAGAAAAATAGTGCAACATCGAAATTCACGAATGTGTCTTAAGTAAACGTTATTAGAGTAACCGTAGTTCATCAGCCCTCAAACACACTAAACATACTTCACACTTCAGCAAATAACAGCGTATACAAAATTTAACATACGCACTTTAAACTGAAAAATCCTTTTAACTCTATATCCAGCTCCGTCAAGAGTAGCAAACTTCTGAAAGAGAAAGCATACACTCTATGTATGCTTGACCAAACGTTTTAAGATTGAAAAGGGCGCTTCTTGATCAAACTGCTTAAGAAAAAGCACATCCCATAGGGTTTCGTTATTACGTGTAATCTGCACTTTTCATCTATTACAATTTCACATTGAAATGCATATATTACAAATTACAAATGTAATTTGAAATTAGAGTATTTCCTGTCCCACAAATTTCACTTGTTCGTCGGCATCCTTTGGTAGGAAATTCTATTATTTTAAGGATTGTCGAAATGTTTGTAAAAATTAAACCTAGCATCACAAATTTTTTCACAAATGTCTCAATACCAGCGAAGCAGCAAATAATGACTAAAAGGTTACGGATACAACCGGTATGAAAGAAAAATGCACACTCCATTGGCCTCTGTATCCATTCTTCTTTATTGCATTTTACTTCATCAGTAGTGCAACTATATCGTATTAATACTGACCTTTCCTCGTACACAGACACTGACAACAAGGCATGATTGTAAACAGAAGAGACTGATCATGGTTTTCATTTCACAGGCAAGCATAGGTTACCGTAGAACTAAAAACACCTCAGATTATGTACACACTCACTGGATTAAATTCCAGATATATGAACAGAGTCATCTACACATAGCATGCAGAACACTATTGAACTGAATTCGCCCAGTGGATGGGGTGACACTTGGCGTTCTCTAGTAGCCTCCGAAGCCTGTATACGAAATGGTAGCATAGTATTTTATCCTCCCCTTTTTTTAACTCCGGTTTTCTCTTTATGCTAAGATTAGAATGTTTAAACGATCACAAACAAAAGAATCGCATTAAACTATAAAGTTAAAGTACCTCAGTCATAAGTCCAGCAGAATTATGAGGGAAGGAAACGTAAAAGAACAGTATTCCAGCTCTGTGTCCGTTTTAGTGCTCCTAGTTCTGCCTTTATAAATTCCACACACCTGCCCTGATCAGAACGAAGGTCATATTCATCTGATGTGCTTAAATTGGTATCTCGCAGTTTAATAGTGGATACATCTCAATACCTTGCTTACAAAGAGTATCGGTTCTGCAATCGTCTACGGAGCAATTTCTGTTTTGAATTAACCCGTATTACTTTTAGATTCTGTGACGAGTGTCCAACAGTTGTAACAGTTGTAACAGTTGTAACAGTTGTAACAGTTGTATTACCTTTAGATTCTGTGACGAGTGTCCAGCAGTCAAACAGTTGTAACCATAAACATGGTTTATCGGCGTCAAAAGACCAAAATTCTTTGGTGTCTAACTCTCTAAATTAAGCATCGTTCCGCTCTCCCATCTCATTAAAGTCGAATTCATTAGAGATATACTGCGCTAGCTCATAGTATACGAAAATCGAGATCGGTAGTGGCTTTGCTTCTGTAAGTGTCAGAAATTTCGCCAGAAGTTCTTTTACAAACCACGAAAACATAAATCGCAATGGGAGCTCTGTTACTTGGATCTAGCCTTTCCTGAATACGAGCTAATTATTTTATTACCAGCTACCCTATTTCGGTATATATTGCTTAATTTTTGTGCAACTTCGCACATTCTGAGCGGAAAGGACATTTATTGGCGAACTTTCATCACTGATTAGGGTCGTTTGGTAGGTGTATGATGTAGAGAATTCCTGGTCTCTTGTAGGTAGCTAACAAGCAATATACAGATGTGTCACTTAACTATAATTAAGAGGTGTTTTTAAAATATTATAAAGAAAACTAAATTGGATATACAATACTATTGATACTGTTTCTGTCAGGGTCAGTTATTACTTACTGCTACTGACAGTTCACCTATTAGATACAGAGAAGTATGTCCATTACGTATAATACAGGAAAAAGGTGAAGTGCAACCATAACTCAGAGTGACACTTCATTATCTAATCGCCAATTCTCAATCACCACATCCATGGACCTGGAGTGGAGTCAATTATGGAAATACTAAAACCGTGTTTCTTAAGATTTTTGTAGGATACCAAATGTAACCTCGTTTGTAAATAGCAGCTCTAGCTCAAGGCTTTTGATATCATTTTCGCATGGGGCTTTTCTTAATATTAAATGAAAGATGTCAAATCTATGAGCTTGTGTTCTTGGATTACCACCAGGATGTTTATCATCAACACATCCATTTTTCTGTGTGAATGGGGGCTAAATGTCCCATTAAATATGGGTCAAATGTTTTAAATGTTACAAAAAATACTTTTTTGTGCTACGAAATAGTTATAGGCCTTCCCACCGGTTTTAGATTTCTTTTTGTCAAAGTACCAGGTAGAGGGTAAGGATTTAATGTTCCGTCCACGACAAAGTCAAATCGTCAGATACTGAATGCAACATTGACTCGGTCAAGTATGAGGAAGTAAACCGATCGTGTCCCTTTCAAAAACCCCAGACTTGGATTTGAGGAAACCATAGAAAATCTAAATTACGATTGCAGAGTGAAGATTTTAACTCTATTTTCCACGAATGTGATTCCATTTCTCTCGATGTCTGAGACATGCATTAAATTGTGAGCTATAGCATTCTGATGATCTCAAGGATTGTCCATGAATCTGTTCTTCAATTATGCGAAAGTTTCATCCGGTTGAAGCAAATGATTCTGTGAAAGTGGAGCCAGATGTTCGAGGTCTATACGTGTGGACTCACTGTGTTGTTCCCAGTATCGTAAAAAATGCTAGTTTAAGCCATATTTTAAAACTATGTAAAAATTACATATTTTCATTTTATAAAGTAGTTCTCCAAATGATAAGTACAATTTATCAGGTGAGATGCGCGATCTATGGATTACTAGCATGAACTGTGGCAGCATCGTCAGGAAGAATATAATTCAGTCAGCATATGATACTCAGTGTACAGATTATTTATTGCGTTAGACCCTCCAAAACTTACTCCCACTGCAGTATGAAAGATACAGGTTCGTTAGTGTATACATGTACTACGTAACGTCTTCTAGAAATTAGTGTGCGATGAATGAAATTATCATTGCAAGCTGAAAGGCTTGAGTTCCTGTCGATTCAGGTTAATTAAAGAGGAATCTACGAAAGCGAGTAGAAACACAGACATCTTTGCAATCTGCCATAGAACTGCGAAGCATGTGGCACATACAGTGACAGTTATTAGTGTCGCATTTGACAAAGATGGTGACCACTCTCCTTCCATCGTTTGAGGACGTTAGCGAGTCCTGTCTGCAGACATGCCTCGTCGGTTACTGCAGTGACATAAATATTATGCCAGTATGTCCAAATTAGTCAGTAATAAATTACTTTCGCGAACCGGCTTTCAGAAGACTCCAATGTTGGACCAGTTTTCTCGTAACTCAGCTCTCGATTGTGTAGCTAATACTATAATTATTTTAATTGAAAATTTTCATATCAAAGAAAGTCAACGGACATTAATTTTTGTGTACACTCTGTTCCAATGGCGTGATTTTTCAGCGTTAAAATGAATATAATACAACAAAAAACAGTTAGTACTGATCATAAAAGCTCGTTTCCGGCCCGTCTCATTCAGTACACAACATCAGGATTAAAACAGGCGAGGAGATATAACTTCTTTCAGTCCTGTTCAGTGGATACTCGAACATCAGTGCTGATGTGGAAGCCGATGCAGAGCGAGGTATCTGAGTAATACAGAAAATTACTAATATGAACAATAACATACAACACGAGGTGATATTAGCATCAGTTAACTGATACTATGCAATAAGACAAATAATATTTGGTGAAGCAAGCGCAATTCTTAGCAGACTACAGAGAATCGTCTTCTTAAGACTGATAGGGACTTTTGGAACAACATCTACTGATGCTTGTTTGTTACTCTGAGTGCGTGATCATTAGTTACAGAGATTGATTGAAAAACGAGAGCATTACAATATTTGAGGAAAAGTGTAATAAAATGGTATTCATGAAATTTGTGACCAGCACAGTTAAAATATTAAAGAGCGCACCTAGTCACCATCTGTTATGGAATGCGACAGAAATAACTACCATTATATGCAAATTACAGAGATGCCTTAAAGTATGATAGTGTTGCCAGATTTTTCTGTAATAAATCAGAATCGAAAGCGACTTGTGCTTTGCTGCTTGCAAAGACCTTTAAGACTATTACACAGTAACTTATGGCATATCTTAGCAAATAAACTCACTACATTTATGAGTGAGTACGGTTTTGGCTGCGGCGGGTGGTAAGTTTTAGTGTCTAGAACACATAAGTAACCTACAAACTGTGAATAATATTGACTCAAACGTATTCTTCCTAACGACGCTGCCAACAGTACATGCTAATAATCCATAGATCCTGTTGTCTCACACGAGAAATCGTACTAATTATCTGGAGAACTGCTTTATCAAATGAAAATATATATTTCCACACAGCTTTTAATTGTGGGTTAAACTAGAATTTTTAACGATCCTGGAAACAACACGCCGAGTCCATACGTATACGCCTCATACATATGGCTGTAATTTCCCAGAATGATTTCCTTCAACCGTATGTAACTTTTGCATAACTCAAGAACAGAGTGATGGGCAATCGCTGAGATCATCAGAATGTGACAGCACACAATTTATGTTCATGCATCAAACACCGACAGAAACGGAAACATATTCGTGAAGAATAGGGTTAAAATCTCCACTCGGAAATCCAAAATTAACTTTTCTATACTGTCCCAAAATCTCGTACGTCTAAGGCTGGTTTGGTTCCGCATCAACGTCGATGTTGTGCTACGTCGCTAACAACTTCGTCGTCGACGGTGCATTAAATCCTGAGTTTCTACTTCCTGACAGTGCTAAATATATAAGATTGGCATAATTTTGTGAAAAATTATGAATAAAGCAAGAAATGGAAAAAACACGGCTAATGGTAACCTATAACAGAAAATAGGGTCACACGTTCCATAGAAATTTGAATTTCTGTAGTAAAAGATCACAAAAACGTAATAAAAAGCTATAATCACGGTGTCCCGCTGATGTTTTTAGACATTTGACGTAAAAATATTTATTATAAATACGAAAGTATGTAGTTAAGTCTGAGGGTTAAGAAACAAACTAGTACTAATGTAACACTTTTCTGGTGTGTATTAGCGTCACGTGAAAATCGAAGGGGCCGGCCGGAGTGGCCGAGCGGTTCTAGGCGCTACAGTCTGGAACCGCGCGACCACTACGGTCGCAGGTTCGAATCCTGCCTCGGGCATGGATGTGTGTGATGTCCTTAGGTTAGTTAGATTTAAGTAGTTTTAAGTTCTAGGGGACTGATGACCTCAGCAGTTAGGTCCCATAGTGCTCAGAGCCATTTGAACCATTTAAACATTGAAGGGATAATAAATTGGCTATAAAGGAAGCTGATAAATGAAGGAGAATGGAATCGACCATCCAAGGGAGTGTTTTTTAATCACGGAAAATGTGCGGCTCCCAAAGCAATTCATAATATTTCTTCGTCTTCTTGTATGTACCAGACAAAAAGTTTTGAATCCTTATTATTTTCTGCATACAATCCTGTAAGCAACGATTCAGTTATATCAAATAAGAGAATAAGAAGAAGATACTGCTTGTTTAAAGGGGGAAATCGTTGGAAAAAAAGAAAGGATCATACAATCATTCAATAGAACATAAAAGTGTTTGCTCCACAGTTTAAAATTATAGACAGTAGGGTAACGTCATACTGCCCAGGAATTTTGAACGAATCAGACCATTTTCAATAAAACTTTGTGAGTTTTGACTTGTGTAATTTTTGGGTGATAAGATGCATCATTGGAAATGGTCCCCAGAGCCAATTTTTGGGTAATAAGCTGTATCACTGGATATGGTCCATAGAGCTAACCCGTGAAGTAAATGAAGGCGTAGATCATAATGATGACCATGGCCTTTTGCGGCCGATCTACATTAACTGAGTTGGTCCAGCCCACTACTTTAGTCTTTAAGGATTAAATATTTCAGTTCTGATTGCTCTAGAATATAACATGGGTTTGCAAAACTCGATAACTCATCGATCCTGTTCTGTAAACTGTATTCTTGAAAAAATGTTAGGTTTTACAAGTTATCGAACATAATTACTTGTCTTTAGTTTGCACCAAGGACACGCTGCATAGACATTAGGCACTATGCACAAATTCGAAAGGGTGGCTGTTCAGATCCCCACCCGGCCAGCAGCTAGCTCGAATCACTCAAGGCAAATGTGAGAACGGTTCATTTGGAAAAGACATAGTCAGATCCCTTCCAATTCCAGGTATGTGCTCCGTCCTAATGACCTCGTTGTCAAAAAGAAAATTAATCACTTAAAAAAGGAATAAATTTCTAGACGAAATATAAAAATCGTGGTGCTTTAGAGGTCCCGAAACACTTAGAAGAATGTCGCATTTGTCACATGCGTTGGTAGCTTCATGCTGAATCAACACCTACAGGCAATGGCGCTCTAAAACAGTTACCCTTCCAATTATTAGCACAGCATTGGTATGATGAAAATTCGCGACATTCGGTATTATGGGGTTAAAAATTAATCTTCAGTTTGGCATAAAAAAGGGAAGCGTTTACGCTGAATTTCCATTTTCGAAAATAATATGAAAACATTTCTTCCGATTATCGACCATATTGAGGGAGCTATTGTGTGTTGGGAGGCGGTGCAGTGGTTAGGACACTGGACTCTCATTCGAGAAGACGAAGATTCAAACCCGTGTCGGCCATCCTGATTTAGGTTTCCCGTGATTTCCCTAAATCGCTTCAGGCAAATGCCGGAATGGTTCCTTTGAAAGGGCATGGCCAACTTCCTTCTCCATTCTTCCGTAATCCGATCGAACCGATGACCTTGCTGTTTGGTCACCTATTCCAAAATCAACCAACCAACCAACCCTAAAGAGAACGCACGCACTCTTTAGGGGCGTTATATGCGTGCTCTTTCGTACTGAAACAATGATTCCAAGGGAAGTCAACAGATGACAGCACACGTCACATTTACAAGACACCTGGACACAGTATGGTAGGTATCAAGAAAGAGTTTCAAAATATAATTAGGAATTAAAGGCTGTTGCTCGTGTATTCTGTGTATAATTATGCAACAGAGTACCAGAATTACATCAAGAATGCTGAAGAGTAGTTCTTACCTGTTTCACTTCGGAAAGATAGGATTTCTTTACACAGCTTATGCGAGGCTTTTCTGATACCACTCTGAACACAACTACGTCAATTGCGAGCTGATCGCTTTAGTCAACTGTCAGGAGGTGCGCTCCCTTTGGGACTGCACACTCTTCGATACATTTACCCTATTCTTCCTAATGATTCTGCCAGCAGTACATGCTAATAACCAATAGATCACGTATCTTACACGAGAAATCGTACTAATCATCTGGAGAATTGCTTTATCAAATGAAAATATATATTTTCGACACAGCTTTTAATTATGGGTTAAACTAGCTTTTTTTAACGATCCCGAAACAACACAGTGAGTCTACACGTTTACGCCTCGTACTTGTGGCTGTGCTTTCCCAGAATGGTTTCCTTCAACCGTATGTAACTTTTGGGCAATTGAAGAACGGAGTGGTGGACCATTGTCGAGATCATCAGTATGAAATAGCTCACAATTTACGTACATGTATCACTTCTCGACAGAAAATGGCTCATATTCGTGAAGAATAGGGTTAAAATGTCAATAAGAAATACAAAATTAACTTTTGTATAGTTTACCCAACATCACTTACATCTAAGGCTCGGATACCTCCTTCGAAAGGGACGCGATCGGTTTGCTTCTTCATCCTCGTCGACAGGACATAAAATCCTGACTTTCCTATTTCCTGACAGCGGCAATTACGTAATAGTGATATAATTTTGAGAACAATGATGAATGAAGCAAGAAATGGGAGAAACACTACTAACGGTAGAATACAAGAGATCGTCGGGTCACAAGTTTCATAGAAATTTGATATCATGTAGTAAAACATTTCAATAACGTATTCAAAAATATAATCACGGTGCCCCGCTGCTGCTTTTAGACATTTAACGTAGAAATATTTATGATAAATACAAAGATATGAAGTTAAGCCTGAGACGTCACAAACGAAGTAGGATTAACGTATCGTTTTCCTGGTGGGTATTAGCGTCCCGTGAACATCGGAGAGATAATAAATGGGCTATAAAGCAAGCTGATAAATGAAGCAGAATGGAATCGACCATTCATGGAAGTGGTTTTTAGAACAAACACGGAAAATGTGCAATATGATGAACGAATGTGTGTAATGCCATAAATATTGTGTCAAACAATTCCCTATGAAATAAAATGTTCCAAGCTCCAAGGCAGTTCATAATATTTCTTCATCATCTCGCAAGCATCTGACAAAAGTTTGAACTCCTTAGTATTTTCTGTGTGTTCCCTTTTAAGTGACGATTCGATTACACAAATACGAAGATAAAGAAAAAGTACTGCTTATTTAAAGGGAGAATAGTTGAGAAAAAAGAATCGCTCATTCATTCGTTCAGTAGAAGATAAAAGCGTTTGTTCCATACTTACAAATTATGGAGGGTGGGTAACGTCACACTAGCCGGAAGTTATGAACGAATCAGACCATTTCTCAGGAAACTATTCAGCAAAATTTTGTGACTTCTGATCTGTGTAACTTCTGGGTAATGAGCTGTATCACTGTAACTGGTCCAAGGGCCTAAAACATGATCTAGATGATAATGATGATGATGATGATGATGATGACGATTTCAGATAGTGAATCCATCTGTCGAATTAAAACTATTTGCCCACGAAGATCGTCACCTTTTGTGGACGACGTCGATTAACTGAGTTGGTAAAGCCCACTATTTTAATCTTTAAGCAATAAATATTTCAATTCTGATTACACTAGAATGTAAAATTCGTTGCAAAACTCGATAACTTATACGACCCTGTTTTGGAACGGTATTCTAAAAAACAAATGATAGGTTTTATAAGTTATCGAACATTCTTACTTGTCTTTAGTTTGTACCAAGCGAGGATGCATAGAGGTAAGACACTAGACACGAATTCGAAAGGGTGGCTGTTCAGGTCCCCATCCGGCCAGCAGCTAGCTCGAATCACTCAAGGCAAATGTGAGAACGGTTCATTTGGAAAAGACATAGTCAGATTCCTTCCAATTCCAGGTATGTGCTCTGTCCTAATGACCTCGTTGTCAAAAGGAAAATTTAATCACTTAAAAATGGAATAAATTTCTAGACGAAATATAAAAATCGTGGTGCTTTAGAGGTCCCGAATCACTTAGAAGAATGTCGCACTTGTCACATGCGTTGGTAGCTTCATGCTGAATCAACATCTACAGGCAATGGCGCTCTAAAACAGTTACCCTTCCAATTATTAGCACAGCATTGGTATGATGGAAATTCGCGACATTCGGTATTATGGGGTTAAAAATTAATCTTCAGTTTATCATAAGAAAGGGAAACGATTATGCTGAATTTCCATTTTCGAAAGTAATATGAAAACATTTCTTCCGATTATCGACCATATTGAGGGAGCTATTGTGTGTTGGGACAGGCAATGAGGAACGTATCTGAATCTGTGACATTCCTCAGAGTACCATCACCTATAGCCCAGAAAGAACGCATTCTTTTTAATTCCCGTAATTAGTACACTGACTATAGATTTTTTCCTTGACTGTAATTTAATTCCCATACCCGTAAGAACGGGAGTGGAATGGCAGCAATACAATTGCGGTTTATCAGCAGAGAGCATTTACGAAAATATACGAAAACAATTTTAGAATGGTAAAATATCTATGCGTCTGCTTTACCTGTTAAAATGTACATTTGTACATTTAATGTGCTAAAATCCATTAGATGTATTTTCAAACACAAATATCGTGGGTAGTCATTAAAATGAGAAAGAATGATTTCACTTCACAGCACTAACATGAAGGAATCGCAGGCGTAAAGGATAGATTGGGATTATAAAAATTGTTTGTTATTGTGGTCTTCAGTCCGAAGACTCGTTTTATGCATCTTTCCACGCTACTCGATCCTGTTCAAGCTTACAACCAACATCCTTTAGAACTCGCTTGCCGTATTCATCTATTGGTCTCCCTTTACGATTTTCACCCTCCACGCCTTACTCCAATACTAAATTGATGATCACAGTATGTTTTATGTTTCAGAATCCTACAACCGATCCCTGCCTTTGCTCAAGGTACGTCAGTAATTACTTTTCTGCCCAGTTCTATTTATCACTGCATCATTGGTTGCATAATACACCAGTCTAATCGGCAGAGTTCTTCTATAGCACCACATTCCAAAAGCTCTAAGTGTATTATTCTTGACTGAAATGTTTATCGTCCACGTTTCACTTCCGTACCAGGCTGCACTCCACACAAACACCTTCACAAAGGGATTCCTAACACTTAATCTATAGCCTACGTTAACAACTTCCTCTTCTTCAGAAACGCTTTTCTTGCCAGTGATAGTCCACATTTTTTTATTTTTGCTCCCTGAACCTTAGATCCTTCTCCAACTTTTTCTTTTGTTTCATTTACTGCTTGCTCAGTGTACAGACTGAATCACCCAAGCTACAACCTTGTGTCACTCCCTTCCCAACCACTGCATTCTTTCTTGCACCTCGACACATAACTGGGTTCTGGTTTCTGTACAACTCGTATATATTCTTTCGATCCCTGTATTTTACGCTTGCTACCCTAATAATTTAGGAGAGCGTATTGCAGTCGACATTATGGAAATATTTCTCCAAATATACGAAAGCTATCTTCTAACCGAAGTCGTAGGTTCAGTATAACCTCGCGTGTTAGTACATTTCCCTGGAATCCAAACTGATCTTCCTGATGTCTGCTTCTACCAGTTTTTCCATTCTTCTGTAAACAATTTGTGTCAATATTTTGCAACCATGACGTATTAAACTGGTAGTGCTATAATATTCACATCTACCTACAGCTGCTTTCTTTGGAAATGGAATTATTACATTCTTCTTGAAGCCTAAGGATATTTCGCTTGTCTCCTACACCATGCATACGAGGTGGATTAGTTCTGTTATGGCTGGCTCACCCAAGAATAAATGTATTTCTGAGTGAATGTCGTCTACCCCAGGGCCTTGTTGCAACTTAGCTCTTTCAGTAGCCTGCCATATTCTTCTCGCAGTATTTTACATCCTTTCTCATCTTCATCTAGGTTCTCTTTTCTTTTCATAATATTGCCTTCAAGTAATTTTTCCTTGGACTGTCCTTCTATATACTCCTTCCGCTTCTCAGCTTTCCCTTCTTTGCTTACTACTGGTTTCCCATCTGCGCCCTTGATATTCGTGTAGCTTCTTTTCTTTTCTCCAAAAGTGATTTTAATTTTCACGTGGGATTTATCTGCTTTTCCCATGGCTGAGTGGCCAAGTGAAGATATGAGTAATAGAGTTGTAATGGAACGAAATGTGCGGGTGGACTACTGATAAGAAGTGAAGTGACATATTTGTGTTACATATCAATGTTACTTTGGGTGTACGTGCTGAGGTTAGAGTAAAACAATCCTAGGTGTTAGACTCCTGCCAAGAATATAAATCAATTCTGCTGTCAGTAACATCTGCAGAACAAACGGTTTCATTGGCATCAGCCAAGGACACTTTGGATTAAACTTAATTCACAGCTAAGGAAGAAGCTGTAAAGACGAGGGTGTAGAGAACAATGCAACGTTCGTGGTAGTTGCTTAAGTTTTCCACGCTTTGCAAAAGCAAACTGACAACAGACAAATGTAGTCAGTACGGTGTCCGACGTTACCATAAAATTCCAAAAAATAGCCGTCCACTCTTTCTCCTCTATCAGATGTTATACACAGAACCACAAGCAGTGGCGAAAGAACAATTGACACGTTGTGTCTTGATGTTACTGCCTAGATGCCATCAACGTTAAGTTCAGTTCGACCATTCAATGCAAGTTTGTTAAATCATATGATGTTATTTTTCTAGAATTTTGTACGCTATCGCTGGACGAGGAGTTGTTCCCAGATTCTACTGTTAATCAAAATGTTCAAATTCGAAGGCTACACATCTGATTGGTACACGGAAAAGTAAACTAATAAAGAATGACTTTAAAACTAAATTCCTTGAAGTGTTACAGTATCTCTGTAAGATTATCGTTATGTCTTAAGTACTGCAGACGTGACGTTATGTCAAAAAATAAAGAAATTGTGATACATAAATTGGACAGAGACTGTAGTGTAGCATGTTCTTCGGTGACTGCTGTCTTGAAGTGTGCCGTCTTTGCTGCGACAGTGTTTGGTCTACTAGAGGTTTATGTGAGACTAGCCACCGTGACCCTTTGTAGTGCGAGTCTGCTAACAGCGCCGTTTTTGTTGATACTGTGGAGCCTCACAGCCATGTGTGTGTTTGCACTGGAGCATCCATTTACTCCGCAATGTAAGTTGGAAGAGCTATTGTATGTGTATAGTACCGATAGCTTTAAAATTTAACAAAGTTTAGGCTTGTTTTTAATTGTCTGAATTTGTAAACGTCGATGTGTTCGCGTACCCTCCACGTCGTTTCTAGTTTTTGACGCTGGATGCTTCAAGATCCAGTAGTAATTAAACAAGTTACCTTATAAAAGGTAAGATTTCATGGTAGATAGAGGAACGCATAACGATCAAATTTCGAGTTTTTAGTGATATCATTCAGCTTTATTCATGACGATTTTGTCATCACCGTTCGCAAACTTTCGTTGCAACGGATTGAGGTGTCGGGTCAATGCTGTATAGGGAAGCAGGGAGCTAAGGCTACGTAAGAAGCAGTAACTGAACGCATCCGCGTAGTTGCAGACTGTAGTGCACTATTCTGTAGCTGTCAAATAGATTTACTTCAGAAACTTAATCACTAGAAGCTAAAAGTTTCTAAATAAACTCTCCTACCATTTTAACATAATGGCTACGTCGGCTTAGGAGTTTCACTTCATTTGCGTAAATAATTCCACAATATACGAGTAGTTTATTGGGTCGCTTTATCTGTTCGGTACAAATTTGGTAATCGATTTTGAATTTCGGGGTGAGTTGGGTGCTAGAACCTCCCAGCGTAGTTCAGAGATGGGTGACCATTCAGTATAACACGCTTCGTCAGTTAGGTGGTGGCCACCTTGTGCATCACTGCCGTTCTCCTCTTCCCTTGTTAGAGAGAAATTGGTTCACGGGAGAACAATTTCTAGTAAGCCCCCATGTAAGCTCTAATTTTCAACTTAGCAGTATTTTCGGGAAATACTTTTGGAACCAATGTATTAACTAAAGTGTGGAGGAACTGAAATAAACAAATTTTCCATGACCACTGTATGGTTTTGATCCAAACTGGCTGAAAAATTTCCTACACGAGAGTAAAAAAACGCAGAAAATTTTTAATAGCATTTCCATCCTCCCAAAGTAACAAAATTTTATCAACATCTGTAGCTATGTCAACACCTAAAACATCAAAAATGAAGTAAGGTGGGCGTATCAAACACGTAATTTACTTAAGAATGCACACCACCCGTTTCCCCTCGTTCTGTTGCATATTGCAGGCGACCCAGGTATTTTGTCTTCCGGCTTAGCTATTAGCATAACTATAAAAAAAACTAGTCACGAGTTCTCAGTACTATCGGTGTGGGTTAACTCTGTATGCAGCTAGGAGAAATGTTACGTTCTAATAAGTTTTGAGTAACTTGGTTCGTAAACCGTCGATGTCGTTGCTGCCGTACATGTACTGATGTTGCTCGAGCTTATTCACCTATTTGTCTTGCAAGGGGTAAGCAGGAGAAAATCACCATGGTCATTGTAGCATGTATTACGGCAGTTAAATAAGAGCGAGCTCTTTCCATAAATTTATTCCTTGGTGCTGCACCCGAGACATTAAGTGGCCGTCAGACTAAACGCTAGAAACGAATGGCTGCTCGCGAATGGTACAAACTGAGTCGAGACTGCCACCTCAGTGCTTCGTAATTTCTCAGACGTCTGTTGCTCATTAATCCATTACCTTCCCGTCCTGCAGGTCCGTGATGAGCATTGACAGTGAAGCTTCTTCGCAGCTTAAAACTGTGCGGCGGATGCCATAATGAGCTAGGAATGGTAAAGCTACATGGGATTACGCAGAGCGTATAGCGTAGACACGTTGCATGCTAAGTCACGCAACCTCGTGCGGCAGCTGCTTCGATAAAGCAGCTCCATGTTGCTGGCTTCATATTTACTCTTTTCTGTAAGCGATTGACCAGATAGCGGCTTTGTCAGTACTGTGATGGGGTGGGGAAATAGCCACTAAACGTTACTATTTCGGAAACGGAACGAAGACATTAGGCTACCACTGTTTCAAAATAGTGGTGGGAATCAACCTCTTCCTACTCCACTCGTTAAATCCCACAGCGAAAACTTCCGTGGGTTCCGACCAGGTAAGTCAAGATGACCGTGGTTACGGTCATAACACTAATCGATAATTTCTACGCGCTGTACGGTAGAAAACATTACGAACATACGAGGAATAAATTAAAATAGAGATAAGCGCGTTGTCAGGTGGTACAGTTTAAAAACATGTACTAGAGGTGTTTCAGCATGTTATTTCTGAACTTCGTCTTCGGATTTAGCTTTATCTGCCTGCACTAAAAGGTCCTTGACTCGAAACGTCATAAACGTATAGTCCCACAGTTAATCATGTCTTTACCGCGTACATTTCTATAAATTTATAACGACAGGTCACCTCGTTATTTAATTTTGATACGTAATCGGCAGTTAAGATAACATGTTTCATTTTCTTTCAGAAATTTAACGACGAAAATTATCTGAAATAGAAAATCAAATTTAAAGTTGTGATGGAAGTTTTTCCTTTACGAAAAGGTAAAAATTGAAAATACTTGATCGTCTGCTTTGAGGGAACTTCAGATTGTGTCCTCAGAAAACCTGTATTTTGAAATAAAGGCTAGGAAGAAGTAACAAACGCTCGAGTACAGTATCAAGGCTTAAGTTTATCAAAATATGCCAGGTCAGTTTGGCAATGTAAGGGTGCGTCGGTCTATCACACATGTACAACTTCTCGCTTTTGCGGCCACAAGTAACCCGTAAAACCCCATGGAAAAAGCTGCTGACCGCCGTCCCATGTCTGCTAAAATGCGCGATGTAACATCCCAATTTACGATTACCTCGAAGCAGTCTCTGAAAGATTGGGAGTTAAATTTTCTCGTTACTATAAGACAGACGAGACATGATCGTCACCACCAACACTCGGATTTTTTTTTAGTTTTTACATATCCACTATTGTTGGAATGAGCGATTCCGTCACGCCACGTATTGGTAAAACATTTCAGCCGTCTTTTAATTTAGATAGAATTAACGAGGCTTCGCGGCTTAAATCTTCATTGTACAGCTTCGTACGTCATGATTAAGTCCCAATGTGAGAACGGAGCATAGCTTAATGTTGATCATGTTGAGCTCACTGCTAGTGATTGATTAAAACCAACCTCGGCTGTATTAATCCTCATTCGATAAAACCAGTTTAATTTCTTAGAGTACATCCCGGTTGCCAAATTGGGCTAAAGTGACGTCGATGGTATCTGCAACATTACATATCAGACCATCTAGTTCCTGACGTCAGCACAGCTTGGCAACCTGTAGATAATCAAAGAAACGAAACGGGTCGTAACAGACGTGTAAAAACGCAGCTCAGGTTTACCATTAATGAATACGTTGATGAAGCATGTCACTTTCTTTAGTAGCATGTCACACAGGTCTGGTAGACAATGTGTCCTAGGAGAAAGGGTCAACATTGAGATCAGTGATTTGAAGAAATTGCAGTTAAAATACACATTCAGAGGTAGATCATAGCTACCGGCACAAATCGCTTCTACTGAACAGGTATGAACAGCCCTTAAGGTGTGCATTATGCAGCTTGTTTCCCAGGTTTTGCTTCAAATGATCATAATGTCATTCATTCCTCCTGCGCCACCCTGCAAAGGTTGCATTAATAAACCTTATGAAAGGGTTCGGACCCTTAACCTTAGAGCGTAAAGGTTAGTTCTTGACTTTCTGCGTCTGAAATGACTATGTTCTAATTTATTTTCCTTTCCCATGTTAGCTAAAATTTCTTCAGAGGGGTGAGAAGCTAGTTCCTCGCAGTTGGTGTGTGTAAACAGCTTACTGACCGCACAGGAAACGAACTCGCTCGCTAGTTCAGGTAAGCAGCAAACATAAACAGGATGTATATGCCGCAGACGAGGCACAAATGACATTTTGAAACGAAATACAAAACGATTGCGCATACTGTGCTTCTTTGACACAAGGGGAAAAGATACGAAACGAGATTAAGTAAAAGGTGTATGAGAGGATAATGTAGATAGAGGAACTCTAGCCCAAGAGGAACTACAATTTATTACCGTGATAAAGCCTGTAAATACTCCTTGCGTTTGAATAGGGGCGCCGTCTTAATTTGTAGGTAGGAGACATAGTATAGAGCTGCGACAGTTGCAGTATGAAAACAGGTGGCAGCTCAGTTTGAAGAAACGGCATGGTTGAGGACGGAGGGTGCCTCACCGTGACAGCCGTTGAAGCGGCGGACAGTACGGTTTACCTAGTGTTTCCACAAGACCATTGCAAATTCACCTCGATTCTTGAAACTTGCAATGCCATGTCTCTGAAGTGACACTGTGCTTATGTTCTAGGCGTCCTGGACCTGATGAGGTTAGACGAGATGAAGCCCTGGAAAACAGTGGTGGTACAGCTGGCTGCTGAGCTCCTCGGCACGTCCCTGCTGGTGGTCGTCGGGTGTGGCTCGACTACAACGGCGTGGTCAGAAGGCTACCAGCCGACGACTGTTCAGGTGGCCCTGACATTTGGACTTACTGTCGCATGCATCGTGCAAGTAGGTATCGCAATAATGGTCGCATTCTAGAGAGCAAGAAATGGTCACTCGTTCAGCTTTCCAGTAGCGTGGCGGAAATAATAGCCCAAGTGCAGTGAGCTGCGTATTGCAAATGGCATTCAGGTAGATTCAACTGCTACTGACGAAAAGTACATGGTCATGGCGTGTTGGGGCCGCTCTTTCAGCGGCGTACATCGATAGTAGGGGCGCAAAGTGCAGTAAGAAGACGGTGTGTGCTGGCTGTCTGTGCTTTCTAAGTGTCTCGTTCGTGGAAAATACATCAGACAAGATGTGGAAGCTCGCAGGCCATGTAACGGCTGTAGAAAGTAAAACATTCACTCCATATTACGGTTAAGGCCAGCCACTTCAGTTACGTCAGTATTACTAAGTTCGCGGCAAAGACGTTGTGATCCGTATTATGCGCATGATGTCCACGGCATTGACAATGGTCTTAAACTGGTTATAAGATGCGGGACAAGATAGGATTTGCAGTGACTTTACAATTACAATGTGAAAATAAACCCCCTAATGAATCTCATTGCTTAAATATGGTGAAGGTTGTGTATGGCGGTAGCAACTAGAGGTGCTCGCCTGTGCACAGTATTGAACCGTTCAGTCCCTAGGAAACGAAAATTTGATGAGATAATTGTCAGCATCTTAACTCGTCAGGCTCACTTGTGTTGACCTTTCTTAATGCAGTTCTGTCAGATTAGCTTAATGCCTGGTCTGTAACTTTCCCCTTGCTCTCAAGCAAGCATTTCACACATCCGCTACAGGAATGGCTAGAAAGGTGCCGTTGAGCGAGTGTCTGAATACAGGTGGAGAGTAGAAGCAATGATCAGTGTCACTCGAACAAATAGGTTCAACGTGCCAATGCTAAAAGTTCTCCTAAAGAGCACGCGGCAATTGGCTACTAAAAACGCTATTCGCACAAATAGCGCGATGACAGGTTTCAAACCGACCGATTCAACAATCGGTTGCTTAAATTTATATGGAATTCGTTGTTCGCAAACTAAAACTACTAAACAGATGAGCAGTCGCCATATCCATTTGCGGCAAAACAGCGGAACAGTTTTTGTCGGAAGTACCATTAATACTGAGACACGATTTCATTTGTGATAAATCTGGTAGAGAAACAAAGGATTAGGTTCTTCACGGGTAGAAAAGTCAACGAAAGCGACTACACATGACTCAAACTGGTAACATAAGAGGTAAGCACGTCTTGGTACGAAGACGATGCACTTCTTCCTAAGGCAATTTTCGAAAAAATTCTGTACGGTTTGGCACCTGGGATATCCAATAAACGAGTGAAGAGGCATTGTATGAATATGACCAACTTAAACGTAGCCATTTCCACTCGGCTTACTCTCAAGGTAGTTACACCGAATTATTTGTATGTGGAAGTAGATGATGAATGTGATTAACCAAATGTTTGCCTTCAGACGCTGGGCTACGTAAGCGGCGCTCACGTGAACCCGGCAGTGACTGTGGGCCTGGTGGTGGGCGGCTTCCTGGGCCCGCTGAAGGCTCTGCTGTACGTGACGGCGCAGTGTGTGGGCGCCACCGCTGGCTCATTCGTGCTCCAGGTACTCGTAGCTGCGCCTGTTGAAGTGGTTATTTCGTTCTAACAATTTAAATGGTAAAAAAGGACATGGTTTCAAACCTGTGCAGTAGAAGATTCAGTAAACAGATGTCTGTAATTTTGACGAGTTATAATCTGACAAATGTACATGGCAACTAGTTGCCAAAGAATGACGCCTTAAAGCAGCAAATAGCACAGAACGCAAAGTTGTATAGCAACTGTATGTCAGAGCAGCGACTAAGGCTTTCAAATCTTCGTAGTCGAAGAACTGAAAGACAGCCATATTAGTAAAGAGGGACTACAAACTTTGGCCAGCTGTGTTAATTGCAGTAAATTTGATTGCTCTTCCCACAATGGTTTTAAAGGCAATTAAATATAGTACCGGTGAGATGGAAGGTACCTTGGCAGCCTTATGTTGTGGTTGTTGTTGCAGGCCCTGACACCCAACGAGACGGTCGCAACGCTGGGCGTTACAGCCTTGAATCGGCACGTGACGCCGACGCAGGGCTGCTTCGTGGAGATGGTCATATCATTCGTGCTCGTGATGGCCGTGTACAGCGCTGTCACAGGGGGGGCGGCGGCGGCAGCAGCAGGACCCTTCACTGTCGGCATGTCTATAACAGCCTGCCACTTGTTCGCGGTATGTTTCCCAGGGGCCCAAGGACCCTGATCCTGGGTGCACTGAATTTCAATGACTGTGCTAATACAGCCGTAGACTTTGTTGTCGAGGTGCCTGATTTAAGCGACCTAGGTGGAGAATAGGCAGCGTACAAGTCGGCACACCAATTTCATTAACTTGGTAAATATATTGATACGTCCCTAAATATTCAAAACTCGCGTTTTTACCAACGCATCTAGTTCAGGAAATTAATAATTAACGTATTGCATCGGTTGGGTTTTAAGGAAGAATTAAGTTTCATAAGCGACACACAGCGCAAAAAGTGTTAACGGTCCCTCACAACTACGATCTGTGGTTACACAGGGTATGATAGCAGGGTGGGTAGTACCACGGCCACCGTGAGTTGCGCATAAAAACCAACGGCAATGTGTGTGATTGCACAAGTTCGGCATAAGTTAAGGCACTGTCAGGTAGGCCCATCCACCACGGCACCGGTTGATGTAAGAGCAGAATTTGAATGGCACATATTCCGCAATTCTGCGTAGTGACGTGTCCTCGAAGATGGAAAAATAGGCTTCGTATGTTCGATGTTGCCAAGAAATGCTAGACGAAACGTTTGCCTTGCTGGAAGGTAAACATGAAGCAACTCCTGAACATGATTAATTTTGGAGAGCAATGCTGGAAGTTTCCGCAGAATTTTCTGCAGTCCTCACAACTCAAATTGCCGTGCACTACATATTAGCACTCCTTCCTGTAATGCTGTGGCAACATGTGCTGAAGTCGGACCACTTGCTCTCTTCCTTCAATAAAACCTGTCTTAACGAAATTATACTTTCCTCCAGACACTTCACATTGGGCCAGCGCCCAATTTTTTTTTTCTCCTAAAGTATCAGGAACTTGAGCAGATCTGAGTCACCGTTCTTGCAAAACACTTTCACCGGCAGCGCGCCATCTCGCATGGACAGTCACACCGAGCGTCTCACACCTGTGTACCCCGTGTCTTCTGTTTAACAAATTCTGCGTCGTACAGCGTCATGTAGTGAAGTTCCATAGTGCCCCTACCCCACCTTACATAATCCGTCCTAATTTGGCGTCATGAGTAGACATTTTTTCAGCGTTTTGAAACTGGGTCTTGGGTTACCACCTTCCAATTTCGAATTGCATAATGACACAGCTAGTCAGTAATTTACCTTTCGGTTTTAGGCAAGAACTGCCCATAACTAAAGCTGTAGATATGGTTATTCTTAAGCATGTGAAGTGCCTGTTGGGTATGCGGACGGTAAACAAAACTTCTGGGATGAGTAGTTCTCACGGCGGGGTTAGGACGTGGTCATCGCGGTACACTACCATCCGGTAAATGTCAATATAAGGCACTTCCTTCTTTGCGCGCTACATTTAAGATCTTCGAAGTGAATACCCAAGCCTGATAGTGGCTACCCAACAGCGAAGGCAAGCTAAGTGGAGAATCAGGGTCGTTCAAAGGAATGGGAGCGGGCCGAAGAGACTTCCGGCTACTTCTGGCCAGTCCACAAAACCCGTTCTTTTCTCTGGATTTAACAAGTGTTTTTGCTTAGCTTGGTTTCTTACCTGAAAATCTATAATACGATGCAGCAACACAATTTTATCATATTGCTGATGGAGCCCTTCAGGTCTGAATTCAGTGGTGGACAAACAATAACTCCTCCTGTGTTCAAAAAATTTCAGTAAAAATACAGCAGCGAAGTTAGTGCATACCACAGCCTGAATTGTTCCCAACACGACCGTTAAAAATTCACCATGCGTTTGTACAAATTTTGTCCAGTTGATCATAGGTATCAGAACAAGCTTCGAATAACACGGGGTCCTTCCTGACCGGAATTCAAAGATGTTAGTATGTGGGTACGCTGTAAAGCACATGGACAATGTGTGGCGTTGGGTGAAAAACTTCGGACATTCCGCACGCTTCCGGCACCCATTCATTAGATGGTGATCGAAGACTTGCTGGTAATGATAAACAAGAAATACGCTTCAGAGTTCACGATAAACAGCGACGCTTGTGGAACCACAGTTCAGAACCTTAGGGAGCCAATAACGCACGCCCCCAAACGTCGTTCTTCGCATCATACGATCGTAAAATGAAACTGGTCAGTGGTGAATCTTGCAAACTACAGCCCATTTGACTGTTAGGTCTTAAGAAAGCAACATACGCTGTTAAATATCAAATGACTTGCGTGAACTTAACAGCTTAAACATAAGAAAAAGCAAGGCTTGGTTCAGTAATGTCGCAGGTAGGCACGAATGCATCGGCGACAGTGCAAAAAAGGGAGGTGTGTGGAGGACAGTTAAGGCTATAATCTGTACCGATTCCGCTGTTGTCTCAATCACTAAACTTGATAGAGCGCTACTTCTTGGTCTAACCTCGTATAACAGTAATTGACCTAAGTGTTTGACTGTGCAAATGGATTTAAATTTGGAATGTGGGCTAGTGCCCTATAGAAAGCTTATGGCTCGACCTTGTCCAGACACTGACCCCAGTCATCTTATGAGTGGTAAAGTGATCTTCACACACACTGCTACAATGAAAGAAGTGAATCATTTAGGTTAAGTATATGCCCGACTAAACGTGAAAGTATCGTCGCAAACTCGATAACACGGAGTTAAGATGTGTGCTCGCGTTCATAACTTAGGTCTCGGGAAGATAAAACCACTTCGCGATGTATCAGTTGAAGTTACGGTTTCGTAGAACACTACCCAGAAATTGACAACGATAGAAAATTCACTTCGTAGATCAGTAAAGCAAACCCTGATGGTAGCTGAGAAAGCAGCCACAGGAAGCACCTGTAAATGACAAAGGACGGCCTAAAATTCAATAAGCTGTACATCACTATTCAGATGGATCAAAATGTAACGCGGAAGCATGAGGTATCGTGCAAGACTAAATGACCTTCATTTTTCGCAGATGCAGTATACTGGTGCTGGTATGAATCCGGCTCGCTCTTTCGGACCTGCTTTCGTTACTGAATCTTGGACAAACCATTGGGTATGTATCAAATGAAAAATGTGAAATGCATTGAGTTGCCAAAGCTTTGCTTAGTATTGGTTCGACCGTCTTTTGCAGGTGTACTGGGTGGGACCGTGCGTAGGCGGTGTTGCTGCCGGTATCGTCTACCAATACTTCAGACCAGAAGAGCCTGTGGATGCATCAGAGAGTAGGGCTTCTCCAGGCCAAGCTTCTGGCGTGGCCTCAGGGGTAGCGGAACGGAATGTATAAGCAGGGAACAAAAATGTAATGCTCTTGACAACATGGCATTGTCCAATTTCTGCCTGAACTTTGTGGACGAGTGTGTAAACCTAATTAAGCCTGATGTTAAGAGAATGCATACTAGAACTCGCCTATTTCGCTAGGCGTGGCAAGGGCATATAATGGATGTAAAATTTTAATGTGAAACATTTACAATGTACTGAGATTTTATGCTCCAGTGTATTTTTAAATGTTGCCCACGTTCAATAAATTCAGCATGTCGAAAACTAGTATCTGCTGACAAGTGGAATTAGATGCTCTTAAAGCTAGAATTTAAAAGAAGGGAAAGGGACAAGAAAAATGTCTCAACCGACCCTTCGAAATCACAGTACTTGGGCACAACATCCCTTTTCGTGTTCATAAAACATACGTGAATATTTTTCTTAACGTGCAGTTAAGTTTCAGGTACATACCGTACTTCAGCTGGGCAGTTTAACTATTCTTTTCCAGAGGGCGCTACTTCAGTAAAATTTTCTGCGTGTCTGGGATAAGACAAATTTAAATCATTAGCGTATCACTAGTTCAATAATTTCCGTGGTTCTCCGCCCTTGCTACTATAGGTTGACACATCATTTCCACTTCAGTTACTTCATTACGACGTAAGCTTGTGTCGTGGGTGCTAATCTCAACACGTCCTGGCTACCGACGTGTTAAGGCAGGCGCGCTCGCTCGCTCGCTCTAAAAGGTCCAGTTAGGGCATTTAAATTTGCATTTCACTCCACAACCATACAAATAAGAAAATAATCCTAAATACTGAAAGACATAAACGTATGACACGTTAGTCAAATTTGATCTTACTAACAACGCTCAATGAGTCGTTGATATTTGAAGCGCGCGCGCACACACTACATATATAATCTCCGGGAACAACTTATATAGGTGTCGCCTCAGCAATAGTTTAAAGTATGGCTGAACAAGCCCAAAATTCCTGCAATGACGTGACGCATCAATGGAGTGGGGTCCACTGTGCGCAGTACACACCCACGTACGTGGCATTTTGTGAAATGCCCTAGCCAACAACTGGAGGCGGCCTAGTTCATTCCCAAATAATTCGAATTAACACGATACAATTTCGTGAAATGCCACACGCAACTCCAATTAAATCGATCGTGAAAATATTGACGGAACGCTCTAGTTAAGCGATAGTACGTCACACATACAGTAAGGTAAACTTGGCCAGTCGAGACCGTACTGGCCAATTCTGGCATTAGCCAGTGGCGTTATTTCAATGTATTGTAAAGGGGCGTGGAGCTACCACACTGATCTCGGCCGTGGCCGTCTTTGCAGAGCTTGGCGCCACTACTTCGAAAGTGGCTCCTCAACTGGCATCACGAGGCTGAGTGGACACCGTTCTAGCCCTCCCACCAAGGGAAAAAAGTTACTGGTAGTGCCGGGATCTGAACCAGTGTCGTCTAGACCGTCACGATTACCATTCACCTATGACCGAGGCGGATTTCACATGTACAGTAGGCTTCACATAGTGCCTACACAGCAATCTAAAAAGAAATGATTTAGCGGTCGCCAGCCCAGTCAAGCCATGTCTTTCACTGCACAACGGTAGAGCATACTATGCGTCGTACTTAAAAGCCCTGAGTTTTCTGTAATAACTGAAAGTATGGGATAGTGTTGGTTGTATTGTAACTTGCATACTTGTAGCGTCTTACTTCTCGTTAAGCGTCAGTAAACAACTTAAATTGCGATACCTGCCCAACAAGAGGCAGTGGAACACATTAGGTCGTTGTCAAGTGACCTATTACCTGCGGTCTGCTGTCGACTTGCTGGCTTGGCGGCTACTGTACTGAAACAATCTTGGCTGTTTAACTCAGGATGACTGAAATGGCTCTGAGCGCTATGGGACTTAACTTCTAAGGTCATCAGTCCCCTAGAACTTAGAACTACTTAAACATAACTAACCTAAGGACATCACACACATCCATGCCCGAGGCAGGATTTGAACCTGCGACCGTACTGGATGACCGAAATCAACAGGTGATACGTTAATAGATTTCTATGGACGAAGCTCGTTCACTGTACTGTTCATGAACTTTAAAAAGAAACAAACGCTCTACAAATTTCTCAGAGCAGCACTTTACACTTACTTGCCATCAAAGGTTGTGAAAGGTCTCTAGGTCTACCCACCACGCATCTAACTGAAAATTAGCTATTGGAAGGTAAGTAGTTCTCTTCAATGTTTATAGCGAATAATCACAGTGAACATACAAGGCTATTTACATGCAGACGTGGGGGTGGGGCTAATTGTAACAACTTCGCATTTCGCGTGGGTCCTGAAGGAGGACGTTGAGCCGTCAGGCTAACACGAACAAAGTTCTGTTAGCTCGCATCCTAAAGCTGAGCCCTTCTTGCAGATCACGCATCGTCGTGGTTCTGTTGATCTGGCTCCGTGAAACTGTTGCAGGAACGTGGAAGTCTACTTTCCAGTAATGAGTACGTAAAATTTTTAGGGATGCCAGTAATTTACTGCAGTTGCAATGAAAATTGAGACAAGTTTCATGCGCGACTTCTGAAACTATCCAGTCCTAAGATAGCATGCATAAATCAAAAGTTTAATTTCACACTGCTGTAATCTGTCACTTGCTGAACGACGTAAATTCGTAGAAATTCCAGGTTCAGTCGACTAGTCATAAGCTGCCTTTTTTGGCAGTCGTCTGGACGTTGCTGAATTAGGAAGATTTGTAATTCTTTGGAGAGTGATGTATCCATGCGATTTCGTGGAGTTAGATTTCGCAAAGGTAGAGGAAACAACTTGTCCTTCAATGTGGCTGTTCAGAACTGACTCAGAATATCTGGCTTCTGTCGAAACTTAAAATAATTTCGGCGAGTGGTAGTCCGACTTACGAGTAGAGCTAGTCAGGGCTGATAATACCGGTATTACGGGACTGTGAATACTTGCACTTGGAATAATTTTGCAGTGCTACCAGGTTTATTCACAACTTGCAGAGTACACAGCATTGTCTAGGTGTGTGTTTATTCCAGTTTTCTATTAATCACCTCCTTCAACCTCTCTTTCGACCTCAACAGCCTCCTCTCTTCCCACCTCAACTCCCCACCTCCCCATTCTTTACCCATTTCCTCCCTGTTCATCTTCCCCATTCAATTTTTGTCAATCTCCTCCTCGCCCTTGTCTCTGTACATTCTTCCCTTCTTTTTTCCTCCTGCTTGTCATGCTCTTCCCCCCCCCCCCCCCCCATCTCTCCACGTGCCTCTTCCCCTCTTTTCTATATCCTCCTTTCCCCTAGTCCTCCCTTCGCTCTCCATGCAGTAATACTCACCCCCAATAGGCTTGGTTGTTACTCCTACAGTGTTTCTTTCCAGACTGTAATTAATATATGTACCAGTTTGACTGAAATCCTTACAGCCGTTTACGATGAGCTTTCTACGTGTGGCTTTTCCAGCATATGCACATGTAAAATATATTTCAAAGAACTTTAATGGTATTTTGCGATTGTTCGTACATATATTTCACCTGTACATCTAACGAACGTCACCCTGCAGCTTCTTTTTCCCGCATCTTAATGTTTATTCAGTACAATGACATATTTTTGCACGTACATCCGGTGGTATGTCTGCAACATGTTATGAATAGTTAGTAGTAAAATGTAAAGTTACGTCATGTGCAATGCGTCAGTTTCTCATGCATCTGTGACAGTGGTGTCATGTCTCCTGGGCTATGTACCTTAAAACGATATAGGTTTCTAAGTATTCAGCATTATACGTGGGTACTTCTGCGAAATGTTGCGCGTAGTTTGTAGTAAAGAGGTAATAAATTAAAACATGCTTCATGTGGCAGTCTTAATCCATGAACTGAACTGGATAAAGGTAATGAGGGATAAGCTTAGAAGTTGGAAATTATGTGTGGTTTGTTGCAAGTGTCCAAATGTTGTCATTCTCAAATACTGGATAACTAAATTATGGGTATTCTCGTGTCGTGGGCTACACTTAGTTGCGCTCTACCAAAACTACAGTTGGCGTCTTGTTGGTACAGTAAATAGACAAGGTAGATGGTACGCTTCCCGTCAGTATTTATAGGACTGGTAGAGAATAAGTAATGGAAAGTGAGAGAGAAACTGAGCCGACGCCTACCCTTTGTTTTTGCACGTAATTAGAACGGCACATCTTAGTCCATTGTGTAGTCCATCCGTACTCTAACAAACTGTAAACTGAATTTTATAAGTAATAAAAATTAGTTGATTGCTTGTGTTTTTATATAACCACTGCAATTACTTTTGATGCAAGTACAGTTTACATGCACCAACATATAAAATCGATATTGCTATTGTTATATCTCAATAGAAAGTTAATCACGTCAAAGGTAAGAGTTTCCTGTTATTAAGTACGAAACTAATTTATGAATAACAAACTAGTTTCATGTAAAGTTGACAAGCTATTGAAGCGATGTTTGATACGTTATGTCTTGCGTTTTTATAAATGTTACGACTTTTTAGAAAATTGCGCTTTATAGCGTTCTATGATCAGTATGTATTTTTTAAAACATACCCCTCTTTCAAGTTACAAAAAGTGTTTCAAATGAAACCTGCATTAAATGGTGGCAGTTTGAATTTTGCTTTAAATGCTGTTTAAGTAACAGACAAGGGGATAAATATGTAGAACAGAAATGATCCGTACGTTACACAGCCCTTACACAACGAAAAGCCAGAGAAAAACATAGCGACGTGGCGCAGTGCTTAGTACACTAGACTCGCATTCGGGAGGACGTCCGTTCAAACCCGCGCCCTGTCCATCACGTTTTAGGTTTCTTGTGATTTCCCTAATTCGCTTCAGGCAAGTGCCGAGATGGTTCCTTTGAAAGGGCACGGCCGACTTCCTTTCCCACCCGTCCGCAATCCGATGCGACTGATGACCTCGCTGTTTGGCCCCCTTCCCCAGGCCAACCAACCAGAGAAACTGGAACACCTGCCTAAAATTGTGTAGGGTCCCCGCGACAGGATGCTTAAGTGTCACCTGTCAGTCGTATCTAGACGTATCAGCGGTCCCATATCACTCCAGGTGCACCCCCCTCCCCCCCCTCCATTACAGAGCCTCCAGTGGTTTGAACAGTCCCCTGCTGACATGTAGGGTCCATGGATTCATGAGGTAGTCTCTATACCCGACACGTCCATCCGGTCGATACAATTTGGAACGAGACTCGTTTCATGAGGCAACACGTTTCCAGTCCACAACAGGTAACTCCTGGGGTTGATGGGCCCAGATGAGGTGTAAAGCTTCGTGTCGTGCAGTCAAGGGTGTAAGAGTGGGCCTTCGGCTCCGAATGCCCATATCGATGATCGTTGAATGGTTAGCACGCTGCCACTTGTTAATGGCCCAGCATAGAAATCTGCAGCAATTTGCGGAAGAGTTAAACTTGTTACGTTGAGCGGTTCTCTTCAGTCGTCGTTGGTCCCGTTCTCGCAGGATATTTTCCTGGCCGCAGCGACGTTGAGATTTGATTTTTATTACCTGATACTCACGGTACACTTGAGAAATGGTTGTATGGGAAAATCCCCACCTCATAGCTACCTCGGAGATGCTGTGTTCCAACGCTCGTGTGCCGACTATCGCACCACGTTCAAACTCTTGATATCCTGCCATTGTAGCAGCAGCAACCGATCTAACAACTGCGCAAGGCACTTGTCTTATATAGGCGTTGCCGACCGCAGCGCCGTATTCTGCCTGTTCACAGGTTTCTGTATTTGGATACGTATGCCTGTTTCAGTTCCTTTGGTGCTTCAGTGTAATGCTCATAGTTTCTAGACAATTCATTGCTTACAGATCCTAGGGAAATTTTCTAAGACACTAATTGCATATGCAAACAAAGCGATCGAAATGAGGTAAAATCCAATAGCGATGCTACACGCCTAAGGTACACGTAATGCAGTTGGTCTTAACTGACCAAAGCTACTAGTAAAACTACCATAATCTACGCTTACTTGTGATACTATATGGGAGGTTTACAATTCTAGCTACACTGCTCTTTCACCCTTGTCCTTTCCCTTGATGGGCGGGTAGTTCTTACCCACTCAGCGATTCTTTCTAGGGGAGATGCGGAGTATGCACACATTTGTATGAACATCCGTTTTTGTAATTTGTATAGATATGTTTTTCTGATCACTTTAGATCTGATTAGCTACATTTGCTAAGTGTTCACCAGTCTATTTATTATGTGCAAGTAATGAACTTTAAACGGATTGTTGGGTAACATTATTTACATACAGCACCTATTATAGAAACTAAAAAATTGTTTTGTTACATGTATCGGGGATAAATTAATTTAAAATTTTCATTGAGAAAGCGACTGGTGCGACCACAAATCCTACGGCATACACACGAGCCAAAGACCTTAACCAATGGTCACACGCAAGATTTATTTGATTACCTTACCGTTAGTACGTTATACCAATCATTCAACTCTTCGATGATAGAAATCAGTTCCTTGGCCACATAGCGATTCAGGAACCGCTGTGTGTCATTGTCGGAAAAAAATCTTTCTGCCAGATGCCTTTTCAGCTTGCCGAAATGACGAAAATCGCATGGGGCGGTATCTCGACTCACTGGTCAGCATCACCCACGTCTTTACCCTTCGTCAAATTGATGGCACCATATAACTACAGCTGGACGTGATATTACATTTGGTCCCTTTAGCGCCAAACTTCCATGGCGAATCTGTGTGCAGTTCACATGTTTTGCCGACAATCATTCCGACACACGTACTTCAATGTTGGAGTAAGTTCCCAGTTGCCAAAACATTTCATTCCTACGGTGTGATGCAGCTACTATCGACACCGGAGCAACTGTCTGCAGGAAACCGAGGCCATGTACTTTTTCTGACACAGACCTTGATGTTCAACTAACAGATCAGCGATAACCTATAAGGTTAGCGGCTTCGTTTCATCAATTCCCATAGTCTCTGGTACCCAGCAGACTGTCAGAGCTTTCTCCTGTCTTTGAACTGAGTCCAGACACCATCTGAATGGGAACGGATCAGGAGAGCTAACAAACATGGATAGTACAGAAGGTGAATGAAAGACACAGCCAATCAGACGAGGAGACATGGCTCTTTTATTCAAACACTATAAGCACATTGAAGTCACCGCGATTTATGATGGTTTCCGGGAATTACAAAATACGGTGCATGATCAACACGGACGACAATGCAAGTTCTGCATCGTGATCTCATGCTGGCCACAAGTTTGCCAAGAAATTCTTGTGGTGGGTTATTCCATTCTTCCACCAGCGCGGTTGACAACTGCTGGATGGCCTTTGGTGCATGTCAGTAGTGTGGCAGTGGACATTTCGGCCATTGACGCTGACGCAGCATCAATCAGAATGTTCACTTACTGAGAAATGGCACGATTGCACACGTCATATTCTGCTGACATTATCAGCAGCACTTCATCACAAGACCATCCAAGGAATCACATCATCACATATGGCCATGTACTAAGGTCAAGGAGGGGGAGGGGTCACTATGACCCCTGCACATTTGTTCGGCAGCTAGATACGATAAAGTATCTGGATCACCGATAAATTAGTCAGCACTATAGAAATGTAATTCTTTCTTTGAACCATGAGTGGTAGTTCTCACTGTTACCAACAGATGACTCCACTGTTAATATTGCAAAAGGGAGGTAAATTATTTTCAACATCTGAGATGTAAAAAAAAAAAAAAATCTGTATAACTAATTCGGCCTACTCTTGATGTAAGCCACAACACACCCTCAAATTAAATATTTCCCCATTTATATTCTTGTGAAGCACCATTATAGAAGGGACAAAGCTAATGCAACGTGTTATTTACTATAAAAAAACACAAACGATGCTACTGATTGCCAGTTATTGCAGTTATTGCAGTTATTGCAGTTATTACAAATGACACATGTCCATTGAAGGCTATGTACAATAACAGCAGTTTTCAATCAAAGTTATGTTGCCATGCACCTCTAAAAACTTTGTGAAGTGTATTTCCCAAATCTACATCACAGTATTGTAAGATGTCTACAAAATACTTCAGAAACGCAAAAAGTGAGATGTTTACGTTTATCTAGGATCTAGTTGAAGTTAACTACAAGGGAAAAAAACGTTATAAGCTTTAAATCAATGCCTGACGTCAGAATATTCTAAAATGCCTCGGAAAATCTAATGTTTACGTTGTAGCAGTATCTAAATACCTGAAGTGTGCATTTAATCTGTACAGTTGCATTCTGGAAAGTATGGTTTACGAAACTGAAACCTGTAAAGAACTGCAGCGCCACAGACACATAGACAACATAAATGTGTTACTAGGTAAGGAAGGAACGAGTTGCTTTAATTACCAAATATCACTTCAATTGGAGAAGGAAATGGACTGCTTATAAACACACGACTAAAGACAGTAATAGTGACAGATTTGACATTTCCAAAAATCGTATCAGAGTCGATATCTCGAAAATGAACAATGCTGCTTATCATATATTGTGAACCATCTCACGCTTTGCAAGCAAAAATTAAATATTTTCACATCTAAATTGTCTGTATAACTAATTGAAATATATATTTATCGTAATATAAGCAAAATCACCTCCTCCATGAAGTATGAACCTTGCCGTTGGCGGGCAGGCTTGCGCGCCTCAGCGATACAGATAGCCGTACTGCAGGTGCAACCACAACGGAGGGGTATCTGTTGAGAGGCCAGACAAACACGTGATTCCTGAAGAGGGGCAGCAGCCTTTTCAGTAGTCGCAGGGGCAACAGTCTGGATGATTGACAGATGTGGCCTTGTAACATTAACCAAAACGGCCTTGCTGTGATGGCATTGCGAACGGCTGAAAGCAAGGGGAAACTACAGCCATACTTTTTCCCGAGGGCCTGCAGCCTTACTGTGTGGTTAAATTATGATGGCGTCCTCTTGGTTAAAATATTCCGCAGATAAAATAGTCCCCCATTCGGGTCTCCTGGCGGGGACTCCTGAGGAGGACGTCGTTATCAGGAGAAAGCAAACTGCCGTTATACGGATCGGAGCGTGGTATGTCAGGTCCCTTAATCTGGCAGGTAGGTTAGAAAATTTAAAAAGGGAAATGGATAGGTTAAAGTTAGATATAGTTCACTTGCAGAAGGAACAAGACTTCTGGTCAGGTGAATACAGGGTTATAAATACAAAACGAAATAGGGGTAATTCAGGAGTAGGTTTAATAATGAATAAAAAATAGAAACATGGATAAGCTACTATGAACAGTATTGTGAATGCACTATTGCAGCCAAGATAGACACGAAGCCCATAGCCACAATAGTAGTAGAAGTTTATATGCCAATTAGTTCCTCAGATGAGGAGGCTCAGGAAATTATTATGAGGTAAAAGAAATTATTCAGATAGTTAAGTAAGACAAAAATTTAATAGTCATGGGGGACTGGAATTCGATAGTAGGAAAAGAAAGAGAAGGAAAAGTAGTAGGTGAATGTGGACTGGCGGAAATGAATGAAACAGGAAGCTGCCTGATAGAATTTTGCACAGAGCATAATTTAAACATAGCTAATACTTGATTTAAGAATCATGACAGAAGGCTGTATACGAGGAAGAGACCTAGAGACCACTGAAGGTTTCACACTGATTATACACTGGAGGGCCAAGGAAATTGGTACACCTGCCTAATATCGTGTAGTGCCCGAGCGAGCACCACGAAGTGCCCCAACACGAAGTGGCATGGACTAAACTAATGTCTGAAGTAGTGCTGGGGGAAACTGACACAATGAATCCTGCAGGGCTGTCCATAAATCCGTGAGAGTACGAGGGGGTGGAGATCTCTTCTGAACAAGACATTGCATGGCATCTCAGATATGCTAAGTAATGTTCATGTCTGAGGAGTTTGGTGACCAGCGGAAGTGTTTAAACTCAGAAGTGTGTTACTGTAGCCACTGTGTAGCAATTCTGGACGTGTGGGGTGTTATATGGTCCTGCTGGAATTGCCAAGTCCGTCGGAATGCACAGTGGACATGATTGGATGCAGGTGATCAGACAGGACGCTTACGTACGTGTTACTTGTGAGAATTGTGTCTAGACGTATCAGAGGTCCCATATCACTCCAGCTGCACACGCCCCACACCATTACAGAGGCTCCACCAGCCTGAACAGTCCCCAGCTGGCATGCAGGATCCATGGATTCATGAATTTGTCTCCGGCCCAGGCGAGGCGTAAAGCTTTGTGTCGTGCTGTCGTCAAGGATACACGTGTGGGCCTTCTGCTCCGAACGCCCATATTCATGAATGGTACGCGCGCTGACACCAGTTGATGGTCCAGCACTGAAATTTGCAGCAATTTGTGGAAGCGTTGTACTTCTGTCTCGTTGAACTATTATCTTCAGTCACCGCTGATCCCGTTCTTGCAGGATCTTTTTTCCGGCCGCAGCGATGTCAGAGACTTGACGTTATACCAGATTTCTGATATTCACGGTGCACTCGTGAAATGGTCTTACGGGAAAATCCCCACTTCATCGCTGATGCTGTGTAACATCGCTTGTGCGCCAACTATAACACCACATTCAAACTCACTTAAATCTTGATAACCTGCCATTGTAGCAGCAGTAACCGTTCTAACAACTACGCTAGACACATGCTGTCTTATATAGGTGTTGCCGACCGCAGCGCCGTGTACTATCAGTTTACATGTCTCGATATTTTAGTACACATGCCTATACCAGTTTCTTTGGCGCTTCAGTATATAATGGTAAGACAGAGACTTTGGAACCAGGTTTTAAATTGTAAGACATTTCCAGGGGCAGATGTTGACTCTCACCGCAGTTTACTGGTTATAACCTGAAGATTGAAAGTGAAGAAACTGCAAACAGGCAGGATTTTGCGGAGATGGGATCTGGATAAACTGAAAGAACCAGAATTTATATACAGTTACAGAGCCAGCATTAGGAAACGATTGACAAGAACCATGGGAAAAGAATAGAAAAGAATACAGTAGAAGGAGAATGAGTAGTTTTGAGAGATGAAATAGTGAAGGCTGCAAGGATCAAGCAGGTAAAAGACGAGGGCTAGCAGAAATCCTTGAGTAACACAAGAGATACCGAATTTAATCGATGAAAGGAGAAAGTATAAAAATGCAATAAATGAAGGAAAATCAAACGTCAAAAAATGAGATCTACAGGAAGTACAAAACGAAGTAGGAATGGCTAGAGAATAAATGTAAGCAAGTAGAAGCATATCTGACTAGGGGTAAGATAGATGCTGCCTACAAGAAAATTAGAGACCTTTGGAGAAAAGAGTACCAGCTGTATGAATATCAAGAGCTTAGATTGAAAACCAGCCCTAAGCAAAGACCGAAACTCAAAAACTAAACTAAACTCCAACCGAACAGGCAATGAAGGCTCAACGCTACTGACCGACCGCCGTGTCATCCTCAGTCCACAGGATGCGGATATGGACGGGCATGTGATCAGCACACCACTCTCCCGTCCGTATGTTAGTTTCCGAGACCGCAGCCGCTACTTCTCAGTCAAGTAGCTCGTCAGTTTGCCTCACAAGGGCTGAGTGCACCCCGCTTGTCAACAGCACGCGGCAGCCCGGATGGTCACCCATCCAAGTGCTAGCCCAGCCCAATGGCGCTTAACTTTGGTGATCTGACGGGAAACGGTGTTACCACTGCGGCAAGGCCATTGGCCCTAAGCAAAGAAGGGAAAGCATAAAGGTGGAAGGAATATATAGAGGGTCTATACAAGGGTGATATACTTGACGGCAGTATTATGGAAATGAAAGAGAACGCAGATGAAGATGAGAAGGGAGATATGATACGGCGTGTAGAATTTGACAGAGAACTGAAAGGCTTAAGTCGAGACAAGGCCCCGGGAATTGACAACATTCCGTTAGAACTAATGTGATAGTCTTGGGAGAGCCAGCGATGACAAAACTCTTCCATCTGGTGAGCAAGGTGTATAAGACAGCCGAAATACCCTCAGAATTCAAGAAGAATATAATAATTCCAATTCCAACGAAGTTAAATTCTGAAAGATATGAAAATTACCGAACTATCAGTTTAAAAGTCACTGTTGCAAAATACTAACACGAATGCTTTACAGAAGAATGGAAAAAACTGGTAGAAGCTGACCTCGGGGACGATCAGTTTGGATTCAGAAGAAATGTTGGAAAACGCGAGGCAATACTGATCCTACACCTTCTCATAGAAGACATGTTAAGGAAAGGCAAACCTATGTTTACAGCGTTTGTAGACTTAGAGAAAGCTTTTGAAATTGTTGACTCGAATGCTCTCTTTCTAATTCTAAAGGTGATAAGGGTAAAATACAGGGGGTGAGAGGCTATTTAGAATTTGCACAGAAACCAGATGACAGTCATAGGAGTCGAGGGGCACGAGAAGGAAGCAATGATTGAGAAGGGAGTAAGACAGTATTTTAGCCTGTCCCCAATGTTATTCAATCTGTATATTGGGCAAGCAGCAAAGGAAACAATTGAAAAATGTGGGGTAGGAATTAAAACCCAGGGAGAAGAAACAAAAACTCGATGTTTGCTGATGACATTGTAATTCTGTCAGAGACAGCAAAGGACGTAAAAGAGCAACTGAACGGAATTGACAATGTCTTGAAAAGAGGATATAAGATGAACATCAACAAAAGCAAACGAGGAAAATAGAAGGAATTCGAATTAAATCAAGTGATGCTAAGGAAATTATATTAGGAAACGAGAAACTTAAAGTAGTGGATGGGTTTTGCTATTTGGGAAGCGAAATAACTGATGAGGGGTCAAAGTAGAGAGGATATAAAATGTAAATCGGCAATGGGAAGAAAGACATTTCTGAAGAAGAGAAATTTCTTAACATCGAGTACAGATTTAAGTTTCAGGAAGTTATTGCTGAAATTATTGGATGGAGTGTAGCCATGTATGGAAGTGAAACATGAAAAATACATAGTTTAGACAAAAAGAGACGTAAGCCTTTGAAATGTAGTGTTACAGAAGAATGCTGAAGATTAGATGGGTAGATCACGTAACTAATGACGAGGTACTGAACTGAAATGGGGAGAAGAGAAATTTGTGACACAACCTGACTAGAAGAAGGGATCTGTTGGTAGGGCCCATTTCAAGGGATCACCATTTTAGTACTAGAGGGAATCGCGGTGGCGTGGGTGGGGGGTGGGAGAAACTGTACAGGTAGACCAAGATGAATACAGTAAGCAGATTTAGAAGCATGTACGTAAGATAAAGAGGCTTCCACAGGATAGAGTAGCGCGGAGAGCTGCATCAATCCTATCTTTGGACTGGAGAACACAACAAAAACAACTACAAGCAGAATCACTCATAATTTGTATTTCGTACAATTTGCAAGCACAGTGAGCCATCAAATTATGCCTAAGGCCCGACGCAATACGTTGTATGGCGATCCTCCATTGCTCTAAATGCTACACAAAGTCTGCAACACGTATTTAAGGGATATTACTCATCGCACTGATATGGAGCTGTAGGTCTGGATCTAGTTGTGTTCTAAAATGTAGGGCGTCACAACCGGAAAATTGATTTAGAGATCCTTCCAAACCATTAAGCTGCTACAGCTGAGACATGTGCTTAATATCGAGTCCTTGGCCAGATAGTTCATATTTTTATTTGCAATAAGCATAGCTTAAACAAAATTATTGTAAAATATTACGAGATATTGTACTGCAACATTTCAGTGTGCCAACGTGACACTGGTTTGCAGAGACAATGGTATCGATGTAGTAATAAAAATATATTATACAAGTTTCACTTTACATTTGGGAGTCATCCGTAATAAACAGCCGACCCCAAAAAAATTGTCATATAGTATAAGCCTAGTTTAAGCATAGGTGTCTGTATAACCCTGTGTCACCACCAAGTGAACATTACGCTCCAACTAGAGAAATTTATAGAACACCCGAAGGAGGCACACAGAAGCAACTGGCACAGAGTAGAAGTATTCCTACTCAGCACTCGCCCTTTTCACGTCGCAACCTATTATAGCCTGACTCACTGCGGCCCATAAGTTTACTATCCAGTGCTAGCACAATTGATGGAGTCACAGCATACAAGCGTAGGAGAATTGGGTGCTCAAGTACAATGAATGGAACTTACTATAATTGAATGATAGTAAATTGTTATAAAAACGAGTGCGTCATCATTCACCACCTGTCGACCAGTTCTCGAGCATTGTAAACAGTTTGACTGTAGCTGGAAAAAGGAGCTGGAGCGGTTTTGCTGATCGATCACAAGCTGATACTGCTGACATAGTGCTCTCGAACGAAGTCATTCTACGTACAACGTGTTCCACAGTTCATGTTACACACTTCCACAGGTTGTAGAGGCGACTTAGTAGACCAGGTTTTACAAATGAACCCATGTCAAGAAACGAAATCGAACGACGCTGCAGAGCGTCCAAGTTATAGCACCCGGTGCCTGTAACTGTATGTGTATACAGAGTGACTCAGTGGTCATATTACTAACTTTCAAGGATGATGCAGAAGGAATGTATGAATTGGAGGTAAGGATCCTGTACTGGAAACGACCGAGTTGAAAGTTATAAGCGAAAACCTTCCTGATACCACTGACAGTGGAAAACCTGTACGAGTACTGTTGATGCTAAGATTGTAGGATAGGCAACTGTCGTACTTGGCAGAACGCAGTAAAGCAAGGAAAAAAGTCCAGAAAACATGGGCTCTAAAATGCATACCTTAAGAGCTATGAGCACTTGTTCAATAGAGACGTGCTTCACGGTAGCGAAATGAACAAGAGCTCGTAGCCTCCCTCCCAGGTACGCATTTTAGAGCCCATCTTTGGTAGACTTTTTTTTTGTTTTGATCCATAATTTTTTCATAAGTCATCAATCTTCTGACTGGTTTGATGCGGGCCGCCACGAATTTCTCTCCTGTGCCAACCTCATCATCTCAGAGTAGCACTTGCAATCCACGTCCTCAGTTATCTGCTGGTTGTATTCCAATCTATGTCTTCCTCTACAGTTTTTGCACTCTACAGCTCCCTCTAGTACCATGAAAGTAAGTCCCTGATGTCTCAACAGATGTCCTATTATCCTGTCCCGTCTCCTTATCAGTGTTTTCCACATATTTTTTTCCTCTCCGATTCTGCTCAGTAACTACTCATTCCTTACCTTATCAGCCCACCTAATTTTCAACATTCATCTGTAGCACCACATACTTGTCCATACTGCCACCTCTAGAAGTTGCATGTCCTACATTCGTAACAACATCAGGACCGGTACCAAGTTTTCGGATATGGGTTCCTATGTAAAACCTGATCTACTAAGTACCCTCTGCAACTTATAGAAATGTGTAACATGAACTGTAAAACAACTTGTACGCAGTCTGCTACTCTACTCCACCAGAACACGTGCACAGGGAGGATATTTATTAGTATATAAGTATTAAAGTAACGTTTATATTGTGTCCTCAAGCAGTACAGCGGTACAAATTGCAAACCACAAAACCTATTTGCATCAAGTTTTTTTGTTGCGATCCAACACAGGAATCACTGATGGACAGGTGAAATGTTCTGTTGGCTCCTTAGAGAAACACGTCTCAACCCAGTCCACACGTGCACTCCCTGTACTATTTAGAATAGTTGGCATTATACATACATGCTATAAAGTTCTGCCCTCCAGACTATGCTAATGTGGACGGCACAAAAAAGCAGATACCACTAAACGAAAGGTTCAAATGGCTCTGAGCACTATGGGACTCAACTGCTGTGGTCATTAGTCCCCTAGAACTTAGAACTACTTAAACCTAACTAACCTAAGGACATCACAAACATCCATGCCCGAGGCAGGATTCGAACCTGCGACCGTAGCAGTCGCACGGTTCCGGACTGCGCGCCTAAACGAAAGGCTAACCCTAGTTATTTTATGGTAGTTACTGTTTCCACCAATGGCATAATCGTACAGTATGATATTACTTCTCCTGTACATGCACAGTGTTTTAAAACATGTGAAATAACAAGATTTGGTATGGCCAGTTCACCACACATTCTCTAGCACAGTTAAGCTGTAACAGTACTCACAATTGCGCTGATCACTACAGCTTCTGGACACAGTGGTCATCGCAGGCGTAGTCCATGCCGCTCAGCACTCACCTCTATCGATTCACAACATAGTATTGCCAGAACCATCACAGCCCCAGGAGCTTCAGATACAATGCTAGCATAACTGACAGAGTCACAGCAAACAAGTGTAGGAAACACATTACCGGATTTCATAGTCGAATACAGTGTGTAGAACGTACTATATATGAGTGATAGTAAATTGTCGTACAAATGAGGGCATCATCAGTCATCATCTGTTGTTCAGTTCTCATGCACTATAAATGATGGAACGGTAACAGGAAGGTGAAGCTGCAGAAGTTTTAGTGAACACCAACAAACTGATACTGCTGACATAGTGCTCGCAAGCCAGTTCATTTTACGGTTGGTTGATTGATTTGGGGGAAGGGGCAAAACAGCAAGATCATAGGTCCCAGTGGATTAGGGAGCGATTTAGGGAAATCACGCATAACCTAAATCAGGATGGCCGAGCGCGGGATTCAACCATCGTCCTCCCGAGTGCGAGTCCAGTGTGCTAACCAGTGCGCCACCTCGCTCGGTTATATATATATATATATATATATATATATATATATATATATATATATATATATATATATATATATATATATATATAATTTTGTACTGCGACACGTGTTCGCTGGAGGGTATAGTTTTCTAAGTATTCAAGAAAAACGAAAAAAGTTATATTGAATGTGTTCTATCTCGGAAACCATTCGGAATAGGTCATACGTCCATGTGAAGTTTTTTGTTCAGAATCACTAATACTATCACCCCTCAAAGCTTTTATCTTTCCTCCAGACTCACCATATATATGTCACTTCAGCACCAGCTTAAGGTACAGGCACAATAGTAAAACATACCGATGACGATGTAAATAATGTTTGCTAATGCAAATTTCCAAATAAAGATAAGATCTCTTTACTTCATAATCTAAACGTTGCTCTATATGATACACAGACTCAAGAATAGCGCTGTTAGTGTTCATGACTGGGTTCAAGAATTGCATACACACTGAAGAACCAAAGAAACTAGTACTCCTGTCTAATATCATGCAGGTCCCCCGCGGCCACGCAGAAGTGCAGCAACACTACGTGGCATGATGGAGTCGAGTGCTGACTGAAGTAGTGCTGGCGGGAATTCACACCATGAATCCTCCAGGGCTATCCATAAATCCGTAAGAGTATGAAGGAGTGGAGATCTCTTCTCAACAGCTCGTTACAAGGTATCTCAGATATGCTCAGTAGTGTTCATGCCTTAGGAGTTTGGTGACCAACGGAAGTGTTTAAACTCAGAACAGCGTTCCTGGAGCCACTCTGTAGAGATCCTGGACGTGTGGCGTGTCGCATTGTCCTGCTGGTATTGCCCAAGTCCGTCGGAATGCACAATGGGCATGAATGGGTGCAGGTGATCAGACAGGATGCTTACGTATGTGTTACTTGCCAAAGTCGTATTTAGACGTATCGGGGGTTCCATATCACTCCAGCTGCACACGCCCCACACCATTGAAGAGGCTCCAACAGCCTGAACAGTCCCCTGCTGGCATGCAGGGTCCATGGATTCATGAGGTTGTCTCCATACCGGTATACGTCCATCTGCTCGATGCAATTTGAAATGAGACTCGTTCTACCAGGCAACATGTTTCCAATCATCAACAGTCCTATGTCAGTGTTGACGGGCCCAGGCGAGGCGTAAAGCTTAGTTTCGTGCAGTCATCAAGAGTGCATGAGTGGGCCTTCGGCGCCGAATGCCTATATCGATGATGTTCGTTGAATGGTTAGCACGTTGACACTTGTTAATGGCCCAGCACTGAAATCTGCAGCAATTTGTGGAAGCGTTGCACTTCTGTCTCGTTGAACGATTCTCTTCAGTCGTCATTGGTCCCGTTCTTGCAGGATCTTTTTCCAGCCGCTGAGATGTTGGAGATTTTATGTTTTACTGGATTTCTCATATTCGCGGTACAGTCGTGAAGTGGTCGTACTGGAAAATCCCCACTTCATCGCTACCTCGGAGATGCTGTGTCCCATTTCTTGTGTGCCGGCTGTAACACCACGTTCAAATTCACTGAAATATTGATATACTGCCAAGGTAGCAGCAGTAACCGATCTAACAGCTGCGCCAGACACTTGTTGTCTTATGTAGGCGTTGCCGACCGCAGCACTGCATTCTGCCTGTTTACGTATCTCCGTATTTGAATACGCATGTCTGTACCATTTGCTTTGGCGCTCCGGTGTAGGTACATACGTGAACTTACATCAAGAACGTAATTATTTTACTTTCAACAGGTGCATATTAATTTGTGAACTGTGGAGTTTACATTTTAAAAAGGGACAAATGCAATATTTCCTGATACTGTCTTAATTAAATTGAATGGATACGTTAACTGTAGATTCTATAGGCTCCCAATATGCAGCACACATAGAAATTTAGGATGCAAATTAAGACATGTGTCCATGTGGGAGGAACACTGGTCCCACTTAGCCCTGTAAGCATGTATACACGGACGAGTACCCATAACCACTTGCTGTTCAGATGACACTGCTATGTTTAGAACATCTGCCTAAACTTTAATATTGTTTAATATTTAACACATTATTTGTTGTACGTATCGCATTTTTCATTTGACAGAGTTTCCACAAATTCAGTGCCCTTTACGCGAATCAGAAACATACATTTAGAGAACCATAGAACATGATTGTTCATGGGTCATCGTTTTCATGACAGTGCTTCAAATCACCACCACAGTGAAAACACACAGTTCTGTCACCATCATGAGCGTAAAAGTACCTCACTTCAGTTAGCTCATCTGGCCGCTGCTTTGTAGCAAGAAACCACTCATCGGATGATGGCGACCTAAACTCCTGAATGCTATATTTAGGCCGCACTGGTCCTGCCACGAATTCAGTTGAACTGTATTTAGACGTTGATTGTGGAATTGAATTTGAGCTATTTCCATTCTCTGCTTTAAATTTCCGTGCACAGCTACTTTTGTGGAGGGAAACTTTTTTGTCTAATAGCTCCACAATAACAGGCTGCTACATAAAGCGTAATAAACTTCCTCGTCTTTGTATAGAGTGCAACACATCCACCAGTGACATTGCATGCCTTGCAGTGGGTTTCGGAAAGGTAGCACCACAACCTTTGTATTCATGTTGACATGCTCCTGTGACTCAACACTTGTAGAATAATCATTGTGTCAGATGTGCTGCTGTTTACAGTGAGTGTGCTTGGGAATATCATACCGAGTTGGTCGGCAAGAATATTACTTTTTTTCTACAGAATGCATAATGACTCGTTGATTTCTGTGGAAATCTCTGATACTGGTGTGACCAAAAACTGCCACAACAAAAACATTATTATCATGTAGACAGTTGTGGAGTACTTCCGTGGAAATCGCCCACATGGTGTGACCAGGAGCGATCACCTGTTCCCACGACCGCAACTCTAGTATCCATTATTCTGCAATCGTCAAAAACTGGGACCACAACGTACACCATGGCACCACAGTCACCTGCAGTGGAATCGTAAAACACAAGTTAGCACAGCAATACCATATCAGCTGCGACCTGCTGGTGCAATCTGAGAGACGGGTCAGGTCCACAAGGCTCTTCTTGGTATCAACCAAGGCCGAGAACCTGAGACTTGATGACTTGGCACCATGCCTTTTGGGACCTGCTGGTCCAACTAGTTCTGTTCTAAATGGGTCTCCCAGTCAACAGCCGCAACTGCAGCACATCTGCCGATGACATGAACGTCAGGAAGCGCGTTAACTCTCCTCACCCTGTGTGCACATCAATCTACATCTTGGAGATTAGGATTTTACCATGTACAGAGAGGCTCGTAAGGGGCCCTGAATGTAAACAGCAGTCAACCACTAGTACTCTAAGTGTCGTGTTGCCAACGTCTCCAAATTTATTTCTCCTCTTTATACCACAATACCCATGCAGTTTGTAGTATTCTCAATGAATATGGTGATGGGGCGTGCCTTGAGACCCATTTTCATTAATATCTCCATACTCATTTAGAAAACCACAGACTGCATTACAAATTGCAATGTATCCACTACTACGCTGATCATGTGACCATTAATTTTAAATTCTCTAGGTGGTTCTGCTACCTGTGAGTGACATCAGATGCCTAGCTTCTCTGCCTGCTTTACATCTACGTATGTTGCTCCACCTTTAGTTACAACGTGTTGCACCAGATATCCAGGATGAGATGTTGCGTTACTATCTACCATTAACGAATGTTCCACTTCCAGCCATCTAGGTTGGGAATACTATTCTGAACAGATAGATAATTCTCTGTGTAAACCCCCGCTGTGTGGTATTTTTCGCTAATGTCAACTACACACTTTTCCGAGAAGAATGTGACTTCTACAGCATATAACTTAGTTTCCAGCAAATATCTGGCTGCGTCTAACGGTTTTAATGTTTAACTAAAGTATTCTGCTATGCTACTTGTTTTAGTATGTGCTATCGGTGTATTTGTGTTAAAATATTGCACTGTGCTACTTGTTAGTCATTTAAAATCGCATGTTTACCTATACATTTTAGAATGGGGATGTGGAAGGATTTGGAGAAAAAAACAATAAAAGTTATAGCAAATAGCAGTGGAAGGTGGGCGTGCCTACGTAAAAAAATTATGACGTCCTTATTATACATCTGACTTCAATACATGTTGTGACATTTGTTTATTATTTATAGCAATGGAACATGGTCATACAACGGTGTGCCTACAGAGAACAATGTCTTGCTTTAAGCATCAAGCGGCGCACATTATGAGTGGTACAGGGTAGGCCATTACCGTACAACTGCTTGACTCGACACAAGAAGCTGTGTATGAAAACTTAAAGCCTACAACCGAAGATACTCATTATTTGCTATCGATAACGGCCTTGTGACCATACTAACACCTCAACAGAGCTGAGCCGAAATCGTGTTAGGACAAGTGTGACCTAAATGCAGGACGCAAGAGGCTACATTACCGTCGTTCGATGGGTGGCTTCTTGGTACCGAGCAGCGACCGGATGGTGCAGAAGTGGAGAGGGAACTTGTACCTCATTAATGGTGAGGAAACTTTGTGTTTTCATTGTGGTGGTGGTTTGAAGCATTGCCCTGAATGGATGATCCATCTACAGCATGCGCTATGCGGTTCTCTAAATGTACGTTTCTGATTCGTGTAAAGGGCACTGAATTTGTGGATACTATCTATCGAACGAAAAATTCCGTACGTACAGCAAACGATGTGTCAAGTATTAATCAATGTTAAACGTGAGGCAGATATTCTGAACGAAGCAGTGTCATGTGACAATCACGTGGTTAACGATCCTCGCTTGTGTATACTTTGCTTTCAGGACGAGGTTGGTCCAATATTCCTCATACGTGGACGCACTACTACCTGTATTACACAAGTTGTTTTACAATTCATGTTAAAAAAAATGGCTCTGAGCACTATGGGACTCAACTGCTGAGGTCATAAGTCCCCTAGAACTTAGAACTACTTAAACCTAACTAACCTAAGGACAACACACACATCCATGCCCGAGGCAGGATTCGAACCTGCGACCGTAGCGGTCGCGCGGTTCCAGACTGTAGCGCCAGAACCGCTCGGCTACCAGCGGCCGGCACAATTCATGTTACACACTTCTATAAGTTGCAGAGGGTACTTAGTAGCTCAGGTTTTACATAGGAACCCATATCCGGAAACATGGTACAGGTACTACTGTTGCTACGAATGTAGGATATGCAACTTCTAGAGGTGGCAGTATGGACAAGTATGTGGTGCTACAGACGAATGTTGAAAATTAGGTGGACTGATAAGGTAAGGAATAAGTAGGTTCTGTGCAGAATCGGAGAGGAAAGAAATATGTGGAAAACACTGAAAAGGAGAAGGGGCAGGATAGTAGGACATCCGTTGAGACATCAGGGACTTACTTTCACGGTACTAGAGGGAGCTGTAGAGGGAAAAAACTGTAGAGGAAGACAGAGATTGGAATACATCCAGCAGATAACTGAGGACGTGGGTTGCAAGTGCTACTCTGAGATGATGAGGTTGGCACAGGAGAGAAATTCGTGGCGGGCCGCATCAAACCAATCAGAAGATTGATGACTTATTAAAAAAATTATGAATCAAGACAAAAAAAAGTCTACCAAAGATGGGATCTAAAATGCATACCTGAGAGGCTACGAGTTCTTGTTCATTTCGCTACCGTGAAACACGTTTCTACTGAAGAAGTACTCATAGCTCTTTAGACCCCTGTTTTCTGGACTTTTTTCCTTGCTTCGGTTCATTCTGTCTACTCTGAAAGTTGCCTGTCCTACAATCTTAGCAACAACAATACTCGTACATGTGTTCCATTGTCAGCGGTAAACTCTGAAAGTTGCCTGTCCTACAATCTTAACAACAACACTACTCGTACATGTGTTCCACTGTCAGTGGTCAACTCTGTTTATTACGGATGACTCCCAAATGTAGAGTGAAACTTGTATAATATATTCATAAATCAAATCAAAATCCCAGAAGACACCGACGTCATTGGTCACCACCTTATATAGATTTTTATAAAGTGTCCAGGCATGTACCTGTGGAAACCTTTCACGTTTTCCTTGGCTGAAGAACATGGTATTACCAGGCTGGACACCGGATATGGAGGGTAATTAAATTACTATACCAGTTACTGATCGTTCCCCACGGGTTCTGCTGCTGTAATCACACAATTACATCTCTGTTTTTTTTTGTTTTTTTTTTTTTTTTTTTTTATTACTACATCGATACCATTGCCTCTGCAAACCAGTGTCACGTTGGCACACTGAAATGTTGCAGTACAATATCTCGTAATATTTTACAATAATTTTGTTTAAGCTATGCTTATTGCAAATAAAAATATGAACTATCTGGCCAAGGACTCGATATTAAGCACATGTCTCAGCTGTAGCAGCTTAATGGTTTGGAAGGATCTCTAAATCAATTTTCCGGTTGTGACGCCCTACATTTTAGAACACAACTAGATCCAGACCTACAGCTCCATATCAGTACGATGAGTAATATCCCTTAAATACGTGTTGCAGACTTTGTGTAGCATTTAGAGCAATGGAGGATCGCCATACAACGTATTGCGTCGGGCCTTAGGCATAATTTGATGGCTCACTGTGCTTGCAAATTGTACGAAATACAAATTATGAGTGATTCTGCTTGTAGTTGTTTTTGTTGTGTTCTCCAGTCCAAAGATAGGATTGATGCAGCTCTCCGCGCTACTCTATCCTGTGGAAGCCTCTTTATCTTACGTACATGCTTCTAAATCTGCTTACTGTATTCATCTTGGTCTACCTGTACAGTTTCTCCCACCCCCCACCCACGCCACCGCGATTCCCTCTAGTACTAAAATGGTGATCCCTTGAAATGGGCCCTACCAACAGATCCCTTCTTCTAGTCAGGTTGTGTCATAAATTTCTCTTCTCCCCATTTCAGTTCAGTACCTCGTCATTAGTTACGTGATCTACCCATCTAATCTTCAGCATTCTTCTGTAACACCACATTTCAAAGGCTTACGTCTCTTTTTGTCTAAACTATGTATTTTTCATGTTTCACCTCCATACATGGCTACACTCCATCCAATAATTTCAGCAATAACTTCCTGAAACTTAAATCTGTACTCGATGTTAAGAAATTTCTCTTCTTCAGAAATGTCTTTCTTCCCATTGCCGATTTACATTTTATATCCTCTCTACTTTGACCCCTCATCAGTTATTTCGCTTCCCAAATAGCAAAACCCATCCACTACTTTAAGTTTCTCGTTTCCTAATATAATTTCCTTAGCATCACTTGATTTAATTCGAATTCCTTCTATTTTCCTCGTTTGCTTTTGTTGATGTTCATCTTATATCCTCTTTTCAAGACATTGTCAATTCCGTTCAGTTGCTCTTTTACGTCCTTTGCTGTCTCTGACAGAATTACAATGTCATCAGCAAACATCGAGTTTTTGTTTCTTCTCCCTGGGTTTTAATTCCTACCCCACATTTTTCAATTGTTTCCTTTGCTGCTTGCCCAATATACAGATTGAATAACATTGGGGACAGGCTAAAATACTGTCTTACTTCCTTCTCAATCATTGCTTCCTTCTCGTGCCCCTCGACTCCTATGACTGTCATCTGGTTTCTGTGCAAATTCTAAATAGCCTCTCACCCCCTGTATTTTACCCTTATCACCTTTAGAATTAGAAAGAGAGCATTCGAGTCAACAATTTCAAAAGCTTTCTCTAAGTCTACAAACGCTGTAAACATAGGTTTGCCTTTCCTTAACATGTCTTCTATGAGAAGGTGTAGGATCAGTATTGCCTCGCGTTTTCCAACATTTCTTCTGAATCCAAACTGATCGTCCCCGAGGTCAGCTTCTACCAGTTTTTTCCATTCTTCTGTAAAGCATTCGTGTTAGTATTTTGCAACAGTGACTTTTAAACTGATAGTTCGGTAATTTTCATATCTTTCAGAATTTAACTTCGTTGGAATTGGAATTATTATATTCTTCTTGAATTCTGAGGGTATTTCGGCTGTCTTATACACCTTGCTCACCAGATGGAAGAGTTTTGTCATCGCTGGCTCTCCCAAGACTATCACATTAGTTCTAACGGAATGTTGTCAATTCCCGGGGCCTTGTCTCGACTTAAGCCTTTCAGTTCTCTGTCAAATTCTACACGCCGTACCATATCTCCCTTCTCATCTTCATCTGCGTTCTCTTTCATTTCCATAATACTGCCGTCAAGTATATCTCCCTTGTATAGACCCTCTATATATTCCTTCCACCTTTTTGCTTTCCCTTCTTTGCTTAGGGCCAATGGCCTTGCCGCAGTGGTAACACCGTTTCCCGTCAGATCACCAAAGTTAAGCGCCATTGGGCTGGGCTAGCACTTGGATGGGTGACCATCCGGGCTGCCGCGTGCTGTTGACAAGCGGGGTGCACTCAGCCCTTGTGAGGCAAACTGACGAGCTACTTGACTGAGAAGTAGCGGCTGCGGTCTCGGAAACTAACATACGGACGGGAGAGTGGTGTGCTGATCACATGCCCGTCCATATCCGCATCCTGTGGACTGAGGATGACACGGCGGTCGGTCAGTAGCGTTGAGCCTTCATTGCCTGTTCGGTTGGAGTTTAGTTTAGTTTTTGAGTTTCGGTCTTTGCTTAGGGCTGGTTTTCAATCTAAGCTCTTGATATTCATACAGCTGGTACTCTTTTCTCCAAAGGTCTCTAATTTTCTTGTAGGCAGCATCTATCTTACCCCTAGTCAGATATGCTTCTACTTGCTTACATTTATTCTCTAGCCATTCCTACTTCGTTTTGTACTTCCTGTAGATCTCATTTTTTGACGTTTGATTTTCCTTCATTTATTGCATTTTTATACTTTCTCCTTTCATCGATTAAATTCGGTATCTCTTGTGTTACTCAAGGATTTCTGCTAGCCCTCGTCTTTTACCTGCTTGATCCTTGCAGCCTTCACTATTTCATCTCTCAAAACTACTCATTCTCCTTCTACTGTATTCTTTTCTATTCTTTTCCCATGGTTCTTGTCAATCGTTTCCTAATGCTGGCTCTGTAACTGTATATAAATTCTGGTTCTTTCAGTTTATCCAGATCCCATCTCCGCAAAATCCTGCCTGTTTGCAGTTTCTTCACTTTCAATCTTCAGGTTATAACCAGTAAACTGCGGTGAGAGTCAACATCTGCCCCTGGAAATGTCTTACAATTTAAAACCTGGTTCCAAAGTCTCTGTCTTACCATTATATACTGAAGCGCCAAAGAAACTGGTATAGGCATGTGTACTAAAATATCGAGACATGTAAACTGATAGTACACGGCGCTGCGGTCGGCAACACCTATATAAGACAGCATGTGTCTAGCGTAGTTGTTAGAACGGTTACTGCTGCTACAATGGCAGGTTATCAAGATTTAAGTGAGTTTGAATGTGGTGTTATAGTTGGCGCACAAGCGATGTTACACAGCATCAGCGATGAAGTGGGGATTTTCCCGTAAGACCATTTCACGAGTGCACCGTGAATATCAGAAATCTGGTATAACGTCAAGTCTCTGACATCGCTGCGGCCGGAAAAAAGATCCTGCAAGAACGGGATCAGCGGTGACTGAAGATAATAGTTCAACGAGACAGAAGTACAACGCTTCCACAAATTGCTGCAAATTTCAGTGCTGGACCATCAACTGGTGTCAGCGCGCGTACCATTCATGAATATGGGCGTTCGGAGCAGAAGGCCCACACGTGTATCCTTGACGACAGCACGACACAAAGCTTTACGCCTCGCCTGGGCCGGAGACAAATTCATGAATCCATGGATCCTGCATGCCAGCTGGGGACTGTTCAGGCTGGTGGAGCCTCTGTAATGGTGTGGGGCGTGTGCAGCTGGAGTGATATGGGACCTCTGATACGTCTAGACACAATTCTCACAAGTAACACGTACGTAAGCGTCCTGTCTGATCACCTGCATCCAATCATGTCCACTGTGCATTCCGACGGACTTGGCAATTCCAGCAGGACCATATAACACCCCACACGTCCAGAATTGCTACACAGTGGCTACAGTAACACACTTCTGAGTTTAAACACTTCCGCTGGTCACCAAACTCCTCAGACATGAACATTACTTAGCATATCTGAGATGCCATGCAATGTCTTGTTCAGAAGAGATCTCCACCCCCTCGTACTCTCACGGATTTATGGACAGCCCTGCAGGATTCATTGTGTCAGTTTCCCCCAGCACTACTTCAGACATTAGTTTAGTCCATGCCACTTCGTGTTGGGGCACTTCGTGGTGCTCGCTCGGGCACTACACGATATTAGGCAGGTGTACCAATTTCCTTGGCCCTCCAGTGTATAATCAGTGTGAAACCTTCAGTGGTCTCTAGGTCTCTTCCTCGTATACAGCCTTCTGTCATGATTCTTAAATCAAGTATTAGCTATGTTTAAATTATGCTCTGTGCAAAATTCTATCAGGCAGCTTCCTGTTTCATTCATTTCCGCCAGTCCACATTCACCTACTACTTTTCCTTCTCTTTCTTTTCCTACTATCGAATTCCAGTCCCCCATGACTATTAAATTTTTGTCTTACTTAACTATCTGAATAATTTCTTTTACCTCATAATAATTTCCTGAGCCTCCTCATCTGAGGAACTAATTGGCATATAAACTTCTACTACTATTGTGGCTATGGGCTTCGTGTCTATCTTGGCTGCAATAGTGCATTCACAATACTGTTCATAGTAGCTTATCCATGTTTCTATTTTTTATTCATTATTAAACCTACTCCTGAATTACCCCTATTTCGTTTTGTATTTATAACCCTGTATTCACCTGACCAGAAGTCTTGTTCCTTCTGCAAGTGAACTATATCTAACTTTAACCTATCCATTTCCCTTTTTAAATTTTCTAACCTACCTGCCAGATTAAGGGACCTGACATACCACGCTCCGATCCGTATAACGGCAGTTTGCTTTCTCCTGATAACGACGTCCTCCTCAGGAGTCCCCGCCAGGAGACCCGAATGGGGGACTATTTTATCTGCGGAATATTTTAACCAAGAGGACGCCATCATAATTTAACCACACAGTAAGGCTGCAGGCCCTCGGGAAAAAGTATGGCTGTAGTTTCCCCTTGCTTTCAGCCGTTCGCAATGCCATCACAGCAAGGCCGTTTTGGTTAATGTTACAAGGCCACATCTGTCAATCATCCAGACTGTTGCCCCTGCGACTACTGAAAAGGCTGCTGCCCCTCTTCAGGAATCACGTGTTTGTCTGGCCTCTCAACAGATACCCCTCCGTTGTGGTTGCACCTGCAGTACGGCTATCTGTATCGCTGAGGCGCGCAAGCCTGCCCGCCAACGGCAAGGTTCATACTTCATGGAGGAGGTGATTTTGCTTATATTACGATAAATATATATTTCAATTAGTTATACAGACAATTTAGATGTGAAAATATTTAATTTTTGCTTGCAAAGCGTGAGATGGTTCACAATATATGATAAGCAGCATTGTTCATTTTCGAGATATCGACTCTGATACGATTTTTGGAAATGTCAAATCTGTCACTATTACTGTCTTTAGTCGTGTGTTTATAAGCAGTCCATTTCCTTCTCCAATTGAAGTGATATTTGGTAATTAAAGCAACTCGTTCCTTCCTTACCTAGTAACACATTTATGTTGTCTATGTGTCTGTGGCGCTGCAGTTCTTTACAGGTTTCAGTTTCGTAAACCATACTTTCCAGAATGCAACTGTACAGATTAAATGCACACTTCAGGTATTTAGATACTGCTACAACGTAAACATTAGATTTTCCGAGGCATTTTAGAATATTCTGACGTCAGGCATTGATTTAAAGCTTATAACGTTTTTTTCCCTTGTAGTTAACTTCAACTAGATCCTAGATAAACGTAAACATCTCACTTTTTGCGTTTCTGAAGTATTTTGTAGACATCTTACAATACTGTGATGTAGATTTGGGAAATACACTTCACAAAGTTTTTAGAGGTGCATGGCAACATAACTTTGATTGAAAACTGCTGTTATTGTACATAGCCTTCAATGGACATGTGTCATTTGTAATAACTGCAATAACTGCAATAACTGGCAATCAGTAGCATCGTTTGTGTTTTTTTATAGTAAATAACACGTTGCATTAGCTTTGTCCCTTCTATAATGGTGCTTCACAAGAATATAAATGGGGAAATATTTAATTTGAGGGTGTGTTGTGGCTTACATCAAGAGTAGGCCGAATTAGTTATACAGATTTTTTTTTTTTTTTACATCTCAGATGTTGAAAATAATTTACCTCCCTTTTGCAATATTAACAGTGGAGTCATCTGTTGGTAACAGTGAGAACTACCACTCATGGTTCAAAGAAAGAATTACATTTCTATAGTGCTGACTAATTTATCGGTGATCCAGATACTTTATCGTATCTAGCTGCCGAACAAATGTGCAGGGGTCATAGTGACCCCTCCCCCTCCTTGACCTTAGTACATGGCCATATGTGATGATGTGATTCCTTGGATGGTCTTGTGATGAAGTGCTGCTGATAATGTCAGCAGAATATGACGTGTGCAATCGTGCCATTTCTCAGTAAGTGAACATTCTGATTGATGCTGCGTCAGCGTCAATGGCCGAAATGTCCACTGCCACACTACTGACATGCACCAAAGGCCATCCAGCAGTTGTCAACCGCGCTGGTGGAAGAATGGAATAACCCACCACAAGAATTTCTTGGCAAACTTGTGGCCAGCATGAGATCACGATGCAGAACTTGCATTGTCGTCCGTGTTGATCATGCACCGTATTTTGTAATTCCCGGAAACCATCATAAATCGCGGTGACTTCAATGTGCTTATAGTGTTTGAATAAAAGAGCCATGTCTCCTCGTCTGATTGGCTGTGTCTTTCATTCACCTTCTGTACTATCCATGTTTGTTAGCTCTCCTGATCCGTTCCCATTCAGATGGTGTCTGGACTCAGTTCAAAGACAGGAGAAAGCTCTGACAGTCTGCTGGGTACCAGAGACTATGGGAATTGATGAAACGAAGCCGCTAACCTTATAGGTTATCGCTGATCTGTTAGTTGAACATCAAGGTCTGTGTCAGAAAAAGTACATGGCCTCGGTTTCCTGCAGACAGTTGCTCCGGTGTCGATAGTAGCTGCATCACACCGTAGGAATGAAATGTTTTGGCAACTGGGAACTTACTCCAACATTGAAGTACGTGTGTCGGAATGATTGTCGGCAAAACATGTGAACTGCACACAGATTCGCCATGGAAGTTTGGCGCTAAAGGGACCAAATGTAATATCACGTCCAGCTGTAGTTATATGGTGCCATCAATTTGACGAAGGGTAAAGACGTGGGTGATGCTGACCAGTGAGTCGAGATACCGCCCCATGCGATTTTCGTCATTTCGGCAAGCTGAAAAGGCATCTGGCAGAAAGATTTTTTTCCGACAATGACACACAGCGGTTCCTGAATCGCTATGTGGCCAAGGAACTGATTTCTATCATCGAAGAGTTGAATGATTGGTATAACGTACTAACGGTAAGGTAATCAAATAAATCTTGCGTGTGACCATTGGTTAAGGTCTTTGGCTCGTGTGTATGCCGTAGGATTTGTGGTCGCACCAGTCGCTTTCTCAATGAAAATTTTAAATTAATTTATCCCCGATACATGTAACAAAACAATTTTTTAGTTTCTATAATAGGTGCTGTATGTAAATAATGTTACCCAACAATCCGTTTAAAGTTCATTACTTGCACATAATAAATAGACTGGTGAACACTTAGCAAATGTAGCTAATCAGATCTAAAGTGATCAGAAAAACATATCTATACAAATTACAAAAACGGATGTTCATACAAATGTGTGCATACTCCGCATCTCCCCTAGAAAGAATCGCTGAGTGGGTAAGAACTACCCGCCCATCAAGGGAAAGGACAAGGGTGAAAGAGCAGTGTAGCTAGAATTGTAAACCTCCCATATAGTATCACAAGTAAGCGTAGATTATGGTAGTTTTACTAGTAGCTTTGGTCAGTTAAGACCAACTGCATTACGTGTACCTTAGGCGTGTAGCATCGCTATTGGATTTTACCTCATTTCGATCGCTTTGTTTGCATATGCAATTAGTGTCTTAGAAAATTTCCCTAGGATCTGTAAGCAATGAATTGTCTAGAAACTATGAGCATTACACTGAAGCACCAAAGGAACTGAAACAGGCATACGTATCCAAATACAGAAACCTGTGAACAGGCAGAATACGGCGCTGCGGTCGGCAACGCCTATATAAGACAAGTGCCTTGCGCAGTTGTTAGATCGGTTGCTGCTGCTACAATGGCAGGATATCAAGAGTTTGAACGTGGTGCGATAGTCGGCACACGAGCGTTGGAACACAGCATCTCCGAGGTAGCTATGAGGTGGGGATTTTCCCATACAACCATTTCTCAAGTGTACCGTGAGTATCAGGTAATAAAAATCAAATCTCAACGTCGCTGCGGCCAGGAAAATATCCTGCGAGAACGGGACCAACGACGACTGAAGAGAACCGCTCAACGTAACAAGTTTAACTCTTCCGCAAATTGCTGCAGATTTCTATGCTGGGCCATTAACAAGTGGCAGCGTGCTAACCATTCAACGATCATCGATATGGGCATTCGGAGCCGAAGGCCCACTCTTACACCCTTGACTGCACGACACGAAGCTTTACACCTCATCTGGGCCCATCAACCCCAGGAGTTACCTGTTGTGGACTGGAAACGTGTTGCCTCATGAAACGAGTCTCGTTCCAAATTGTATCGACCGGATGGACGTGTCGGGTATAGAGACTACCTCATGAATCCATGGACCCTACATGTCAGCAGGGGACTGTTCAAACCACTGGAGGCTCTGTAATGGAGGGGGGGGAGGGGGGTGCACCTGGAGTGATATGGGACCGCTGATACGTCTAGATACGACTGACAGGTGACACTTAAGCATCCTGTCGCGGGGACCCTACACAATTTTAGGCAGGTGTTCCAGTTTCTCTGGTTGGTTGGCCTGGGGAAGGGGGCCAAACAGCGAGGTCATCAGTCGCATCGGATTGCGGACGGGTGGGAAAGGAAGTCGGCCGTGCCCTTTCAAAGGAACCATCTCGGCACTTGCCTGAAGCGAATTAGGGAAATCACAAGAAACCTAAAACGTGATGGACAGGGCGCGGGTTTGAACGGACGTCCTCCCGAATGCGAGTCTAGTGTACTAAGCACTGCGCCACGTCGCTATGTTTTTCTCTGGCTTTTCGTTGTGTAAGGGCTGTGTAACGTACGGATCATTTCTGTTCTACATATTTATCCCCTTGTCTGTTACTTAAACAGCATTTAAAGCAAAATTCAAACTGCCACCATTTAATGCAGGTTTCATTTGAAACACTTTTTGTAACTTGAAAGAGGGGTATGTTTTAAAAAATACATACTGATCATAGAACGCTATAAAGCGCAATTTTCTAAAAAGTCGTAACATTTATAAAAACGCAAGACATAACGTATCAAACATCGCTTCAATAGCTTGTCAACTTTACATGAAACTAGTTTGTTATTCATAAATTAGTTTCGTACTTAATAACAGGAAACTCTTACCTTTGACGTGATTAACTTTCTATTGAGATATAACAATAGCAATATCGATTTTATATGTTGGTGCATGTAAACTGTACTTGCATCAAAAGTAATTGCAGTGGTTATATAAAAACACAAGCAATCAACTAATTTTTATTACTTATAAAATTCAGTTTACAGTTTGTTAGAGTACGGATGGACTACACAATGGACTAAGATGTGCCGTTCTAATTACGTGCAAAAACAAAGGGTAGGCGTCGGCTCAGTTTCTCTCTCACTTTCCATTACTTATTCTCTACCAGTCCTATAAATACTGACGGGAAGCGTACCATCTACCTTGTCTATTTACTGTACCAACAAGACGCCAACTGTAGTTTTGGTAGAGCGCAACTAAGTGTAGCCCACGACACGAGAATACCCATAATTTAGTTATCCAGTATTTGAGAATGACAACATTTGGACACTTGCAACAAACCACACATAATTTCCAACTTCTAAGCTTATCCCTCATTACCTTTATCCAGTTCAGTTCATGGATTAAGACTGCCACATGAAGCATGTTTTAATTTATTACCTCTTTACTACAAACTACGCGCAACATTTCGCAGAAGTACCCACGTATAATGCTGAATACTTAGAAACCTATATCGTTTTAAGGTACATAGCCCAGGAGACATGACACCACTGTCACAGATGCATGAGAAACTGACGCATTGCACATGACGTAACTTTACATTTTACTACTAACTATTCATAACATGTTGCAGACATACCACCGGATGTACGTGCAAAAATATGTCATTGTACTGAATAAACATTAAGATGCGGGAAAAAGAAGCTGCAGGGTGACGTTCGTTAGATGTACAGGTGAAATATATGTACGAACAATCGCAAAATACCATTAAAGTTCTTTGAAATATATTTTACATGTGCATATGCTGGAAAAGCCACACGTAGAAAGCTCATCGTAAACGGCTGTAAGGATTTCAGTCAAACTGGTACATATATTAATTACAGTCTGGAAAGAAACACTGTAGGAGTAACAACCAAGCCTATTGGGGGTGAGTATTACTGCATGGAGAGCGAAGGGAGGACTAGGGGAAAGGAGGATATAGAAAAGAGGGGAAGAGGCACGTGGAGAGATGGGGGGGGGGGGGGGGGAAGAGCATGACAAGCAGGAGGAAAAAAGAAGGGAAGAATGTACAGAGACAAGGGCGAGGAGGAGATTGACAAAAATTGAATGGGGAAGATGAACAGGGAGGAAATGGGTAAAGAATGGGGAGGTGGGGAGTTGAGGTGGGAAGAGAGGAGGCTGTTGAGGTCGAAAGAGAGGTTGAAGGAGGTGATTAATAGAAAACTGGAATAAACACACACCTAGACAATGCTGTGTACTCTGCAAGTTGTGAATAAACCTGGTAGCACTGCAAAATTATTCCAAGTGCAAGTATTCACAGTCCCGTAATACCGGTATTATCAGCCCTGACTAGCTCTACTCGTAAGTCGGACTACCACTCGCCGAAATTATTTTAAGTTTCGACAGAAGCCAGATATTCTGAGTCAGTTCTGAACAGCCACATTGAAGGACAAGTTGTTTCCTCTACCTTTGCGAAATCTAACTCCACGAAATCGCATGGATACATCACTCTCCAAAGAATTACAAATCTTCCTAATTCAGCAACGTCCAGACGACTGCCAAAAAAGGCAGCTTATGACTAGTCGACTGAACCTGGAATTTCTACGAATTTACGTCGTTCAGCAAGTGACAGATTACAGCAGTGTGAAATTAAACTTTTGATTTATGCATGCTATCTTAGGACTGGATAGTTTCAGAAGTCGCGCATGAAACTTGTCTCAATTTTCATTGCAACTGCAGTAAATTACTGGCATCCCTAAAAATTTTACGTACTCATTACTGGAAAGTAGACTTCCACGTTCCTGCAACAGTTTCACGGAGCCAGATCAACAGAACCACGACGATGCGTGATCTGCAAGAAGGGCTCAGCTTTAGGATGCGAGCTAACAGAACTTTGTTCGTGTTAGCCTGACGGCTCAACGTCCTCCTTCAGGACCCACGCGAAATGCGAAGTTGTTACAATTAGCCCCACCCCCACGTCTGCATGTAAATAGCCTTGTATGTTCACTGTGATTATTCGCTATAAACATTGAAGAGAACTACTTACCTTCCAATAGCTAATTTTCAGTTAGATGCGTGGTGGGTAGACCTAGAGACCTTTCACAACCTTTGATGGCAAGTAAGTGTAAAGTGCTGCTCTGAGAAATTTGTAGAGCGTTTGTTTCTTTTTAAAGTTCATGAACAGTACAGTGAACGAGCTTCGTCCATAGAAATCTATTAACGTATCACCTGTTGATTTCGGTCATCCAGTACGGTCGCAGGTTCAAATCCTGCCTCGGGCATGGATGTGTGTGATGTCCTTAGGTTAGTTATGTTTAAGTAGTTCTAAGTTCTAGGGGACTGATGACCTTAGAAGTTAAGTCCCATAGCGCTCAGAGCCATTTCAGTCATCCTGAGTTAAACAGCCAAGATTGTTTCAGTACAGTAGCCGCCAAGCCAGCAAGTCGACAGCAGACCGCAGGTAATAGGTCACTTGACAACGACCTAATGTGTTCCACTGCCTCTTGTTGGGCAGGTATCGCAATTTAAGTTGTTTACTGACGCTTAACGAGAAGTAAGACGCTACAAGTATGCAAGTTACAATACAACCAACACTATCCCATACTTTCAGTTATTACAGAAAACTCAGGGCTTTTAAGTACGACGCATAGTATGCTCTACCGTTGTGCAGTGAAAGACATGGCTTGACTGGGCTGGCGACCGCTAAATCATTTCTTTTTAGATTGCTGTGTAGGCACTATGTGAAGCCTACTGTACATGTGAAATCCGCCTCGGTCATAGGTGAATGGTAATCGTGACGGTCTAGACGACACTGGTTCAGATCCCGGCACTACCAGTAACTTTTTTCCCTTGGTGGGAGGGCTAGAACGGTGTCCACTCAGCCTCGTGATGCCAGTTGAGGAGCCACTTTCGAAGTAGTGGCGCCAAGCTCTGCAAAGACGGCCACGGCCGAGATCAGTGTGGTAGCTCCACGCCCCTTTACAATACATTGAAATAACGCCACTGGCTAATGCCAGAATTGGCCAGTACGGTCTCGACTGGCCAAGTTTACCTTACTGTATGTGTGACGTACTATCGCTTAACTAGAGCGTTCCGTCAATATTTTCACGATCGATTTAATTGGAGTTGCGTGTGGCATTTCACGAAATTGTATCGTGTTAATTCGAATTATTTGGGAATGAACTAGGCCGCCTCCAGTTGTTGGCTAGGGCATTTCACAAAATGCCACGTACGTGGGTGTGTACTGCGCACAGTGGACCCCACTCCATTGATGCGTCACGTCATTGCAGGAATTTTGGGCTTGTTCAGCCATACTTTAAACTATTGCTGAGGCGACACCTATATAAGTTGTTCCCGGAGATTATATATGTAGTGTGTGCGCGCGCGCTTCAAATATCAACGACTCATTGAGCGTTGTTAGTAAGATCAAATTTGACTAACGTGTCATACGTTTATGTCTTTCAGTATTTAGGATTATTTTCTTATTTGTATGGTTGTGGAGTGAAATGCAAATTTAAATGCCCTAACTGGACCTTTTAGAGCGAGCGAGCGAGCGCGCCTGCCTTAACACGTCGGTAGCCAGGACGTGTTGAGATTAGCACCCACGACACAAGCTTACGTCGTAATGAAGTAACTGAAGTGGAAATGATGTGTCAACCTATAGTAGCAAGGGCGGAGAACCACGGAAATTATTGAACTAGTGATACGCTAATGATTTAAATTTGTCTTATCCCAGACACGCAGAAAATTTTACTGAAGTAGCGCCCTCTGGAAAAGAATAGTTAAACTGCCCAGCTGAAGTACGGTATGTACCTGAAACTTAACTGCACGTTAAGAAAAATATTCACGTATGTTTTATGAACACGAAAAGGGATGTTGTGCCCAAGTACTGTGATTTCGAAGGGTCGGTTGAGACATTTTTCTTGTCCCTTTCCCTTCTTTTAAATTCTAGCTTTAAGAGCATCTAATTCCACTTGTCAGCAGATACTAGTTTTCGACATGCTGAATTTATTGAACGTGGGCAACATTTAAAAATACACTGGAGCATAAAATCTCAGTACATTGTAAATGTTTCACATTAAAATTTTACATCCATTATATGCCCTTGCCACGCCTAGCGAAATAGGCGAGTTCTAGTATGCATTCTCTTAACATCAGGCTTAATTAGGTTTACACACTCGTCCACAAAGTTCAGGCAGAAATTGGACAATGCCATGTTGTCAAGAGCATTACATTTTTGTTCCCTGCTTATACATTCCGTTCCGCTACCCCTGAGGCCACGCCAGAAGCTTGGCCTGGAGAAGCCCTACTCTCTGATGCATCCACAGGCTCTTCTGGTCTGAAGTATTGGTAGACGATACCGGCAGCAACACCGCCTACGCACGGTCCCACCCAGTACACCTGCAAAAGACGGTCGAACCAATACTAAGCAAAGCTTTGGCAACTCAATGCATTTCACATTTTTCATTTGATACATACCCAATGGTTTGTCCAAGATTCAGTAACGAAAGCAGGTCCGAAAGAGCGAGCCGGATTCATACCAGCACCAGTATACTGCATCTGCGAAAAATGAAGGTCATTTAGTCTTGCACGATACCTCATGCTTCCGCGTTACATTTTGATCCATCTGAATAGTGATGTACAGCTTATTGAATTTTAGGCCGTCCTTTGTCATTTACAGGTGCTTCCTGTGGCTGCTTTCTCAGCTACCATCAGGGTTTGCTTTACTGATCTACGAAGTGAATTTTCTATCGTTGTCAATTTCTGGGTAGTGTTCTACGAAACCGTAACTTCAACTGATACATCGCGAAGTGGTTTTATCTTCCCGAGACCTAAGTTATGAACGCGAGCACACATCTTAACTCCGTGTTATCGAGTTTGCGACGATACTTTCACGTTTAGTCGGGCATATACTTAACCTAAATGATTCACTTCTTTCATTGTAGCAGTGTGTGTGAAGATCACTTTACCACTCATAAGATGACTGGGGTCAGTGTCTGGACAAGGTCGAGCCATAAGCTTTCTATAGGGCACTAGCCCACATTCCAAATTTAAATCCATTTGCACAGTCAAACACTTAGGTCAATTACTGTTATACGAGGTTAGACCAAGAAGTAGCGCTCTATCAAGTTTAGTGATTGAGACAACAGCGGAATCGGTACAGATTATAGCCTTAACTGTCCTCCACACACCTCCCTTTTTTGCACTGTCGCCGATGCATTCGTGCCTACCTGCGACATTACTGAACCAAGCCTTGCTTTTTCTTATGTTTAAGCTGTTAAGTTCACGCAAGTCATTTGATATTTAACAGCGTATGTTGCTTTCTTAAGACCTAACAGTCAAATGGGCTGTAGTTTGCAAGATTCACCACTGACCAGTTTCATTTTACGATCGTATGATGCGAAGAACGACGTTTGGGGGCGTGCGTTATTGGCTCCCTAAGGTTCTGAACTGTGGTTCCACAAGCGTCGCTGTTTATCGTGAACTCTGAAGCGTATTTCTTGTTTATCATTACCAGCAAGTCTTCGATCACCATCTAATGAATGGGTGCCGGAAGCGTGCGGAATGTCCGAAGTTTTTCACCCAACGCCACACATTGTCCATGTGCTTTACAGCGTACCCACATACTAACATCTTTGAATTCCGGTCAGGAAGGACCCCGTGTTATTCGAAGCTTGTTCTGATACCTATGATCAACTGGACAAAATTTGTACAAACGCATGGTGAATTTTTAACGGTCGTGTTGGGAACAATTCAGGCTGTGGTATGCACTAACTTCGCTGCTGTATTTTTACTGAAATTTTTTGAACACAGGAGGAGTTATTGTTTGTCCACCACTGAATTCAGACCTGAAGGGCTCCATCAGCAATATGATAAAATTGTGTTGCTGCATCGTATTATAGATTTTCAGGTAAGAAACCAAGCTAAGCAAAAACACTTGTTAAATCCAGAGAAAAGAACGGGTTTTGTGGACTGGCCAGAAGTAGCCGGAAGTCTCTTCGGCCCGCTCCCATTCCTTTGAACGACCCTGATTCTCCACTTAGCTTGCCTTCGCTGTTGGGTAGCCACTATCAGGCTTGGGTATTCACTTCGAAGATCTTAAATGTAGCGCGCAAAGAAGGAAGTGCCTTATATTGACATTTACCGGATGGTAGTGTACCGCGATGACCACGTCCTAACCCCGCCGTGAGAACTACTCATCCCAGAAGTTTTGTTTACCGTCCGCATACCCAACAGGCACTTCACATGCTTAAGAATAACCATATCTACAGCTTTAGTTATGGGCAGTTCTTGCCTAAAACCGAAAGGTAAATTACTGACTAGCTGTGTCATTATGCAATTCGAAATTGGAAGGTGGTAACCCAAGACCCAGTTTCAAAACGCTGAAAAAATGTCTACTCATGACGCCAAATTAGGACGGATTATGTAAGGTGGGGTAGGGGCACTATGGAACTTCACTACATGGCGCTGTACGACGCAGAATTTGTTAAACAGAAGACACGGGGTACACAGGTGTGAGACGCTCGGTGTGACTGTCCATGCGAGATGGCGCGCTGCCGGTGAAAGTGTTTTGCAAGAACGGTGACTCAGATCTGCTCAAGTTCCTGATACTTTAGGAGAAAAAAAAATTGGGCGCTGGCCCAATGTGAAGTGTCTGGAGGAAAGTATAATTTCGTTAAGACAGGTTTTATTGAAGGAAGAGAGCAAGTGGTCCGACTTCAGCACATGTTGCCACAGCATTACAGGAAGGAGTGCTAATATGTAGTGCACGGCAATTTGAGTTGTGAGGACTGCAGAAAATTCTGCGGAAACTTCCAGCATTGCTCTCCAAAATTAATCATGTTCAGGAGTTGCTTCATGTTTACCTTCCAGCAAGGCAAACGTTTCGTCTAGCATTTCTTGGCAACATCGAACATACGAAGCCTATTTTTCCATCTTCGAGGACACGTCACTACGCAGAATTGCGGAATATGTGCCATTCAAATTCTGCTCTTACATCAACCGGTGCCGTGGTGGATGGGCCTACCTGACAGTGCCTTAACTTATGCCGAACTTGTGCAATCACACACATTGCCGTTGGTTTTTATGCGCAACTCACGGTGGCCGTGGTACTACCCACCCTGCTATCATACCCTGTGTAACCACAGATCGTAGTTGTGAGGGACCGTTAACACTTTTTGCGCTGTGTGTCGCTTATGAAACTTAATTCTTCCTTAAAACCCAACCGATGCAATACGTTAATTATTAATTTCCTGAACTAGATGCGTTGGTAAAAACGCGAGTTTTGAATATTTAGGGACGTATCAATATATTTACCAAGTTAATGAAATTGGTGTGCCGACTTGTACGCTGCCTATTCTCCACCTAGGTCGCTTAAATCAGGCACCTCGACAACAAAGTCTACGGCTGTATTAGCACAGTCATTGAAATTCAGTGCACCCAGGATCAGGGTCCTTGGGCCCCTGGGAAACATACCGCGAACAAGTGGCAGGCTGTTATAGACATGCCGACAGTGAAGGGTCCTGCTGCTGCCGCCGCCGCCCCCCCTGTGACAGCGCTGTACACGGCCATCACGAGCACGAATGATATGACCATCTCCACGAAGCAGCCCTGCGTCGGCGTCACGTGCCGATTCAAGGCTGTAACGCCCAGCGTTGCGACCGTCTCGTTGGGTGTCAGGGCCTGCAACAACAACCACAACATAAGGCTGCCAAGGTACCTTCCATCTCACCGGTACTATATTTAATTGCCTTTAAAACCATTGTGGGAAGAGCAATCAAATTTACTGCAATTAACACAGCTGGCCAAAGTTTGTAGTCCCTCTTTACTAATATGGCTGTCTTTCAGTTCTTCGACTACGAAGATTTGAAAGCCTTAGTCGCTGCTCTGACATACAGTTGCTATACAACTTTGCGTTCTGTGCTATTTGCTGCTTTAAGGCGTCATTCTTTGGCAACTAGTTGCCATGTACATTTGTCAGATTATAACTCGTCAAAATTACAGACATCTGTTTACTGAATCTTCTACTGCACAGGTTTGAAACCATGTCCTTTTTTACCATTTAAATTGTTAGAACGAAATAACCACTTCAACAGGCGCAGCTACGAGTACCTGGAGCACGAATGAGCCAGCGGTGGCGCCCACACACTGCGCCGTCACGTACAGCAGAGCCTTCAGCGGGCCCAGGAAGCCGCCCACCACCAGGCCCACAGTCACTGCCGGGTTCACGTGAGCGCCGCTTACGTAGCCCAGCGTCTGAAGGCAAACATTTGGTTAATCACATTCATCATCTACTTCCACATACAAATAATTCGGTGTAACTACCTTGAGAGTAAGCCGAGTGGAAATGGCTACGTTTAAGTTGGTCATATTCATACAATGCCTCTTCACTCGTTTATTGGATATCCCAGGTGCCAAACCGTACAGAATTTTTTCGAAAATTGCCTTAGGAAGAAGTGCATCGTCTTCGTACCAAGACGTGCTTACCTCTTATGTTACCAGTTTGAGTCATGTGTAGTCGCTTTCGTTGACTTTTCTACCCGTGAAGAACCTAATCCTTTGTTTCTCTACCAGATTTATCACAAATGAAATCGTGTCTCAGTATTAATGGTACTTCCGACAAAAACTGTTCCGCTGTTTTGCCGCAAATGGATATGGCGACTGCTCATCTGTTTAGTAGTTTTAGTTTGCGAACAACGAATTCCATATAAATTTAAGCAACCGATTGTTGAATCGGTCGGTTTGAAACCTGTCATCGCGCTATTTGTGCGAATAGCGTTTTTAGTAGCCAATTGCCGCGTGCTCTTTAGGAGAACTTTTAGCATTGGCACGTTGAACCTATTTGTTCGAGTGACACTGATCATTGCTTCTACTCTCCACCTGTATTCAGACACTCGCTCAACGGCACCTTTCTAGCCATTCCTGTAGCGGATGTGTGAAATGCTTGCTTGAGAGCAAGGGGAAAGTTACAGACCAGGCATTAAGCTAATCTGACAGAACTGCATTAAGAAAGGTCAACACAAGTGAGCCTGACGAGTTAAGATGCTGACAATTATCTCATCAAATTTTCGTTTCCTAGGGACTGAACGGTTCAATACTGTGCACAGGCGAGCACCTCTAGTTGCTACCGCCATACACAACCTTCACCATATTTAAGCAATGAGATTCATTAGGGGGTTTATTTTCACATTGTAATTGTAAAGTCACTGCAAATCCTATCTTGTCCCGCATCTTATAACCAGTTTAAGACCATTGTCAATGCCGTGGACATCATGCGCATAATACGGATCACAACGTCTTTGCCGCGAACTTAGTAATACTGACGTAACTGAAGTGGCTGGCCTTAACCGTAATATGGAGTGAATGTTTTACTTTCTACAGCCGTTACATGGCCTGCGAGCTTCCACATCTTGTCTGATGTATTTTCCACGAACGAGACACTTAGAAAGCACAGACAGCCAGCACACACCGTCTTCTTACTGCACTTTGCGCCCCTACTATCGATGTACGCCGCTGAAAGAGCGGCCCCAACACGCCATGACCATGTACTTTTCGTCAGTAGCAGTTGAATCTACCTGAATGCCATTTGCAATACGCAGCTCACTGCACTTGGGCTATTATTTCCGCCACGCTACTGGAAAGCTGAACGAGTGACCATTTCTTGCTCTCTAGAATGCGACCATTATTGCGATACCTACTTGCACGATGCATGCGACAGTAAGTCCAAATGTCAGGGCCACCTGAACAGTCGTCGGCTGGTAGCCTTCTGACCACGCCGTTGTAGTCGAGCCACACCCGACGACCACCAGCAGGGACGTGCCGAGGAGCTCAGCAGCCAGCTGTACCACCACTGTTTTCCAGGGCTTCATCTCGTCTAACCTCATCAGGTCCAGGACGCCTAGAACATAAGCACAGTGTCACTTCAGAGACATGGCATTGCAAGTTTCAAGAATCGAGGTGAATTTGCAATGGTCTTGTGGAAACACTAGGTAAACCGTACTGTCCGCCGCTTCAACGGCTGTCACGGTGAGGCACCCTCCGTCCTCAACCATGCCGTTTCTTCAAACTGAGCTGCCACCTGTTTTCATACTGCAACTGTCGCAGCTCTATACTATGTCTCCTACCTACAAATTAAGACGGCGCCCCTATTCAAACGCAAGGAGTATTTACAGGCTTTATCACGGTAATAAATTGTAGTTCCTCTTGGGCTAGAGTTCCTCTATCTACATTATCCTCTCATACACCTTTTACTTAATCTCGTTTCGTATCTTTTCCCCTTGTGTCAAAGAAGCACAGTATGCGCAATCGTTTTGTATTTCGTTTCAAAATGTCATTTGTGCCTCGTCTGCGGCATATACATCCTGTTTATGTTTGCTGCTTACCTGAACTAGCGAGCGAGTTCGTTTCCTGTGCGGTCAGTAAGCTGTTTACACACACCAACTGCGAGGAACTAGCTTCTCACCCCTCTGAAGAAATTTTAGCTAACATGGGAAAGGAAAATAAATTAGAACATAGTCATTTCAGACGCAGAAAGTCAAGAACTAACCTTTACGCTCTAAGGTTAAGGGTCCGAACCCTTTCATAAGGTTTATTAATGCAACCTTTGCAGGGTGGCGCAGGAGGAATGAATGACATTATGATCATTTGAAGCAAAACCTGGGAAACAAGCTGCATAATGCACACCTTAAGGGCTGTTCATACCTGTTCAGTAGAAGCGATTTGTGCCGGTAGCTATGATCTACCTCTGAATGTGTATTTTAACTGCAATTTCTTCAAATCACTGATCTCAATGTTGACCCTTTCTCCTAGGACACATTGTCTACCAGACCTGTGTGACATGCTACTAAAGAAAGTGACATGCTTCATCAACGTATTCATTAATGGTAAACCTGAGCTGCGTTTTTACACGTCTGTTACGACCCGTTTCGTTTCTTTGATTATCTACAGGTTGCCAAGCTGTGCTGACGTCAGGAACTAGATGGTCTGATATGTAATGTTGCAGATACCATCGACGTCACTTTAGCCCAATTTGGCAACCGGGATGTACTCTAAGAAATTAAACTGGTTTTATCGAATGAGGATTAATACAGCCGAGGTTGGTTTTAATCAATCACTAGCAGTGAGCTCAACATGATCAACATTAAGCTATGCTCCGTTCTCACATTGGGACTTAATCATGACGTACGAAGCTGTACAATGAAGATTTAAGCCGCGAAGCCTCGTTAATTCTATCTAAATTAAAAGACGGCTGAAATGTTTTACCAATACGTGGCGTGACGGAATCGCTCATTCCAACAATAGTGGATATGTAAAAACTAAAAAAAAATCCGAGTGTTGGTGGTGACGATCATGTCTCGTCTGTCTTATAGTAACGAGAAAATTTAACTCCCAATCTTTCAGAGACTGCTTCGAGGTAATCGTAAATTGGGATGTTACATCGCGCATTTTAGCAGACATGGGACGGCGGTCAGCAGCTTTTTCCATGGGGTTTTACGGGTTACTTGTGGCCGCAAAAGCGAGAAGTTGTACATGTGTGATAGACCGACGCACCCTTACATTGCCAAACTGACCTGGCATATTTTGATAAACTTAAGCCTTGATACTGTACTCGAGCGTTTGTTACTTCTTCCTAGCCTTTATTTCAAAATACAGGTTTTCTGAGGACACAATCTGAAGTTCCCTCAAAGCAGACGATCAAGTATTTTCAATTTTTACCTTTTCGTAAAGGAAAAACTTCCATCACAACTTTAAATTTGATTTTCTATTTCAGATAATTTTCGTCGTTAAATTTCTGAAAGAAAATGAAACATGTTATCTTAACTGCCGATTACGTATCAAAATTAAATAACGAGGTGACCTGTCGTTATAAATTTATAGAAATGTACGCGGTAAAGACATGATTAACTGTGGGACTATACGTTTATGACGTTTCGAGTCAAGGACCTTTTAGTGCAGGCAGATAAAGCTAAATCCGAAGACGAAGTTCAGAAATAACATGCTGAAACACCTCTAGTACATGTTTTTAAACTGTACCACCTGACAACGCGCTTATCTCTATTTTAATTTATTCCTCGTATGTTCGTAATGTTTTCTACCGTACAGCGCGTAGAAATTATCGATTAGTGTTATGACCGTAACCACGGTCATCTTGACTTACCTGGTCGGAACCCACGGAAGTTTTCGCTGTGGGATTTAACGAGTGGAGTAGGAAGAGGTTGATTCCCACCACTATTTTGAAACAGTGGTAGCCTAATGTCTTCGTTCCGTTTCCGAAATAGTAACGTTTAGTGGCTATTTCCCCACCCCATCACAGTACTGACAAAGCCGCTATCTGGTCAATCGCTTACAGAAAAGAGTAAATATGAAGCCAGCAACATGGAGCTGCTTTATCGAAGCAGCTGCCGCACGAGGTTGCGTGACTTAGCATGCAACGTGTCTACGCTATACGCTCTGCGTAATCCCATGTAGCTTTACCATTCCTAGCTCATTATGGCATCCGCCGCACAGTTTTAAGCTGCGAAGAAGCTTCACTGTCAATGCTCATCACGGACCTGCAGGACGGGAAGGTAATGGATTAATGAGCAACAGACGTCTGAGAAATTACGAAGCACTGAGGTGGCAGTCTCGACTCAGTTTGTACCATTCGCGAGCAGCCATTCGTTTCTAGCGTTTAGTCTGACGGCCACTTAATGTCTCGGGTGCAGCACCAAGGAATAAATTTATGGAAAGAGCTCGCTCTTATTTAACTGCCGTAATACATGCTACAATGACCATGGTGATTTTCTCCTGCTTACCCCTTGCAAGACAAATAGGTGAATAAGCTCGAGCAACATCAGTACATGTACGGCAGCAACGACATCGACGGTTTACGAACCAAGTTACTCAAAACTTATTAGAACGTAACATTTCTCCTAGCTGCATACAGAGTTAACCCACACCGATAGTACTGAGAACTCGTGACTAGTTTTTTTTATAGTTATGCTAATAGCTAAGCCGGAAGACAAAATACCTGGGTCGCCTGCAATATGCAACAGAACGAGGGGAAACGGGTGGTGTGCATTCTTAAGTAAATTACGTGTTTGATACGCCCACCTTACTTCATTTTTGATGTTTTAGGTGTTGACATAGCTACAGATGTTGATAAAATTTTGTTACTTTGGGAGGATGGAAATGCTATTAAAAATTTTCTGCGTTTTTTTACTCTCGTGTAGGAAATTTTTCAGCCAGTTTGGATCAAAACCATACAGTGGTCATGGAAAATTTGTTTATTTCAGTTCCTCCACACTTTAGTTAATACATTGGTTCCAAAAGTATTTCCCGAAAATACTGCTAAGTTGAAAATTAGAGCTTACATGGGGGCTTACTAGAAATTGTTCTCCCGTGAACCAATTTCTCTCTAACAAGGGAAGAGGAGAACGGCAGTGATGCACAAGGTGGCCACCACCTAACTGACGAAGCGTGTTATACTGAATGGTCACCCATCTCTGAACTACGCTGGGAGGTTCTAGCACCCAACTCACCCCGAAATTCAAAATCGATTACCAAATTTGTACCGAACAGATAAAGCGACCCAATAAACTACTCGTATATTGTGGAATTATTTACGCAAATGAAGTGAAACTCCTAAGCCGACGTAGCCATTATGTTAAAATGGTAGGAGAGTTTATTTAGAAACTTTTAGCTTCTAGTGATTAAGTTTCTGAAGTAAATCTATTTGACAGCTACAGAATAGTGCACTACAGTCTGCAACTACGCGGATGCGTTCAGTTACTGCTTCTTACGTAGCCTTAGCTCCCTGCTTCCCTATACAGCATTGACCCGACACCTCAATCCGTTGCAACGAAAGTTTGCGAACGGTGATGACAAAATCGTCATGAATAAAGCTGAATGATATCACTAAAAACTCGAAATTTGATCGTTATGCGTTCCTCTATCTACCATGAAATCTTACCTTTTATAAGGTAACTTGTTTAATTACTACTGGATCTTGAAGCATCCAGCGTCAAAAACTAGAAACGACGTGGAGGGTACGCGAACACATCGACGTTTACAAATTCAGACAATTAAAAACAAGCCTAAACTTTGTTAAATTTTAAAGCTATCGGTACTATACACATACAATAGCTCTTCCAACTTACATTGCGGAGTAAATGGATGCTCCAGTGCAAACACACACATGGCTGTGAGGCTCCACAGTATCAACAAAAACGGCGCTGTTAGCAGACTCGCACTACAAAGGGTCACGGTGGCTAGTCTCACATAAACCTCTAGTAGACCAAACACTGTCGCAGCAAAGACGGCACACTTCAAGACAGCAGTCACCGAAGAACATGCTACACTACAGTCTCTGTCCAATTTATGTATCACAATTTCTTTATTTTTTGACATAACGTCACGTCTGCAGTACTTAAGACATAACGATAATCTTACAGAGATACTGTAACACTTCAAGGAATTTAGTTTTAAAGTCATTCTTTATTAGTTTACTTTTCCGTGTACCAATCAGATGTGTAGCCTTCGAATTTGAACATTTTGATTAACAGTAGAATCTGGGAACAACTCCTCGTCCAGCGATAGCGTACAAAATTCTAGAAAAATAACATCATATGATTTAACAAACTTGCATTGAATGGTCGAACTGAACTTAACGTTGATGGCATCTAGGCAGTAACATCAAGACACAACGTGTCAATTGTTCTTTCGCCACTGCTTGTGGTTCTGTGTATAACATCTGATAGAGGAGAAAGAGTGGACGGCTATTTTTTGGAATTTTATGGTAACGTCGGACACCGTACTGACTACATTTGTCTGTTGTCAGTTTGCTTTTGCAAAGCGTGGAAAACTTAAGCAACTACCACGAACGTTGCATTGTTCTCTACACCCTCGTCTTTACAGCTTCTTCCTTAGCTGTGAATTAAGTTTAATCCAAAGTGTCCTTGGCTGATGCCAATGAAACCGTTTGTTCTGCAGATGTTACTGACAGCAGAATTGATTTATATTCTTGGCAGGAGTCTAACACCTAGGATTGTTTTACTCTAACCTCAGCACGTACACCCAAAGTAACATTGATATGTAACACAAATATGTCACTTCACTTCTTATCAGTAGTCCACCCGCACATTTCGTTCCATTACAACTCTATTACTCATATCTTCACTTGGCCACTCAGCCATGGGAAAAGCAGATAAATCCCACGTGAAAATTAAAATCACTTTTGGAGAAAAGAAAAGAAGCTACACGAATATCAAGGGCGCAGATGGGAAACCAGTAGTAAGCAAAGAAGGGAAAGCTGAGAAGCGGAAGGAGTATATAGAAGGACAGTCCAAGGAAAAATTACTTGAAGGCAATATTATGAAAAGAAAAGAGAACCTAGATGAAGATGAGAAAGGATGTAAAATACTGCGAGAAGAATATGGCAGGCTACTGAAAGAGCTAAGTTGCAACAAGGCCCTGGGGTAGACGACATTCACTCAGAAATACATTTATTCTTGGGTGAGCCAGCCATAACAGAACTAATCCACCTCGTATGCATGGTGTAGGAGACAAGCGAAATATCCTTAGGCTTCAAGAAGAATGTAATAATTCCATTTCCAAAGAAAGCAGCTGTAGGTAGATGTGAATATTATAGCACTACCAGTTTAATACGTCATGGTTGCAAAATATTGACACAAATTGTTTACAGAAGAATGGAAAAACTGGTAGAAGCAGACATCAGGAAGATCAGTTTGGATTCCAGGGAAATGTACTAACACGCGAGGTTATACTGAACCTACGACTTCGGTTAGAAGATAGCTTTCGTATATTTGGAGAAATATTTCCATAATGTCGACTGCAATACGCTCTCCTAAATTATTAGGGTAGCAAGCGTAAAATACAGGGATCGAAAGAATATATACGAGTTGTACAGAAACCAGAACCCAGTTATGTGTCGAGGTGCAAGAAAGAATGCAGTGGTTGGGAAGGGAGTGACACAAGGTTGTAGCTTGGGTGATTCAGTCTGTACACTGAGCAAGCAGTAAATGAAACAAAAGAAAAAGTTGGAGAAGGATCTAAGGTTCAGGGAGCAAAAATAAAAAAATGTGGACTATCACTGGCAAGAAAAGCGTTTCTGAAGAAGAGGAAGTTGTTAACGTAGGCTATAGATTAAGTGTTAGGAATCCCTTTGTGAAGGTGTTTGTGTGGAGTGCAGCCTGGTACGGAAGTGAAACGTGGACGATAAACATTTCAGTCAAGAATAATACACTTAGAGCTTTTGGAATGTGGTGCTATAGAAGAACTCTGCCGATTAGACTGGTGTATTATGCAACCAATGATGCAGTGATAAATAGAACTGGGCAGAAAAGTAATTACTGACGTACCTTGAGCAAAGGCAGGGATCGGTTGTAGGATTCTGAAACATAAAACATACTGTGATCATCAATTTAGTATTGGAGTAAGGCGTGGAGGGTGAAAATCGTAAAGGGAGACCAATAGATGAATACGGCAAGCGAGTTCTAAAGGATGTTGGTTGTAAGCTTGAACAGGATCGAGTAGCGTGGAAAGATGCATAAAACGAGTCTTCGGACTGAAGACCACAATAACAAACAATTTTTATAATCCCAATCTATCCTTTACGCCTGCGATTCCTTCATGTTAGTGCTGTGAAGTGAAATCATTCTTTCTCATTTTAATGACTACCCACGATATTTGTGTTTGAAAATACATCTAATGGATTTTAGCACATTAAATGTACAAATGTACATTTTAACAGGTAAAGCAGACGCATAGATATTTTACCATTCTAAAATTGTTTTCGTATATTTTCGTAAATGCTCTCTGCTGATAAACCGCAATTGTATTGCTGCCATTCCACTCCCGTTCTTACGGGTATGGGAATTAAATTACAGTCAAGGAAAAAATCTATAGTCAGTGTACTAATTACGGGAATTAAAAAGAATGCGTTCTTTCTGGGCTATAGGTGATGGTACTCTGAGGAATGTCACAGATTCAGATACGTTCCTCATTGCCTGTCCCAACACACAATAGCTCCCTCAATATGGTCGATAATCGGAAGAAATGTTTTCATATTACTTTCGAAAATGGAAATTCAGCATAATCGTTTCCCTTTCTTATGATAAACTGAAGATTAATTTTTAACCCCATAATACCGAATGTCGCGAATTTCCATCATACCAATGCTGTGCTAATAATTGGAAGGGTAACTGTTTTAGAGCGCCATTGCCTGTAGATGTTGATTCAGCATGAAGCTACCAACGCATGTGACAAGTGCGACATTCTTCTAAGTGATTCGGGACCTCTAAAGCACCACGATTTTTATATTTCGTCTAGAAATTTATTCCATTTTTAAGTGATTAAATTTTCCTTTTGACAACGAGGTCATTAGGACAGAGCACATACCTGGAATTGGAAGGAATCTGACTATGTCTTTTCCAAATGAACCGTTCTCACATTTGCCTTGAGTGATTCGAGCTAGCTGCTGGCCGGATGGGGACCTGAACAGCCACCCTTTCGAATTCGTGTCTAGTGTCTTACCTCTATGCATCCTCGCTTGGTACAAACTAAAGACAAGTAAGAATGTTCGATAACTTATAAAACCTATCATTTGTTTTTTAGAATACCGTTCCAAAACAGGGTCGTATAAGTTATCGAGTTTTGCAACGAATTTTACATTCTAGTGTAATCAGAATTGAAATATTTATTGCTTAAAGATTAAAATAGTGGGCTTTACCAACTCAGTTAATCGACGTCGTCCACAAAAGGTGACGATCTTCGTGGGCAAATAGTTTTAATTCGACAGATGGATTCACTATCTGAAATCGTCATCATCATCATCATCATCATCATTATCATCTAGATCATGTTTTAGGCCCTTGGACCAGTTACAGTGATACAGCTCATTACCCAGAAGTTACACAGATCAGAAGTCACAAAATTTTGCTGAATAGTTTCCTGAGAAATGGTCTGATTCGTTCATAACTTCCGGCTAGTGTGACGTTACCCACCCTCCATAATTTGTAAGTATGGAACAAACGCTTTTATCTTCTACTGAACGAATGAATGAGCGATTCTTTTTTCTCAACTATTCTCCCTTTAAATAAGCAGTACTTTTTCTTTATCTTCGTATTTGTGTAATCGAATCGTCACTTAAAAGGGAACACACAGAAAATACTAAGGAGTTCAAACTTTTGTCAGATGCTTGCGAGATGATGAAGAAATATTATGAACTGCCTTGGAGCTTGGAACATTTTATTTCATAGGGAATTGTTTGACACAATATTTATGGCATTACACACATTCGTTCATCATATTGCACATTTTCCGTGTTTGTTCTAAAAACCACTTCCATGAATGGTCGATTCCATTCTGCTTCATTTATCAGCTTGCTTTATAGCCCATTTATTATCTCTCCGATGTTCACGGGACGCTAATACCCACCAGGAAAACGATACGTTAATCCTACTTCGTTTGTGACGTCTCAGGCTTAACTTCATATCTTTGTATTTATCATAAATATTTCTACGTTAAATGTCTAAAAGCAGCAGCGGGGCACCGTGATTATATTTTTGAATACGTTATTGAAATGTTTTACTACATGATATCAAATTTCTATGAAACTTGTGACCCGACGATCTCTTGTATTCTACCGTTAGTAGTGTTTCTCCCATTTCTTGCTTCATTCATCATTGTTCTCAAAATTATATCACTATTACGTAATTGCCGCTGTCAGGAAATAGGAAAGTCAGGATTTTATGTCCTGTCGACGAGGATGAAGAAGCAAACCGATCGCGTCCCTTTCGAAGGAGGTATCCGAGCCTTAGATGTAAGTGATGTTGGGTAAACTATACAAAAGTTAATTTTGTATTTCTTATTGACATTTTAACCCTATTCTTCACGAATATGAGCCATTTTCTGTCGAGAAGTGATACATGTACGTAAATTGTGAGCTATTTCATACTGATGATCTCGACAATGGTCCACCACTCCGTTCTTCAATTGCCCAAAAGTTACATACGGTTGAAGGAAACCATTCTGGGAAAGCACAGCCACAAGTACGAGGCGTAAACGTGTAGACTCACTGTGTTGTTTCGGGATCGTTAAAAAAAGCTAGTTTAACCCATAATTAAAAGCTGTGTCGAAAATATATATTTTCATTTGATAAAGCAATTCTCCAGATGATTAGTACGATTTCTCGTGTAAGATACGTGATCTATTGGTTATTAGCATGTACTGCTGGCAGAATCATTAGGAAGAATAGGGTAAATGTATCGAAGAGTGTGCAGTCCCAAAGGGAGCGCACCTCCTGACAGTTGACTAAAGCGATCAGCTCGCAATTGACGTAGTTGTGTTCAGAGTGGTATCAGAAAAGCCTCGCATAAGCTGTGTAAAGAAATCCTATCTTTCCGAAGTGAAACAGGTAAGAACTACTCTTCAGCATTCTTGATGTAATTCTGGTACTCTGTTGCATAATTATACACAGAATACACGAGCAACAGCCTTTAATTCCTAATTATATTTTGAAACTCTTTCTTGATACCTACCATACTGTGTCCAGGTGTCTTGTAAATGTGACGTGTGCTGTCATCTGTTGACTTCCCTTGGAATCATTGTTTCAGTACGAAAGAGCACGCATATAACGCCCCTAAAGAGTGCGTGCGTTCTCTTTAGGGTTGGTTGGTTGGTTGATTTTGGAATAGGTGACCAAACAGCAAGGTCATCGGTTCGATCGGATTACGGAAGAATGGAGAAGGAAGTTGGCCATGCCCTTTCAAAGGAACCATTCCGGCATTTGCCTGAAGCGATTTAGGGAAATCACGGGAAACCTAAATCAGGATGGCCGACACGGGTTTGAATCTTCGTCTTCTCGAATGAGAGTCCAGTGTCCTAACCACTGCACCGCCTCCCAACACACAATAGCTCCCTCAATATGGTCGATAATCGGAAGAAATGTTTTCATATTATTTTCGAAAATGGAAATTCAGCGTAAACGCTTCCCTTTTTTATGCCAAACTGAAGATTAATTTTTAACCCCATAATACCGAATGTCGCGAATTTTCATCATACCAATGCTGTGCTAATAATTGGAAGGGTAACTGTTTTAGAGCGCCATTGCCTGTAGGTGTTGATTCAGCATGAAGCTACCAACGCATGTGACAAATGCGACATTCTTCTAAGTGTTTCGGGACCTCTAAAGCACCACGATTTTTATATTTCGTCTAGAAATTTATTCCTTTTTTAAGTGATTAATTTTCCTTTTGACAACGAGGAATTGGAAGGGATCTGACTATGTCTTTTGCAAATGAACCGTTCTCACATTTGCCTTGAGTGATTCGAGCTAGCTGCTGGCCGGGTGGGGATCTGAACAGCCACCCTTTCGAATTTGTGCATAGTGCCTTATGTCTATGCAGCGTGTCCTTGGTACAAACTAAAGACAAGTAATTATGTTCGATAACTTGTAAAACCTAACATTCTTTCAAGAATACAGTTTACAGAACAGGATCGATGAGTTATCGAGTTTTGCAAACCCATGTTATATTCTAGAGCAATCAGAACTGAAATATTTAATCCTTAAAGACTAAAGTAGTGGGCTGGACCAACTCAGTTAATGCAGATCGGCCGCAAAAGGCCATGGTCATCATTATGATCTACGCCTTCATTTACTTCACGGGTTAGCTCTATGGACCATATCCAGTGATGCAGCTTATTACCCAAAAATTGGCTCTGGGGACCATTTCCATTGATGCATCTTATTACCCAAAAATTACACAAGTCAAAACTCACAAAGTTTTATTGAAAATGGTCTGATTCGTTCAAAATTCCTGGGCAGTATGACGTTACCCTACTGTCTATAATTTTAAAGTGTGGAACAAACACTTTTATGTTCTATTGAATGACTGTATGATCCTTTCTTTTTTTCCAACGATTTCCCCCTTTAAACAAGCAGTATCTTCTTCTTATTCTTTTATTTGATATAACTGAATCGTTGCTTACAGGATTGTATGCAGAAAATAATAAGGATTCAAAACTTTTTGTCTGGTACATACAAGAAGACGAAGAAATATTATGAATTGCTTTGGGAGTCGCACATTTTCCGTGTTTAAAAAACACTCCCTTGGATGGTCGATTCCATTCTCCTTCATTTATCAGCTTCCTTTATAGCCAATTTATTATCCCTTCAATGTTTAAATGGTTCAAATGGCTCTGAGCACTATGGGACCTAACCGCTGAGGTCATCAGTCCCGTAGAACTTAAAACTACTTAAATCTAACTAACCTAAGAACATCACACACATCCATGCCCGAGGCAGGATTCGAACCTGCGACCGTAGCGGTCGCGCGGTTCCAGACTGTAGCGCCTAGAACCGCTCGGCCACCTCGGCCGGCCCCTTCGATTTTCACGTGACGCTAATACACACCAGAAAAGTGTAACATTAATACTAGTTTGTTTCTTAACCCTCAGACTTAACTACATACTTTCGTATTTATAATAAATATTTTTACGTCAAATGTCTAAAAACATCAGCGGGACACCGTGATTATAGTTTTTATTACGTTTTTGTGATCTTTTACTACAGGAATTCAAATTTCTATGGAACGTATGTTGTTGGGATTTGTGTGTACATATAATGTGAAACATGCAAAACCTTTGTACGATTATGGACTATTTCTATTTAATTATTTGTTTCATTTATATATAATGAAATCAAGTTTGATGTTAATAGGCTATTGCATGACACACCCAATACTCTCAGCTGGATTTTCTGCTGGAGTCCATGGGCAAAGAATAAATAAATAAGTAAATAAATAAATAAATAAATAAATGTCACAAGGTTGGAGCAGCTACTAAAGATTAACTACAGCTAGAAATAGTATACAGTTGATTTAGATTTAGTTCATGTTATCTGCTATCACAGGAGGTAATGCGAATATCAAGCTTTATTTGTGGATTTTGTTGAGTTGACATTATGAATACTACAACTGCTATGGATAAGGTAATTTGTCTTTCTTCACCGTTTCCAGATGCTGAGGACGTGTTTAAAAGTGGCTCTTGGGATTCCTTGAGACGTCTATGGAATTTCGCCAGCACAATGTATCGCTGTATGGACGAGTTACCACTATCTCACACGAAAAAAGAGTTCCAAGTAATTGTAATAGAATATACATGCTTCCTTGTGTGAGTTTATTTCCAATAGAATCTCATGCCATATACTGATCCGTATAAGAAATGATAGGATTGTTATGCCCACATTTACTATAGCACAGGGTGAGATTGTGTATCTTGTGTGTATTTGCCCACTCTATATCAACATGAATAATTTGAGTAAGAAATGAGGTATTATTCTTCTTTCAATTTTAAGTTAAAATTTCGATCTGTTATCTTCATTTAATACAAAGTAATGTTCATGATAAAATCAGCTATATGAAAAGTGTCTGGAAAGTGTTTGTATTTCTGTAAACATTTGTTAATGGTTTAGTTACATTTATGCAGCACAGTAAGTATTAGGGACAATGGAAAGAACTGAAGCCCTTTATGGAGAGAAGATATGAGGTAATATAAAGCGCAAAGAACAGACGTTTTTGAGCGAACAGATTTATTACCATCGCATGCTGAGATTTTCACAGTAGTCAGTTCTCCATCTCGCATCACGGAATCCAGCATTGGGCAAGCAGTGCAGCCACAACATAGCCACTCGCAGTATGGGTTTCAAAGTGCACATCTGTTGCAATTAGAAGGGTTAAACACAGGTCACAAACTTTTTCGTCAGCACTATATGGAATTGTCTCACACATTAAAATATGCACTGAAATTCGATTAACTTAGCATCAGGAAGCTGCTGTACCAAAGAAAGGCATTTTAATAAATATTTAATGTAATATGATCTTCATTATCTAAGGCTACTATTAATGTTAGGCTCAGGAAGCAAATGAACAGCCAGGAAATAAAATATGTCGTCAACTGTTTATTAGTTGGCTTCACATGCACTCTCGAATGATGTCACACATGGTGATTACTGTGGGCAAACATGAACAGCGGATCTACCAAAAATAAAATACCTACAGGATAGCGAATTTCCGATATCTCCAATTACTTTACAGACAGAGACAAAGATGCTAACCATGATAGTACACAGTGTATGCAACAACTGCGAGGAAGGAATGCGGTAACAGAACTTCAGAATGTTTGTGAATATAGCATAGCTCAATCCTAACAACATTACACGAACGACAGCACCTACAAAAAAATTCAGGACATTCAGTTAATCTGAACAGTTGATTACTACCACATGTAATACTCGACATTTTAATGCTTGAACTAGTGAGAAAGGGTACAATGCTGCATTTCATGCTGAAGACTAAATAAACCAACAATGATACTTAAACGAAGTAGGTTCGATTTACTAGTGTTAAGTATCCGTGGTGGTCCCAGAACAATGAAATCATACCTACACAATCCATCTGGATGACATTGCTGTCGAGAATTTTGTACATTCACAAAGACCTTACATGGACCCACAATTTTGAACTAACTTGTATTTTAGTGATGGAACTGGAATGAGGACAAAGGTATTTCGTCATCAGATATTAAAATATGCAAACAACTGAAATGTACCTACACTCCTGGAAATTGAAATAAGAACACCGTGAATTCATTGTCCCAGGAAGGGGAAACTTTATTGACACATTCCTGGGGTCAGATACATCACATGATCACACTGACAGAACCACAGGCACATAGACACAGGCAACAGAGCATGCACAATGTCGGCACTAGTACAGTGTATATCCACCTTTCGCAGCAATGCAGGCTGCTATTCTCCCATGGAGACGATCGTAGAGATGCTGGATGTAGTCCTGTGGAACGGCTTGCCATGCCATTTCCACCTGGCGCCTCAGTTGGCCCAGCGTTCGTGCCGGACGTGCAGACCGCGTGAGATGACGCTTCATCCAGTCCCAAACATGCTCAATGGGGGACAGATCCGGAGATCTTGCTGGCCAGGGTAGTTGACTTACACCTTCTAGAGCACGTTGGGTGGCACGGGATACATGCGGACGTGCATTGTCCTGTTGGAACAGCAAGTTCCCTTGCCGGTCTAGGAATGGTAGAACGATGGGTTCGATGACGGTTTGGATGTACCGTGCACTATTCAGTGTCCCCTCGACGATCACCAGTGGTGTACGGCCAGTGTAGGAGATCGCTCCCCACACCATGATGCCGGGTGTTGGCCCTGTGTGCCTCCGTCGTATGCAGTCCTGATTGTGGCGCTCACCTGCACGGCGCCAAACACGCATACGACCATCATTGGCACCAAGGCAGAAGCGACTCTCATCGCTGAAGACGACACGTCTCCATTCGTCCCTCCATTCACGCCTGTCGCGACACCACTGGAGGCGGGCTGCACGATGTTGGGGCGTGAGCGGAAGACGGCCTAACGGTGTGCGGGACCGTAGCCCAGATTCATGGAGACGGTTGCGAATGGTCCTCGCCGATACCCCAGGAGCAACAGTGTCCCTAATTTGCTGGGAAGTGGCGGTGCGGTCCCCTACGGCACTGCGTAGGATCCTACGGTCTTGGCGTGCATCCGTGCGTCGCTGCGGTCCGGTCCCAGGTCGACGGGCACGTGCACCTTCCGCCGACCACTGGCGACAACATCGATGTACTGTGGAGACCTCACGCCCCACGTGTTGAGCAATTCGGTGGTACGTCCACCCGGCCTCCCGCATGCCCACTATACGCCCTCGCTCAAAGTCCGTCAACTGCACATACGGTTCACGTCCACGCTGTCGCGGCATGCTACCAGTGTTAAAGACTGCGATGGAGCTCCGTATGCCACGGCAAACTGGCTGACACTGACGGCGGAGGTGCACAAATGCTGCGCAGCTAGCGCCATTCGACGGCCAACACCGCGGTTCCTGGTGTGTCCGCTGTGCCGTGCGTGCGATCATTGCTTGTACAGCCCTCTCGCAGTGTCCGGAGCAAGTATGGTGGGTCTGACACACCGGTGTCAATGTGTTCCTTTTTCCATTTCCAGGAGTGTATTATAAGAGAGCTGCTGCACTAAAAATTGTCTTATTTCATACAATTAAAGACATATTTGCTTCGCTAGTTCATTAGCAATCTTGTACACTGTTAGGATGTCACTCATAGAGGTTGAGATAGTACCGAGTTTAAATGTCAGGAAACAAATAGGTGAGACATAATGACATATGAGGCAAGCAATTTATTTCCTGGTTTGCTCTAGCACTGTCGATTAATGCCACACAAGATGGTCTCAGTGGGCACACGTGAACAGTGCATGAACATAAAATAAAAAGTCTACACGTGCATGAACCATGGATATTTCCTATTATTTTAGTCGTAGAGACAGCAATATAGATTAGTCGTTCTCAATATATGCAAAAAAATTTGAAGAGGGATTGCAGTAACTGGATTTCAGATTGCTTCTTAATTTAATATAGTCCGTTCTTAACAACGTTATAGGAATGACTGTGTCTATTTCATACTCAGGATATCCACTTAATCCTACACAGATGTCATAGTGTGTCACCCAGTACACATAATTCATTTGAAAAAGAGGAAACAAGTACTACATGTGCAATAACTATCACTAGCATACCACAAAAGAATTATTGGAACAATAGAACTAAGAATTGGCTTTGAATCACTTGTTTTGCAGACAAGTTGTAAGTTACAGTGGAAGAGAGGCAATGGGTTTATGTCTCCATTATAGGGCACACATACAAGGTAAACTAATCTAATTTACCACTACAAGCATTTTTATTTTCTAAACTGTTGTGTTAGTTAATAACAGAGGAAATATTCACTGTTTATATTAATATGCATTCAATGGAATCGCAATGTGGCACTCATACATAAATAGAAAAAACTTTATGATCAAGATATAGACTGGTTTGTTCAAGATGGTATTCTCTGCAGCGTCTGGTGCTAATTGCCGCTGTCAATGGCACAAGATATTAGCTGGCACTGGAGATTAACTATACCAACATATGGTACATACGTTGAAACAGATTTAGTACACATTATCATGTATCCCAGGTGGTAATGTAAATGTGAAACTTCATCTGAACATTATTTGGGTTGACATTATGAATTGTACAATGCCTGTGGACGTGTGTAACTGGTTGTGCTACTAGAAACAAACGAGATGCCACAAAATGGCGTATGACGCTAAATGTTCACCATAATGCACTACATTTACCTCTAATAGCTATTATATTTTGATGAAATACACTATTCCTCCTCTACTACAACTGCTGATAATTGCTGCTGCCCATGTTCTAGTTTCAATACGACGGCAAGTGTACACGTAACTTTAAACCACTCTGCAGTTTTTGAGGACTTAATTTCAATCAAGTGTATTGTTTGTGACGAAACAGTGCTAAATGGAATTATAATATGCGTGTTTAAACATAAATGGTGCCATTCACACTGCTATGCTCAAGAAGATTTACAAATACAGTGTAAATGTGATATAGAGTGTAACGGCCGCGAGATCGCGAGTGAAAAGTGCTACGCGGGAATAGAAGACAGCGTGCATGACGAACTTCAAAAAGAACTTGACATTATAAAAAAATATAGAAAAACAATGGAAAATTTGGTACTAACCATACGGGAACTGTCTGAATCGTCAAGGCAACAAGATCTCATGAATGCTAGCCATAAAATTCGTAGGTTTGCACAACCAAATGTACAAAGTGTAAACAGTACGACTGTAACTAGAAATATGAACGAACTGATCACTCAAAAAGACACAGGTGAATTAAACGCAAGAGAAGAATGTGTTAATAGTGCATCTATGGATAAAAATATGAACAAACTATCCACACAAAAATATACAAGTGGATTAAACGGAGAAAAACACAAGGTAAATATTCGTAAAGAAACAAAGTAAACAACCACGTTATGCATAAGCAAGGATACAAGCAACAGACATATATTTTTGCAGATAGTCATGGGAGAGGAGTTACGGAAATTATGAGAAGAAATCACCCAGACCTTAATGTAACAGACATCATCAAACCAGGTGCGCCATTACGCGAAATTCTGAAAAACAGTAACAACATATTAACGACGGGTAACAGCTGCATCATAATAGGAGGCGCAAATTATGTTTACTGTAATGAAACTTGGCGTGCAACGAGAATCCTAAAGGAAACAATCAAAAGGATGCTTCGAGTGCATTTCTACATTGTTAGTATCCCCAGGAGACACGATCTGATGGAAAACTCGTGCGTAAACATCGAGATTGTTACAGCAAACAGGCTATTTGACAAAATATGTAGAGGTTTCCAGAATACGACTTTCGTAGAGATAAACAGTGTTCACAGAGAGCACTTCACAAGACATGGTCTCCACATGAAAGAAAAACGGAAAAAGATTATTAGTGCCGAAATACTTAAATTTATTAATGAGTCATCTGTAATGGAAGTGTCTCCAATCCCAATTCCGCCAAAACAAGGGTTGTCTGTAACAGTGGAGCCATCATTATCTGCAGTAGAGCTACAACAAACACCAGTAGCAGCAGCAAAGGCTCAGATATTCTCAGCAGCAGTGTCAGATAAACCAATAGCAGCAGAATCGCCATAATCATCAGCACAGCTGTCGTCATCAGCAACAGCATCCAGAACAGCAGACCCCATAATACTACCTCAAGGCAATGAAAATGCATGTGAGGAAAACATACAAATGTCATTAGCCGCAGCAGCTAACAAAGAAGGGCAGTCACCAAGTCGGGGAGCACAGGAGCCACCAGCAACAGCAACCACACAGAAGAGGTACCTGAGGCCTGGGAGATCAACAGCAGAAGCAGCTTCCAATCATGACAGATGCCTGAGAACTAGGAGACCTGCTACACTAAGTGAGGATTTTTTATGGTACCGAGTAAGCAGAAAGAGAACATGGAAAAAGATGTAAGTAAAACTGTCCATCTTAAATACCAGTGTGACAATAGTGAGAGGAATATAAACACCGGACAAAGATACGATCCAGGTTTAATGACACAAACTGCAAAAAATCACTGCATAGTACCAGAAGCAAAGGGAGCAAGTGAAGTGCTTAGTATATTACAGGAAGGGGAACTATTACATTTAAAACCAACTGTTAGAATACTTCACCAAAATGTTTAATACATACACAATAAAACAGAGGAACTAGAGGTAATATTGCAGGAGTATAGGCCAAACATTCTAGTAGTTACAGAACATTGGCTAAAAGAAAATCACATAGGAATGTACAACTTGAAGAATTATGTGAAAGTAGCCAGTTTTTGCAGAACTTCCTATAAAGGTGGTGGGGTTGCCATTTTTTCTAACTATAAATCAACTAAAGCCATAAATATAACAAAATATGATATAGAATTGAGCTTTGAAGCTACAGCACTGGAAACTAAAATTGCTGGGAATTTATGTTGTGTATTAGGTTTGTATCGATCACCAAATGGTATAATTAAAACCTTCTTTGAACAGCTGGAAGATGAGATGGGAGATGAGAAGACAGAACTACCCACATAACATAAATCTGCTAAAAAAGATGTTAGAGGCAGAAACTGGGAAACAATACATGCAGCTAAAGATGCAAACACCAAATGGAACCACTTTTATTCTTTATTCAATTATTATTATGGTGTTACATGTCCTGTTAGTAAAAGGCTTGTCAAACAGCAACAAAAAAAGAAAAGCTGGGTGACTGGAGAAGTAATCCATGCCAGAAATAATCTGAGAGTGTATTATGACCTCTCCAAACAAAAAAATACTGAGGCCTACAACACACTGTATAAAATAAAAAAGAAAGAGTACTGTAGTTTTATCAGAGAAACTAAAGCATCATTCATCAGGATGTCTATAGATAAGGGAAAGAACTACTCAAAAGGTTTATGGTCGTTCATTAATGAAGAGAGAGCAAAAGTAACAAATCGGGCAGAAGACATCTGCCCACTGATGAGTGGGAAAAGCAACGCAAACCCTCTCGAAGTAGCCAATACTTTTAAAAGATATTATATTACTGTAGCAGACGAATTAATAAGTCAAAATAAAACAAATGCAGTAAGTAAATTGTTAAACCCCCCACATACAAATCATACTATGGTCTTCATACCTACAACAGATGCAGAAGTGTCAAACCTAATAAAACAACTTAAAATTAAACATTCATCTGGCTTGGATGGTGTCACATCACATCTCATAAAGGAATGCAGGGAATGTATATTAAAACCATTGACACACATGGTGAATGCTGCGATAGAAGAAGGTTTATTTCCAGATTCACTGAAAGTAAGTAAAGTGAAGCCAATATTTAAGAAAGGGAACAGGGATGAATTAGGAAATTACAGACCAATATCATTGATCTCAACATTTGCTAAAATCTATGAAATGATAATAAAGAATAGAATTGTAAGTTTTATAACAAAGTACAGTATACTGCATTCATCACAACATGGTTTCAGAGAAGGGAAGTCAACAAAAACAGCATCAACAGATATAGTTGAGCATATTCTTAATTTACTTGACAGGCAAGAAAAGACTTGTAGGATTTTTATGGACCTATCTAAGGCATTTGATTGTGTGAACCACTCAAAATTAATGATGAAATTATATCAGTATGGAATTAGAGGAAAATGCTATGACATACTTAAATCATACATTACAAATAGGAAACAATGCACAGAAATCAGACATACTAGTGGGGGAAAGATAACAAACTACAGATCAGAATTACAAACAGTTAAACACGGTGTGCCGCAAGGGTCTGTGCTTGGGCCAATACTATTTATACTCTACGTAAATGACTTCCCTAGCTATATAAATCAGAAACTTATAATGTATGCTGATGACACAACAATCATTTGCACAGCTGACACAAAGGAGGAGCTTGAGAAGGAAGCACTCCTGACTATTGCAATGCAAATAAATATTTAACACAAAACAACCTGTTTATGAATCAGTCTAAAACAATGAATGTAGTATTTCAGACCAAGCATAGTGAAAATCATAATGTAAATGTTAATATAAATGGAAAGACTATTAAAGAAGTAACCAGCACAAATTTTCTAGGAACTATAATAGACAAACATTTGGCATGGGGGGAACGCTGCATGGCTGTGTAAAACATGCAGTTGCATCGTCCTCAATTAAATGAGCAGCTTCGTAATATAAACCAACTACAAATAGTCGAAACATGCCATAGCTGCCTGTGGGTACTGATAACAGCAGCGGCATACGTCACACTTCTTGCTCATAACGAGAAGCTCGCTGGTAGCGGAAGGAAGTAGCGCCCTGATAAACCGCAATGGCGGCACCGGAAACGCAGCAATTCTGCGGATCGCGCTTAGTTAGAACTATAGCGGGATCCTCCAGCTCTAGTAGCAGCCAGGCATAGCTCGTTCAAGGTCACCCGCCTTACATAGCTGCAGCGGCTAAGTCAACACAGCCATGCATAACTCTCCAATCCTGCAAGAGCGAAAATTGAATCTTGCAACCAACAAACGTAATAGGTCGTTGTAATAACTCTTGCTGTCCTGTTTCGTTTGGAGTAATTGAAAAACTATCAACACTCTTGTACACTGGCATTCTGCTCCTCCTTCTGTAGATCCCCCTCCTGTACGGCATGGCTGTGTGTATCGTGCTGCTGCCTCGAGTTGAATGAGCGTGCAGCTGCCTCAGTAGCAGTGACATCACAAGTGATATGACTGGGCGCGGCAGGAAGCAGCGCCAAGATAAACCGCAATGGCGGCGACGGAAGTCCAGCAATTCTGCGGATCGCGCTTAGTTAGAACTATAGCGGGATCCTCCGCGCCCTAGCGGTTGCCGGGCGAAACTCGTTCAAGGTCATCCGCCAAGATGGCGGACTACACAGATTCCTTGTATAGAGTGAAAATGGCTTGTCTGTTGTAACTTCACATGTACCATAATTTCTATTAGGAATTACACCAACTGCAAATGTACGAAAACTTATAATGTCTCTTTCATTATAACTCTCCAATCCTGCAAGAGCTGTTTTACCTCCTCGGATAATGGCAATTGTTAGCCAAGAATTCCACTAACTACCTCTGTAGTAGTACACGAAAATTGAATCTTGCAAACAACTAACGTAATAGGTCCTTGTAATAACTCTTGCTGTCCTGTTTCGTTTGGAGTAATTGAAAAACTATCAACACTCTTGTACACTGGCATTCTGCTCCTCCTCCTGTAGATCCTCCTCCTGTACGGCATGGCTGTGTATCGTGCTGCTGCCTCGAGTTGAATGAGCGTGCAGCTGCCTCAGTAGCAGTGATGTCAGAAGTGATAACACTGGGCGCAGCAGGAAGCAGCGCCAAGATAAACCGCAATGGCGGCGACGGAAGTCCAGCAATTCTGCAGATCGCGCTTAGTTAGAACTACAGCGTGATCCTCCGCGCCCTGGCGGCTGCCGGGCGAAACTCGTTCAAAGTCAGCCGCCAATATGGCGGACCACACAGCCATGTTAGGAGGAGGATCTACAGAAGGAGGAGCAGAATGCCAGTGTACAAGAGTGTTGATAATTTTTCAATTACTCCAAACGAAACAGGACAGCAAGAGTTATTACAAGGACCTATTACGTTTGTTGGTTGCAAGATTCAATTTTCGTGTACTACTACAGAGGTAGTTAGTGGAAATTCTTGGCAAACAATTACCATTATCCGAGGAGGTGAAACAGCTCTTGCAGGATTGGAGAGTTATAATGAAAGAGACATTATAAGTTTTCGTACATTTGCAGTTGGTAGTGTAGTAACTACACATGTACCATCATTTCTGTTAGGAATTACACCAACTGCAAATGTACGAAAACTTATAATGTCTCATTCAAGGTCACCCGCCAATATGGCGGACCACACAGCCATGCCATTGCTTTTTAAAAAAAAAATCTCACGGCATAGGTGCGTGGGTATTCATACATGGCTGTGTGGTCTGCCATATTGGCGGGTGACCTTGAATGAGTTTCGCCCAGCAGCCACTAGGGTGCGGAGGATCGCGCTATAGTTCTAACTAAGCGCAATCCACAGAATTGCTTAACTTCCGTCGCCGCCATTGCGGTTTATCTTGGCGCTGCTTCCTGCCGCACCCAGTGTTATCACTTGTGACGTCACTGCTACTGAGGCAGCTGCACGCTCATTCAGCTCGAGGCAGCAGCACGATACACACAGCCATGCCGTACAGGAGGAGGATCTACAGAAGGAGGAGCAGAATGCCAGTGTACAAGAGTGTTGATAGTTTTTCAATTACTCCAAAGATAAACAAACAGATCTTCATCATGCATAAAACAGCTATGACTGTGGATGATAAAGTCCTCAGATCAATGTATTATGGACTTGTCTTTCCACATTTGTCTTATTCAGTTCATATATTGGGAAATGCACAAGCTGGCTACCTAAAAAGAATATTCACAATTCAGAAAAAGGCAGTGAGATGCATTGCAAAAATACCACCAAGGCAGACCTGTAGGCAAGATTTTGTACACTATAATATTATGACAGTATATTCACTGTACATATATCAAAGCATAATGGCGGTAAGGTCAAGTGGTAAACACCTCCTAAATAAAGATGTACACAAACACAGTACAAGAGGAAATGAAAATTACTACATGATAAACAGAAATCTAAAACTGTCTATGACTGCCACAGAAGAAGCAGGCAAAAGGTTTTTTAATAAACTCCCCAAAATCATTAAAAAAGAAACAGATATAAAATGTTTTAAAAATCATTAGAAACTATATCTCACAGAGAAATGTATATACAGTTTGAGTGAATGCTAAAATGGTGTTGAAATATATCATTACTGAAATGTACCTTTAAAAATTATCATTTCTGTATGTTGTTTGGATTTGTGTGTACATATAATGTGAAACATGTAAAACCTTTGTACGATTATGGACTCTTTATGTTTAATTATTTGTTTCATTTATATATAATGATATCAAGTTTGATGTTAATAGTCTATTGTATGACACACCCAATACTCTCAGTTGGATTTTCTGCTGGAGTCCATGGGCAAAGAATAAATAAATAAATAAATAAATAAATGTCACAAGGTTGGAGCAGCTACTAAAGATTAACTACAGCTAGAAATAGTATATAGTTGTTTTAGATTTTGTTCATGCTATCTGATATCGCGGGAGGTAATGCAAATATCAAACTTTATTTGTAGATTTCGTTGGGTTCATATTATGAACACTACAACTGGTATGGATAAGGTAATTTGTCTTGCTTCACCGCTTCCAGATGCTGAGGACGTGTTTAAAAGCGGCTCGTGGGATTCCTTGACACATATGACATGTCTATGGAATTTCTCCAGTACAACGTATCGCTGTGTGGACGAGTTGCCAGTATTTCTCATGAATAAAAATGTTCCGAGTAATTGTAATAGAATATACATGCTTCCTTGTGTGAGTCTATTTCCAATAGAATCTCATGCCATATACTGATCTGTATAAGAAATGTGAAGATTGTTATGCCCACATTTACTATAGCACAGGGTGAGATTGTGTTTCTTGTGTGCATTTGCCCGCTTTATATCAACATGAATAATTTGAGTATGAAATGAGGTATTATTCTTCTTTTAATTTTAAGTAAAAATTTCGATCTGTTATCTTCATTTAATACAAAGTAATGTTCATGTTAAAATCAGCTATATGAAAAGGGTGTGGAAACTGCTTGTATATCTGTAAACATTTGTTAATGGTTTAGTTACATTTATGCAGCAAGTAAGTATTAGGGACAACGAAAAGAATTGAAGCCCTTTATCGAGAGAAGATATGAGGTAATATAAAGCGCAAAGAACAGACGTTTTTGATCGAACAGATTTATTACCATCGCATGCTGAGATTTTCACAGTAGTCAGTTCTCCATCTCGCATCACGGAATCCAGCATTGGGCAAGCAGTGCAGCCACAACATAGCCACTCGCAGTATGGGTTTCAAAGTGCACATCTGTTGCAATTAGAAGGGTTAAACACAGGTCACAAACTTTTTCGTCAGCACTATATGGAATTGTCCCACACATTAAAATATGCACTGAAATTCGATTAACGTAGCATCAGGAAGCTGCTGTACCAAAGAATGGCATTTTAATAAATATTTAGTGTAATATGATCTTCATTATCTAAGCCTACTATTAATGTTAGGCTCAGGAAGCGAATGAGCAGCCATAAAATAATATATGTCGCCAACTGTTTATTAGTTGGCTTCACATGCACTGTCGAATTATGTCACACATGGTGATTACTGTGGGCAAACGTGAACAGCAGATCTACCAAAAATAAAATACCCTACAGGAAAGCGAATTTCGGATATCTCCAATTACTTTACAGACAGAGGCAAAGAAACTGACTATGACAGCGCACAGTGTATGCAACAACTGTGAAGAGGGAATGTAGTAACAGTACTTCAGAATGTTTTTGAATATAGCATAGCTCATTCCTAACAACATTACACGAACGACAGCACCTACAAAAAAATTCAGGACATTCAGTTAATCTGAAACATTGATTACTACCACATGTAATACTCGACATTTTAATGCTTGAACTAGTGAGAAAGGGTACAATGCTGCATTTCACGCTGAAGACTAAATAAACCAAAAATGATACTTAAACGAAGTAGGTTCGGTTTACTAGTGTTAAGTATCCGTCGTGGTCCCAGAACAATGAAATTATACCTACACAATCCATCTGGATGACATTGCTGAAGACAATTTTGAACTTACCTATATTTTAGTGAAGTAACTGGAATGAGAATAAGGTATTTCGGCATGAGATATTAAAATATGCAAACAACTGAAATGTACCTATTATAAGAGAGCTGCTGCACTAAAAATTGTCTTATTTCATACAATTATACACATATTTGCTTCGCTAGTTCATTACCAATCTTGTAGACTGTTAGGACGTCACTCATTGTGGTTGAGTTAGCACCGAGCTTAAATTTCAGGAAAAAAAAGGTGCCACAAAATGACATATGAGGCAAGCAATTTATTTCCTGGTTTGCTCTAGCACTGTCGATTAATGCCACAAAAGATGGTCTCAGTGGGCACACGTGAACAGTGTATGAACATAAAATAAAAAGTCTACAAGTGTATGAACCATGGATATTTCCTATTATTTTAGTCGTGGAGACAGCAACATAGATTAGTCGTTCCAAATATATGCAAAAAATTTGAAGAGGGATTGCAGTAACTGGATTTCAGATTGCTTGTTAATTTAATATAAGCCGTTCTTAACAACGTTATAGGGATGACTGTGTCTATTTCACTCTCAGGATATCCACTTAATCCTACACAGTTGTCATAGTGTGTCACCCAGTACACATAATTCATCTGAATAAGAGGAATTAGGTACTACATGTGCAACAACTATCACTAGCATGCCACAAAAGAATTATTGGAACAATAGAACTAAGAATTGGCTTTGAATCACTTGTTTTGGAGACACGTTGTAGGTTACAGCGGAAGAGAGGCAATGGGTTTATGTCTCCATTAAAGGGCACACACGCAAGGTAAACTAATTTAATTTACCACTACAAGCATTCTTCTTTTCTAAACTGTTGTGTTAGTTAACAACAGAGGAAATATTCACTGTTTATACTTATATGCATTCTACTGAATTGCAATGTGGCAATCCTACATAAATATAAAAAACATTGTGATCAAGATATAGACTGGTTTGTTCAAGATGGTATTCTCTGCAGTGTCTGGTGCTAATTGCCGCTGTCAATGGCACAAGGTATTAGCTGGCACTGGAGATTAACTATACCAACATATGGTACATATGTTGAAACAGATTTAGTACACATTATCAGGTATCCCAGGTGGTAATGTAAATGTGAAACTTTATCTGAACATTATTTGGGTTGACATTATGAATTGTACAATCCCTGTGGACGTGTGTACCTGGTTATGCTTCACCACATACAGATGCTTACACTATGACAGCATTCCACTTCTCGGATACCTTTGTAATTATGACCTGTCTGTCGATATCGTTGTATGCACCATATATCTGTGTCGACGTGTTACATTCATTTCTTAAGAGTAACAACGTTTCGAATATTTCTTAGAGAATACACACATCTTCGTGAGTGTTATCATTTGCAGGAAACGTAGTCTCAAAAGAATGTAATGGTTATGAAATTTGAGGATTTTCTCGACCACATTAACAGTTGCACAGGGATGAGACTGTGTATGTGTCATGTGGTTCCCCACTCAATATAAAGTTGAATATCTTGAATACCAAATGAGGTATTGCTCTCATTTCTATTTTAAATAATGTATCGACATCTCATTTACATTTCATACACCATAAGGTATGAGATAATAAAAAACAAATGCAATGTGTAGCTAATATGCTTATATCTCTTTAAACGGATAGATGAAAATTTGTTTTTCTTTAATTAATTAGATACAGCATTACAAATATGAGGAAAAACGAAAAGGAACGAAGTTCTTTATCTACAGAAGATATCTGGCAGTATAAAGGGCAGAGAACAGATCTTTCTCATTGAATAAATTTCTTACCATTGCATGATGAGTTTTTCACAGTAGTCAAAACCGCATCTCTCAGTGCAGCTACCAGCGCTAGATAGTAGTACAGCAACAACAAAGCTGCACTCAGCACGGAATTCAAAGCATACTTCTGTTGCTGTCAAAAGATTAAAGAAAGATCAATAATTATCTCCAACAACACTACATGGAACTACTGTTTTGACACCAACATATAACAGTATGACAGCACTGGGAGCTACATATTAACGTCTCAGGCGTTAAAGTGTAAACTGAAATTAGATTCTTGTAGCATAAAAAAGCTGCTGTACCAAAGAATGGCATTATCTCAAATAATTTGTCTAATATGACATTCATTATTGAAGCCTACTATTAATGTTGTACATCGTTAACATTGCACTCATTGTGGATACTTTCCACACCAATTAAATGTCAAGAAAGAAATGAGATGCCAGTAAATGGCATATGACGCCAAATGTTCACCATAATGCACTACCTTTATCTCTAATAGCTGTTATATTTTGATGAAATACACTATTCCTTCTCTACTACAACTGCTGATAATTACCACTGCCCATGTCACAAGGTTGGAGGAGCTACTAAAAATTCACTAAAGCTAGAAATAATTTTATGAGTTAAAGGCTTTGAACTTACGAAATCAACCTGTTGCATTGCAGTTACATTCAATTTTCTTTTACCTGTCCTAGTATTTTTTATAAGATCTACTCACCCAGCAGGTGTATACACATATTTTTCCAATCTCTTTTTCTTCTCTATGAGTGCAACGTCCCTACCACAGGGTAGGTAGCTAAAACCTGTTACTAGATACTTGTGAACTATTTCCTTAACATATTGTTTGTGAATATGTTGCAAACAAAAACATACTATTAATATAATATTATTTTGAGCAAAACAGTTATCAGAATACATGATTAATTTATAAATATTTTAAGATTGTTGGAAGTACATTTAATTAAACATAATATTATTTCATCAGCACCCCATCCTGCAATATGTTCTGACCATACATACACGTGCACATCATCTGAAGTAAAATCATGCACACAAAAGTTATAAGTCTACAACTGCCTCTTGTAGAAAACTTCACTAGTGTGTAGATGGGGAAAAGGTAGAGCTTGTTGTAAATCGAATGCTATCACTTTCACAGAATTGTGGTCTTTAGAATAAGCTGTATCAGTCTTTAGATTATTATATGCCTGTTGAGCTTTTAATTGATGCAAATTTAACCCTTTTTGGACGTTAGCTTTTTTAACATCTTCCTCCACATGTGAAAGTTTTATGCGCAATGAGTCACCCACCTTGCATGTGTCAGTAGGTGGTGAGGAAAAAGAGAGGTTGAATTTTGTGTTTAAAATATCACAGTAAATATGCTCACTAACAATATCTTCAGGATTATGTTCCTGTTTCATCCAAGTAACAGAAAGCTTATACATCATGGCTGCATTAAGATCTTCAGGCAAATATTTTCTGTTTGGAGCAGAAGCTCTAGAATAATGAGTTTTACGCAGTGGAAAACTATTAGTATGATTTAAAACTAAATTGGTCTGGAAACACTAGTTTTATTGGGTCTATTTCCATGTCTTCCACAGCTATCTTGTTTTGGTGTTCCCTCAGTCGGTTTCTGTGAAACTGCCGTCGGAAGTTTGTCATTACTGATTCCAATCAAAGACATGAATGCCTGTTTGCTAACTCTTTTATTACTACCATCTAACGAAATATAATACTCACGGGTGTGTTGTCTCCTGCTCTCATTTCCACTTGCACCATATCTTTTTTCGCTAGGTTTACTTTCACTCACCCACTAATATATGCATTTCGTAAACTAAAGTCATACATATTCAAAAACCTTTTGAACACTGTTTCTCATTGTTCTTCACTGTAACATGCATAACACTTTGTGTTGACAACCACATGGAGGGCCTTGTTTACGTTTGTGTACTTTCTTGTCTGTTCTCCCTACATATTCTTCTCCTAGATTTATTTTCCTCTTCTTTATATTCCTGTCCCAGGAATGTATACACCTTGCCCTTTTCATCCCACAGTTTTCCACTGTCTCTTCGTTATTTTCATTGCTTGAGACATCACTCTCGCCCTGAATGTCAGCCATACTTGATGTTGTTACACTTGATCCAGATACTCACCTCTAATTGGCTGTTTGAGGTTGGACCAATGTTCCACTCAAACAAAACAGAAGTTTGTTCGAGGGAAGAAATTAGTGGCTTCTAAAAAATATGTACAAGGTGATATTGGTCTATGCCACATGACAGAGAGGTAGTTCACCTCACTAGACAACAGATGGCACCAATATCTCATTTTCTGTATGGGCGAGGGTTAGACCACTGTTACGATGACCCCTTCAATTATCCTTATATACACAGACTTTTCAATAGCTTTAGCAAATACTGAGGGTATAAACATAGGTCTGGAATTGTCTACATTCTCTCTTTCTCCATTTCTATAATGTGGTATTACTACTGAGTACTTTAATCGCTCAGGAAACTAACTATTTTAAGCACCTTACAGAACTGTTTGTAATGGGCTACTGTAGCTTGATTCTGACTACTATCATTTTGATATAATTCCCACTTTGTTCTACATGATATCCTTATACCACTAGTCAGTCACCCAGGTGCCTTTTACTGCTAGGACCCCGTTTAGAACGTTCTAATGAAAAGCTACTCTCAAAGAGAATGAGAAATGTGTTAAGGAATACATTATATTTGTCTTCTATGTTATTGGCACTATAAACACCCCTCACTCTTCCTTGAGTAAGTTTGGAAAAACTCTCTATTACCATTTGATTAACTTTCCTACGTAGATTGTAATTATATGTGACATTTGTTTAAGTACAAAAGCCTTTTAGTGTTAAAATTTGTGCATCATGTTCTGAAATGCCATTCACCCTTTTACTAACAGAATACCCATCTAGTAATGAAGAATGAATAAAAATATTGTGTATGGCTGTGCTATTGTTCCCCTGCACAACAGTTGGACAAAACACAGTTTGAATCAGATCATATGAATTTAGGAGATCTACCGACATCTTTTTCTTGCACGATCATATACAAAATTAATATTGAAGTGACCACATATCATTAATATTTGGTACTTTCTATAAAGTGAATCAAGAACCCTCTCCAGTCTGAGCAGAAATTCTCTGAAATCAGAGTTAGGGGATCTGTTGTTGTTGTTGTTGCGGTCTTCAGTCCTGAGACTGGTTTGATGCAGCTCTCCATGCTACTCTATCCTGTGCAAGCTTCTTGATCTCCCAGTACCTACTGCAACCTACATCCTTCTGAATCTGCTTAGTGTATTCATCTCTTGGTCTCCCTCTACGATTTTTACCCTCCACGCTGCCCTCCAATACTAAATTGGTGATCCCTTGATGCCTCAACACATGTCCTACCAACCGATCCCTTCTTCTAGTCAAGTTGTGCCACAAACTTCTCTTCTACCCAATCCTATTCAATACTTCCTCATTAGTTATGTGATCTACCCATCTAATCTTCAGCATTCTTCTGTAGCACCACATTTCAATAGCTTCTATTCTCTTCTTGTCCAAACTGTTTATCGTCCATGTTTCACTTCCATACATGGCTACACTCCATACAAATACTTTCAGAAATGACTTTCTGACACTTAAATCTATACTCGATGTTAACAAATTTCTCCTCTTCAGAAACGATTTCCTTGCCATTGCCAGTCTACATTTTATATCCTCTCTACTTCGACCATCATCAGTTATTTTGCTCCCCAAATAGCAAAATTCCTTTACTACTTTAAGTGTTTCATTTCCTAATCTAATTCCCTCAGCATCACCCGATTTAATTCGACTACATTCCATTATCCTCGTTTTGCTTTTGTTGATGTTCATCTTATAGCCTCCTTTCAAGACACTATCCATTCCATTCAACTGCTCTTCCAAGTCCTTTGCTGTCTCTGACAGAATTACAATGTCATCTGCGAACCCCAAATTTTTATTTCTTCTCCATGGATTTTAATACCTACCCCGAATTTTTCTTTTATTTCCTTGACTGCTTGCTCAATATACAAATTGAATAACATCGGGGAGAGACTACAAACCTGTCTGACTCCCTTCCCAACCACTGCTTCCCTTTCGTGTTCCTCGACTCTTAAAACTGCCATCTGGTTTCTGTACAAATTGTAAATAGCCTTTCGCTCCCTGTACTTTACCCCTGCCACCTTCAGAATTTGAAAGAGCGTATTCCAGTCAACATTGTCAAAAGCTTTCTCTAAGTATACAAATGCTAGAAACGTAGGTTTGCCTTTCCTTAATCTAGCTTCTAAGATAAGTCGTAGGGTCAGTATTGCCTCACGTGTCCCAACATTTCTACGGAATCCAAACTGATCTTCCCCGAGGTCGGCTTCTACTAGTTTTTCCATTCGTCTGTAAAGAATCCGCGTTAATATTTTGAATCCGTGATTTATTAAACTGATAGTTCGGTAATTTTCACATTTGTCAACACCTGCTTTCTTTGGGATTGGAATTATTATATTCTTCTTGAAGTCTGAGGGTATTTCGCCTGTTTCATACATCTTGCTCACCAGATGGTAGAGGTTTGTCAGGACTGGCTCTCTCAAGGCCGTCAGTAGTTCTAATGGAATGTTGTCTACTCCCGGGGCCTTGTTTGGACTCAGGTCTTTCAGTGCTCTGTCGAACTCTTCACGCAGTATCGTATCTCCCATTTCATCTTCATCTACATCCTCTTCCATTTCCATAATATTGTCCTCAAGTACATCGCCCTTGTATAGACCCTCTATATACTCCTTCCACCTTTCTGCTTTCCCTTCTTTGCTTAGAACTAGGTTTCCATCTGAGCTCTTGATATTCATACAAGTTGTTCTCTTCTCTCCAAATGTCTCTTTAATTTTCCTGTAGGCAGTATCTATCTTACCCCTAATGAGATAAGCCTCTACAGCCTTACATTTGTCCTCTAGCCATCCCTGCTTAGCCATTTTGCACTTCCTGTCGACCTCATTTTTGAGACGTTTGTATTCCCTTTTGCCTGCTTCATTTACTGCATTTTTATATTTTCTCTTTTCATCAATTAAATTCAGTATTTCTTCTGTCACGCAAGGATTTCTACTAACCCTTGTCTTTTTACCTACTTGATCCTCGGCTGCCTTCAGTACTTCATCCCTCAAAGCTACCCATTCTTCTTCTACTGTATTTCTTACCCCCATTCCTGTCAATTGTTGCTTTATGCTCTCCTTGAAACTTTGTACAACCTCTGGTTTAGTCAGTTTATCCAGCTCCCATCTCCTTAAATTCCCACCTTTTTGCAGTTTCTTCAGTTTTAACCCACAGGTCATAATCAATTGATTGTGGTCCGAATCCACATCTGCCCCTGGAAATGTCTTACAATTTAAAACCTGGTTCCTAAATCTCTGTCTTACCATTATATAATCTACCTGAAACCTGTCAGTATCTCCAGGCTTCTTGCATGTATACAACCTTCTTTCATGATTCTTGAACCAAGTGTTAGCTATGATTAAGTTGTGCTCTGTGCAAAATTCTACCAGGCGGCTTCCTCTTTCGTTTCTTACCCCCAATCCATATTCATCTACTACGTTTCCTTCTCTCCCTTTTCCTACTACCGAATTCCAGTCACAAATGACTATTAAATTTTCGTCTCCCTTCACTACCTGAATAATTTCTTTTATTTCATCATACATTTCTACAATTTCTTCGTCATCTGCAGAGCTAGTTGGCATATAAACTTGTGCTACTGTAGTAGGCGTGGGATTCGTATCTATCTTGGCCACAATAATGCGTTCACTATGCTGTTTGTAGTAGCTTACCCGCATTCCTACTTTCCTATTCATTATTAAACCTACTCCTGCATTACCCCTATTTGATTTTGTGTTTATAACCCTGTAGTCACCTGACCAGAAGTCTTGTTCCTCCTTCCACCGAACGTCACTAATTCCCACTATATCTAACTTTAACCTATCCATTTCCCTTTTTAAATTTTCTAACCTACCTGCCCGATTAAGGGATCTGACATTCCACGCTCCGATCCGTAGAACGCCAGTTTTCTTTCTCCTGATAACGGCATCCTCCTGAGTAGTCCCCGCCCGGAGATCCGAATGGGGGACTATTTTACCTCCGGAATATTTTACCCAAGAGGACGCCATCATCATTTAACCATGCAGTAAAGCTGCATGCCCTCGGGAAAAATTACGGCCGTAGTTTCCCCTTGCTTTCAGCCGTTCGCAGTACCAGCACAGCAAGGCCGTTTTGGTTAGTGTTACAAGGCCAGATCAGTCAATCATCCAGACTGTTGCCCTAGCAACTACTGAAAAGGCTGCTGCCCCTCTTCAGGAACCACACGTTTGTCTGGCCTCTCAACAGATACCCCTCCGTTGTGGTTGCACCTACGGTACGGCTATCTGTATCGCTGAGGCACGCAAGCCTCCCCACCAACGGCAAGGTCCATGGTTCATGGGAAGAGGTTAGGGGATCTATAAACAACAAAAATTAGAAGCTTAGTTCCACTAAATTCAACTGCCCCTGCCCACCATTCAAATACGTGTTCAGTGCAGTGTCTTGATACGACTGTAGACTCATATGGAATACTGTTTTTTACATATGTGGCCACTGCCCCACTCCACAAGGAACTCCTTCAAAAAGAGAAAAGTAACCTGTACCCTGGTCAACATATTTAAGCGGTCCTTGATATACCAATAATTTCAGAGTCAACATCTATAAGCAGTGCATTAACTTTAATACCTCTTACATTTTGCTGATATACACTAATATCTTCTCTGCTGTGTCTGCTGATAACTGCCATTGTCAGTGTCACAATGTTTGCAACAAATTTGAAGAGGGATCGCAGTAGCAGTACCCCAGATTACTTGTTAATTTAAAATAGCACATTCTTAAAAACATTGTTCTTAACAACATTGTGTCTATATCACATTCAGTATATCCACTTAATGCTTCACAATTGAGTACTACCACATGTCATGGTCAACTTGGTCTGACAGTGAATCATCAAATATGTATCAGGCAGCTGATTAAGTGAAATCAACTGCTACAAGCGCAATAACTATCACCAAAAGGCACTAAAGGATTGTTGCAAGAGCAGAGTCCACAACTGCTTGTGAATTACGTGGTTTAGAGACAAGGTCTATTTATAAACGTACATTAAATGTAAGTTACGGTGGAAAACAGACAATGTGCAATTGTCTCTGTGATAGGGCAAACTCAATCACAAAGTAAACCAGACGAATTTCTCATCTGAAGAAAATCAAATATACTCCGCGAAAATTTTGTGGCTGTTAATGACACGCGAAGTGTTCACTGTGTACATTGAAATGCACTGAACAGAACTGAAATGTGGCATTCATTTATTAAGTCATAGTACGTTTTCATCAAAAATGGACTGTTTTTTGAAGACAGTTTTGTCTGCTAAGTCTGACACTGCCACAAGGCTACAGCTGCCACTAAAGATTAACTAAATTTGCAAATAGTATCTATTTGATGTAAAATTAGTTCATTTCATCTGTTATCCCATATGTTAATGTTAATACCAAACTATATCTGTAGATTTTGTTGGGGTAACATTATGAATTCTGCAAGTGCCGTGCATGAGGTATTTGTCAGCCTTCACCGCTTCCAGATGCTGAAGATATGTTTAAAAGCAACTCCTGGGATTCCTTGACATATATGAAATGTAGATTGATTCTGTTCAGTACACTGTAGCACTATGTGGACGATTTACCTTCATTTCTCATAAATAAAAAAGTTCAAAGTACTTTTAATAGAATATACATGCGTCCTTGAGCGGAACTATTTCCAAAAAAAAAAAAAAAAATCATTTCAATATACTGAAACGTTAAAGAAATATGAGGACTGTTATTCTCAGTTTTTCCATAGCACATGTTTTTCCATAGCACATGGATGAGACTGTGCATGTTGCATGCGTCTGCCCGATCTGTATCAACATGGATAACTTGAGTATGAAAAGAGGTATTGTTATCCCTTCGATTAAAAAAAAAATATCGATATCTTATCTTCATTTCATACAGTATTGTACAAGATAAAACGAACCACATGCAAAGTATATCCAAAGTGCTTCTATCTCTGTAACTTGATTAAATGTTTGTTTATGGTTTACTTAAACTTGTGCAGCGCAGTAACTATGAGGAAATACGAAAATAAATTAAACATTTTATCGACAGAAGATATCAGGTAGTATAAAGCGCAAAGAACAGATATTTTCAGCGAATAGATTTCTTATCATAGAATGAAGAGAATTTAACAGTAGTCAGAAATCCATCTCTCAGCATTAGGCAAGCAGTATATCCACAACATACCCACTCTCAGTATGGATGTCAAAGCGCACATCTGTTGCAGTTAAAGTGTGCAAGACAGGTCAGAAACTTCTTTCTACAACACTATATGGAACAACAGTCTGACAAAAAATATGATGTAAGAGTTGAAAGGAAAGGGTACTATATATATTTGACTCATGCATTAAATTATATGCACTGATATCCAATTAACCTAGATTCTGCTGTACCAAAGAATGGCAATTTAACAAATAATTAGTGTAATATGACCTTCATTATCTAAGCCTGGTATTAATGTTGAACACCATAAACATGTCACTCATTGCGGACGTGATACCACAGTGTTTAAATGTCAGAAAGCAAATGAGCATATGATGCAAACGTTTCATTTCTTGGCATCAGATGCACTGTCAAATGATGCTGCACATGGTGATCACTGCGGGCACACGTGAAAAGCACACCTACATACAATAAAATATCTACAGGAAAGTGAATTTCGGATTTTTCCAATTAGTTTACAGACTGAGACAAAGACACTTAACATCATCGTTCACAGTATATGCAACAATTTCGAAGGAGGAATATGGTAATAGTAGTTCCATTGCATGGTGAGTTTTTCACAGTAGTTAAAACCACATCTCTCAGCATGGGTACCAGCGTTAGGCAAGCAGTACAGCGAGAACACAGCTACGATCAGCACGGCATTCAAAGAGTACTTCTGTTGCTCTCAAAGGGTTAAAGAAAGGTTTGAAATCTTCTTCTACAGCACTGTGTGGAACTACTGTTTTGACACCAAAACGTAATGTTATAGTACGACAACAATGGGAACAACATATTAATGTCTCAGGCATTAAAGTGTACACTGAAATTAGATTCACCCACCATAAAAAAGCTGTTGTACCAAAGAATGGCACTATCTCAAATAATTAGCCTAATCTGACATTGATTATCTAGTTAGCTTAGTATTAATGTATTACTCCAGTAACACTTTACTCATTGTGGGTACTCTACCACAGTGTTAAATGTCAGGAAACAAATGGGATGCCACAAAATAGCATATGAAGCAAACTGTTTATTTCCTGGACTGCTCTTGCACTGTCGAGTAGATGCCACACATGATGAACTCTGTGGGCACACGTGAACAGTGGATGTATATAAAACAAAAAGTCTACAAGTATATGCACAGTAGATATTACTAGTTATTTTGCAGTGCAAGAGAAAGGCACATAGCTTGAACTTACACAAAATATGCAAAAGTTTTGAAGGGAGATCGTAGTATCTGTACTTCAGAATGATTATTAATGTAATTTTATAAATTCCTTTGAACATTGCTTGAGAAACTGAGCCTATATTATATTCAGGACCTCCCGTTAATTCTGTAGAGTTGGTTGCTACCACATGAAATACCAGTACTTGACATGATTATGCCTGAACAAACTTTGCTAGGCTGTAGCTGATGGACAGAGGTATCAGTAGTAGAAGATTTGATAGTCGACATGTCAGTAAGTGCACAGTTTGTAATTTCAACCATTTGACACCCTTTACATTATGTGTGCCTATCCTCCTGTGCTGTCATAAATATTCAGTCCGATGTCTACTGACTTGGACAGCAAATTAACTCAAACACTTTTAGAATCAGAACGGGAGGAGGTTTACACTCTCCACAGTCACTTTCATTCTGAAAAATAGGTTATACACCGCCATGGATGCACATGATCTCATAAATGCAGACAGTTCAAATGACAAGGAACTCCTTTCGGACCAACTAGACGACGCTGTCCAAAAAAATTGCAGAGGAACACAACGTAGTACCTATGGGGGACTTCAGTGTCCACGTAGAGAAGGAGAAAAAAGTCCAAAAAAATTTCGGAAAGTAGGTAGCACAAGAGAGAGATAATCTAAATGCAATCTGACTGATAGAACTGTGCCAAGCACACAACATTACCACCAGATACACAGCCTTTAAAAAGCTGCCTAGAAGACATATAACATGGGTCTCACAAAATCCACATCAAGGTGAATTTTAAATCGATTATGTGGCAATAAAATGGAAGTTCGATATAGAGAAACAAAATGCCAAAGTTCTCAGAGGAGTCAAACTAGATTCTGCTCTTTCTAAAATAAAACTCAAAACCATCCTCAAAAGGAAAAACTAAACCAACTAACACAAACGCAAAAAATACGATCTAGGAAAGATAATAAATTCAAACGGGTTTCCTCTCGCAACCTATAATATGCAAAACCAAGACCGGGATCAAATAAAAGAAACTCTAATAACTGAAGCCGAATAACTAGCTGTCATAACTAAAGCCAGAAAGCATGCCTGTTGGACACAAGAATGTAATACACTCCTTTTACTAAGAAGCAAAGCGTGGCGTCAGCGGCAATCACAAAATAACGGACAACAGACACCATAAGAAAATTAGTGAGAAAAAGCTCAAAAGAATAAAAAAGGCCCAAGAAGATCAACTCCTCTTCCATATCAACGACGATTTAGTCGAAAACAACGCATGAAACTTTTGTAATAGGTAAACAAAAATAACCAAATACAGCCACCGACACTACAACTCCAAGATAAAAACTGAATATTGCCCACAACCAAAACTCACAATTGCAAAATATTTGCAGAGTCTTTCAGAAACCTCCTCAACTGTAAAGAACCCTTAGAAAAAATGCACTTTAGCACTGACCCTAACTCAAAACCAACCACCATAGGGAGACTAAAAACTGTCATATCGAATCTCAAAAATATAAGGCCGGGGAGAAAACCAAATCAACAGCTGAAGTTTGGAAAAAGTAAAAAATCTCATAGAGTCTCTCCAAAACACCTCTGAAGGAATTTGGATAAATTAAAGAATCCAAGCTGAATGGGTAGACGGTCCTCATCCACCCACTCCACAAGAAACGGTCCAAAACAGATCCCAACAACTACATAGGAATCTCATTACAAGGCGTAACATACAAGATGTTTCTAAAGTATGCTAAACGGAGCAGAACCCCAACTAGGCTATAATATTGAGAATATGAAGCTGGTTAAAGAAAGGAAGCCCGTTCCCAGAACAATATCAAGCTGGTTAAAGAAAGGAAGCTCGTTCCCAGAACAAATCCGAAATCTCACGAAACCTCATGGCCTATCCAAAATCAAGAGCAAAATCTTGTTATCACTTTCATTGACTTCCCGGTCTATTGACCACTCAATAGATCGGAAATCCCTCTCTCTGTGTAGAACTAAATCTACACAATAAAAGCACAAACCTAATCACTGAAATCCTTACCAGCACTTACCTCAAAGTTAAATTCATGGGAGAACTCTCCCAGGCTTTCGAGATAAAAATTGGTGTACAGTAAGGAGACGGACTCTCCGCACTGCTGTTTAACTGCATCCTAGGGAAAGTGGCCAGAGAGCGGAACACGTGGACCCATAGTGTAATCCAACTTGAAACAAAAAACAGAGGCATCAAAGTCAATTGGTTAGCTTTAGCAGATGATATGGTCCTACCAGCCCATACCTGGAAAGAAGCCAAAGAACAAACCCTCGAACTACAAAAACATGTAGAAAAAATAGGTCTAAAAACCTCCTTCGAGAAAAACAAAATATTAAAATATATTCATCGAAACGTTTTAAAGCGGGAGCACAAAAAACAGAAATCGCCAAAGTATTCAAACATATTAGAGAAAAGACAGGCTGGAATTTCCTGGAGAAAAAGGCAAAGGAATTTAGAAAAAAATAAAGGTTAACTGGTCTTCCAACTCACCAAAAACACAAATAATATACCACCGCTGTCATATGAAGCAAAAATAAGACCCTATACGCACTCGAAACACTGTCCATCAACACCCGTAGCTGAACTGAAAGGCTGGAGATAAAAGAAAGGAAGATATTAAGAAAAATTCTAGGCCTCAAATTCTGTAATAACAAAATAATTCACTCCAGAAATGAAGCCCTTTACCAAAAACCGAAAAAATCGCAGATATAACAAGAAAACGAAGATGGGAACATGCTCAGAATGAACCGAAAGAGACAAACGGAAACCAAAAATATATTTTATTACTTTGACAAAAAAGGTTTAAGAAAATGCAGGACTTAAAAGAAGTCCAAATAACAGAAAAAATTTTCACAGATAAAACTGCACTACTGGTACAACCCTAGCCCAGGTTTGCCAGGTATTCCGATTTCGGAGGGACTGTTCGAATTTTACTGTTGAAAATCTTACTCCCGATAAAACCTTGACGGGATAAGTAAAAATCCCGATAACACCATAACAGATAATATTTCACATACTAAGGTCTGTTCATTATGCGAGTGTTTAAATTAAGATTCAGTCTTGTAAACTTATTTGAAAATAAAAATCCAGCATTTAATAGCGAGATAGCTAAGTTGACAAACCCGCGCGCAACACCGGTTACCATACCTCGAACTTACTTTCATTCAGGAGCGAGCCTGAAATCGATCAAAGGTTGTTGCTACTATACGTTTTACCGTTCGTAAGGCATTTTTACAAACGAATTCATCGTCAGAGAGTGAAATTAATAAAGTGCCAGTGCCGAAAAAGAAGCAAAAGTTGAAACTGATTATCAAATTTCATAATGAACCGTGTAAGGTTCACTCATGGCTTGACAAAGGTAAAGATGATTATAATTCTCGTGGTACTGTATGCCCCTCATATTTTAGTGTGTCTCGCGGAGGCGAAAATTACAATATAAAGTATCAAACATTGCAGCACACAGAACCTCTTTTCACCTGTATGCCTCGAAAATGCAAATTAATGTAAGGTCGTATTTTCCTTGTCATCTGAAACATAGAGCTATGAAAAGAATTAATTGTGGGAGCAGCGTTTGTCTTTTACTCAGTTAAACATAGTCATAGTTATATTTTTGTGGACTGCTGTCTGTTAGTTGCTCCCCGATTCAAAAACTTCCGAAAAATATTCATGTGGAGCCACAAAATTAATGAAAACCATTTTGTCAGTGCTAGGTCCCTGTCGAAAGGACTGAACAATTGGGCAGTTGGAGGACTGGTGTATTATTATGCTGCATCCAACATATGGCTCATTAAAAGCTGTCCCCATGCACGGCGCTGTTTCTCTGTGAAGACTGTGTTTGTCATCTCTTATTTTATAGCAGTGAAAGGAAAGCAATTGACTCATTTGCTGCAAGAATGAAAAGTGAGTTTAGCAAGACATCCTTGTCGCTCAAGAATATCAACAGTTTTTGTGCTTACAGCACCTTTGTATATTTTTGAAAGAATAAATGTGTGAACCGATGATTTTAGGACATCTATTTAAATTTTAAACCAGTATATATATTATTTTTAGAAGCATAAGTTTTGAAAAACTCCTAACCATGTTCTGTTTAGAAGAGTCCGGTTAGAAAAAAATCCTTCTTTGTTGGAAAAGAAACTTGCAACTCTGCTCTAGCCGGCTGTGCAGTCGCACGGCTGCAAACGTACCAGTGGAAATCGTTGCATTCAGTAACATTGAGTCCCATTTTACGGGCGCTCTGTTCCAGCGATGCGGTTTGAGTCGTCTCAATAGTCGCAATGGAATCGCACCCACATAGACAGCCTAGATAATTCTAGAATAAATAGTTTTCTTTATAATGTGTTCATTCCGCTGGCTGAGAAATGATGTGCCATGAAAATACAACGCTTAGTTTGCAGTTTGAGTCTCAATTCACTCTTCTAAAATTCCAAATAGTTATCGAGTTCTCATTATTTTAGCTATTTATGGCTTTATTTCTTCAGAAAAAGCTGTAACTATAAGTAACCTCTTTCATTTAACCAGGTGTTCCTCATATTTTATCATTACATTCATTATGAAACATTACTATTACTGATATCACTAATATTACTTCCACATTTATAAATACCTATAACAGAAGAAGTAACTTAAATTGTTTCAAAAACAGAAAATTAAAAAAGATCATCACTTATTCAAGAGCTACAAGCCTCATTTCGTTACAACAAAGAATGTACGTTAGGATGGGACTCATGTTGGTGAAGGAACAAGGGCTCGGATTAGGCAATGATGACGAAAGGATATCGCCCGAAGCTCTTCTGAAAGAACTGGTATGGTATTCGCACAAAGCGATTTAGGGAAATCTTAGATAACCTAAATGACATTGGCTGGACTCTCCTCCCCTTCCTCCCTGCCCATCTCCTCCTCCTACCTCCTGTCTCTGTGCATAATTTATTCCCCCTGTCTGTCCATTTATTCCCCCTCTAGCACAATGGACTCGCATTCTGGAGGACGGCGGTTCAAACCCGAGTGCGGCCATCCTGATTTAGATTTTCCGTGTTTTCCCTAAATCGTTTCAGGCAAATGACATGATTGTTCCTTTGAAAGGGCATGGCCGACTTCCTTTCCCATCACTCCTTAAACCGAGCTTGTGCTCCGTTTCTAATGATCTAGTTGTCGATGGGACGTTAAACACTAATCTCCCTCCCCTCCCCTTCTCTATGTTCGTTTCCTCACGCCTTCTCTGTCCTCTTCTCCCCTCCCCCTACCTGACCTTGAGCCTTTTTTTACTGTTATTGCAAAGGAAATCTTGATTGGGAACTGAAGTCGCTTAAAACAAATTTGTTCTAATCATAAGCCAATAAGCCATAGTACACCTTTTCTGTTTTCTATAAAATCGATGCTGAGGAGGGAAACTAATCAGCACACTGTTTTGTATACAATTTTTGTTTGAAAATATGTATCAGAGAAAAGAACATACCTGTAAATGGGACAAATAATTTGTATAATGCTTTATATGCTCTCCTATCGTAGTTGAAACTGGCTACGAGAAAGAAACCGCACACTTTCACAGCACAGTGCAGCATTTTCTTTCTCACAGTCAGTTTTAACCTTTAAAGGCATGATTTTTTATTTCAAGCTGTAAAAATTACCACGTTTAGTTTATAGGGCCTACATTACGAAAAAAATATTGAAAATTTTTTAAAATTAAATTAACCATGCATTATTGTTGACAATCGCTACAAACACAAAACCAGACCTAATTTCAAATCTATCGTAAAGACACTCGAATTAACTGTCTACACCATATCTACTTATGTTTCCAAAATAAAAAAGTAATTTTCAAACCCACAAATCAGTGCACAAACACCTTAAAAACTCCTCTACTTTCCACCAAAACACACGCGCGGCAGTACATCCACACAGCTGATTTTCGAACTGGTTCAGTTCATCCTGACATTTACGATCGCTATGAAGAACTACTAGCAGCTGCAGTAGAGTGTGTACACTTAACTACATAAAGAATTTGTTACAAAATGTTGCTCAGTATAAGATACATCAAAGAAATGAAGTCTGTAGCTGATCAGCTACACTGTGCATTAAAGGGTTAACAGAAACCTCTTTCTTCTCTTTGAACAGTAACCTCATTCATTTAAGCAGGTATTCGCCACATTTTTATCATTACATTCATTATGAAACATATACTATTATTAACATTATTTCCGCATTTATAACTACCTATAACAGAATATGTAAAACAGACAATAACTTAAATTTTTACTAACAACGTTCCCCATTATAAACTACATATACACTTACATACTACATAAATTGACAAATATGTAGCCTTTGTTCGTCGGAATGTTCATTAGAGTATCGTCTAAAAATTCGAAGTAAGTGCTCAAGAACTATTCGATATTTTTGGTATAATATTTCCCCCTTCTATATTGAACATATATTTACATATTTTATACATTAAAAAATATGTAGCCTATGGCGAAATAAATCTCGGGTGAACAGCCTGGTATGAGTGTGCATAGGACACAATATTTCGGCAATCGACCACGTTGCCATCATCAGGTGCGCTGATGTACTGACCGGCGATGGGCCGGCGCCAAGTATATATAGGACAATCCCCCTTCTCCCTCAGGCGCATCCTATGAGTCGGTGCGGTCCGCGCCCCGCCCGCGGTCCAGGTACAGCGTCCGTTCTCCCGCCGTCTGGGCGCTGCGTCCTAGGTCTTCTCGTTCAGGAGGGTCTGCCGGTACCGCTCTCGTTATTCTTCCCTCCTCCCACGAAGTCGGTACACTCTGAGAAATATCCTTTTTCTTCTTAATCCGGGTGATCGCGGGTTCCCACGCCTTCTAAGGATGTAACCGCTGTCACGATTTAGTTGTAGCTCCCTTACTCTGATCTCTATGGCTTCTTTGATGACACAGTCCCAGTATTTGGAAGTCTGTGTCAGGACTTTGATTTGGTCATAATCCATGCTGTGGAGTTCCGACAGGCAATGCCAGCAATTGCCGACTTACTGGGCTGCTGCAGTCTAGTGTGCCGTTGATGTTCTCGGCATCGGTCCTCAATGGTACGAATGGTCTGACCTATGTGTACACTCCCGCATTGGCAAGGTATTTGATAAACCCCTGATTTACGAAGACCAAGGTTGTCCTTGACACTACCAAGAAGGCTCTTGGTTTTGCTTGGAGGACGGAAGATGGTTTTCACTTGGTGTTTACGTAAAATGCATTGAATTTTTCTGGATAATGCCCCGCAAAACGGAATAATAGCCAAGGCCGCCTCCTCCTGAGGTTCATCCTCAGTTTCTGCCGGTGCTGCAGGCGTGGGACTTAGAGCCTTCCGAATTTGCCCTCCGAAACAAGGTCTTCAGATGGTCAAATTCTTGTTGGAGACTGTCCGTGTCGGAGATGGTGTGAGCTCTGTGTACAAGAGTTTTGAGCACGCCATTCTTTTGTGCCGGGTGGTGGCAGCTATCCGCATGTAGGTACAAATCGGTGTGCGTCTTCTTCCTATACACGCTGTGACCCAAAGTGCAGTCATCTCGTCTTCTAATCAAAACATCTAGGAAAGCGAGCATGCCATCCGTTTCGATCTCCATGGCGAACTTAAGATTCTCGTGTCTGGAACTGAGATGTGTGAGGAAGTCTGCCAGGTTATCTCTTCCATGTGGCCAGATAATCCCCTCTTACAATGAATATTGCAGCTACAGGCCCAGTACATTTCACCATCTTGTGGAAAAGCTTCAATAATCACTTGATTGTTGAAACTGTCATTGCAAACTCTAGGGTTTATAGAGCACATAATTTGAAAGTAACTAATAGCACTCAAACTCCGAAAAACTGGCGATTAAGGGACCTCTTTCAGAAGAGTTCGCTGTAGTCCACACTGTGCGTCAGTATAGCCTTATTAATACTGTACACGTGTCCGAATACCAGATGGTGAATCGAAAACCATCGTGTTGTGTTTCAGTATTTCATAGCCAAACTTTAGCATTGCATTACTTCAGTTTTAGACGGGGATGTGTACAATTACGAAAATCAAACGTCATCACTATGAGACAGAAGTACCTATCACGAGGATATGTGCCAGAGTCGCTATGGAGAGACTTTGAAATAATCGTAGCTGTCAGTGTTTCATAGCCTTTATTTCACACCGCAAGGTTCTTAGTTCGACATTTACGACTGAGTATTATTACTGCCCCGTCGAGGAGGTTTGATGCCTCTGAAAGTTTCCTCTTGGCAATGAATTCAATGAACATTTCTCACGGACGACATTCGTTGCTGAGAAAGTGTTCTGATAAACGTTCAAATTTACGGTCATGAAATGTTCGAGCTAAATCACCGTTTCCATGAACTTTTTTTTTCAACAAACGTATATATTTTAACCACAAGTATTTATGTCGTTACTGGCAGCAGTATTGTAGGTAGAGCTGTGTTCTCGCTGCCTTGATCTGTGGCGTGTTCCGGTACGACGTGATAGCTTTAGTAATCTTGTGAGTTGTTCAGAATATTTTCCGAGTGAAAGGAGCATAACCACGTCGCATTGTGCTGTTGCTAAGTGCAGCAACTCTGGGCATAGAACCGAGGGCTTTCTTTACCATCGGTTCCCGAAAGACTTAGAGCTCCAACTAGATTGGTTGTCTCTTTGTAAACGTGAGGACAAGATCAATATTAAAAACACAAGGATATTTTCCGAGCATTCTAGACCACAGGGTTACAAATGGGACATTTAAAATGAATTGTTGCGTTTATCTACAAGAAAGTTACTGCAGTCAGGTGCAATTCCGTCCCAGAAAATACCTAACTGGCACGGAAATAAACCTAATTCTTCAGGTTATGATCTCACAGAAGTCGAAGTAACAGAAGGAGAACGATGTGATAACATCAGAGCAGTGCGGAGCGGAAGAGGGCTGTGAAAACATTGGAAGTTTTGTGTCCTAAGAAAAGAAAACTGCACAAGTCAATTAAACCGAAATACCTTCTAATTCGTGTTTTATAAGTAAAGAGCATGAAATTATGGACCTGAAGAGAGAGAACTGCTTATTGTGAAGAGCACAAACGCCTTACTGGAGCAAAGAGTTGCAGTTATGAAGAAATCTGGGACACAGGATGTACATCTCAAAACATCTGTTTCTGTTAGTGAGAATATGGGAAGATTAAGTTAAGTAGTTAAGATTGTACTGCTCACTGTTTCACCCAAGGACAAATTGGTTGACTGATATAGGAAAAAAGAAGTGTAAACTGGAGTTCGGAGGACACTGTAAATGCACACTTTGAGAGCCTCTGCTTGCCTACGAAGAAAGAACATCGATCACCACTGCAAAAATGGACGAAGCTCTGTAAGTGTCAATCAGACATTTTAAAGGAAGTAACAGATTTAATTAAGGTTAGCTTAGCAATGTTTACAATGAGACCATGACTGTCCTAAAATTTGATGAAATGGACATTGACAGTCGTGTGAGCTACGGTTCATTTGACGATGTCATACTCGGGCCACACAAGAACGTTCAAGTAGTCATTACAGGAAGTTTATTATCAAAGTGGAGTAGCTAATATATTGTGATACTTATGTGATAATGACAAGCAATTTGTTGCAGACAATCATTACAGAACTCGAAGGAGTTGTGGCTCGTGTTTTAGCAGTTACTTAAGATGTGGGAGCGAAAAATTTAAAACTGTGGAAACAACTTGGTGTATCCACAACTATGACATATGTTTCGAACCATGTGGACATTATAAGGAATATACGGGCATTTTTACGACGTAGGCAATTTGCAAAAATTATTAAGCAATCACTTCGTTGACGGCGGAGTCACCTTGCCTGCCGTTACCGTATTATTTACAAAGACTGTAATAGATGATCTTCTGCAGCACCAGACAAGTGATCTTTCGGTCACCTATCACATACCGGAAGCTCGCATGAGTGTATGTGGTCATGCATGTCAGAATGTTAGAATGGCTGAACAGCTATTTTCACTTTGCACTGCCCAAGCGGTGAAATAACATCCTCCATAAAGATCGCACATTGAATTGATAAACGAGGTTTTAGATGTGTTGAACTCGAGGTACACTCAAGACCAGAAAGCACTTCTTAAAAATCGTAATCGTTTCAGCCTCAGACGTCAAGAAAATTCCCTGAAGAGGTTTTGGAAATTTGCTCGAATAGACGAGTAGGGAAGAGAAATGGTCTCCTCCAATTCCAAAAAGAATTTGTTACATCAATAAATTCACTTTTTGGACTTTTCACAAATGTGAAAAAGATTGGGGCAGCCTACATCCTGACAGCCATACTGAGTCAAGATTGTCTCGAAAATATTTTTTGTAGAATTCGCGGTCTTGGTGCTTTTTGTAATAATCCCACGCCAGTCAAGATGAAAAATAGAATTCGCTTGTTAATAGTGACTGTTAATGCGACAAATCTACCTTTGCCCCTTGGTACTTCTATTTTAGAGAACAAAGATCAAAATCGTGTATAGGAAACAGTGACAGAATTCGAGAAGTTCATTTCTAGTGAGTTCCGCAATAAAGTAGTAGACATCACGTCACGATACGTCAGATGAAGATTTTCTTCGACACTCCGATCTTATTCAGATATCTCCAGTGAAAATGTTACTCACGATGCCTTGTAACACTTGACATGATACATCGCATTCAAGTGTAAAACATACACAGTTAATTATGAGTAACAACAACCGAGTTGGCTGCAATACCAGATTTCGTAATTATTTTTGCATCTTTTCATAGAGTAAATATTTCACATTGCAAACGCGTGATAGAATCATTCGCAGCACTAGTACATTCAAGATTTCTCGCAACTGAAAAGAAAATCATTGATTTATTTGTAAGAACGAAACTTTCATCAGAATTAGATTTTTGAACAAAAAAGCCAAATGGGATGCAATGAAGCGGGATTCGGCGAAAATGAATCTTCTCTGGTCTGTGTCAACTTCAGCATCTTCCGAATTAAATTTTCCGTGTCAAGATCATAGGATACGTTCCGTCATCTCTACTACAATATTCTCTAAATGTGTCTGAACTAAAGCAACACGTAAAATTATAAAATATTCAGCGTAGTCACATTCTTAGGCCGTCAGTGTTAGTAACGATCATCTACAGTTAGCTTTGGATATTGACAAGTGTTATCATGAGTGGCTTTACCGCTTAACATTTCCTTTCGAGTATTTCAAAAACTAATTCTTTCGAATGATACTGAATCCTATCAATAAGATGCTCAAAATCGAATGAAGAGAGACGTCAAAAACTAATTTTCTGTGTGAGATTTCACTTAACGAGTACACGACAGTGCCAGCCCTGGGTGCCAAGTGACGTAGCATGTTGGTGACCAGCGAGAGCGCACTCGCCGGAATGTTGAGAACGCACTCGTCGGAATGTTCTAACTTTCTAGTCTATGTACCTTGATTTTCGTAAGGTCATTTCGATGAAAAAATATTTTAGAGACATGTCTAAGATTAACTGCAACATTCCGACGTTATTCGTTTCTCTGGAGTGCCTAGTCAGTTTTAATAATTTTTTCCGAAGCGTAACAGTGCAGGTGAGACAGACATAGTTGTGTGTGTCTTAATTAGCCGTATTGTCACACAATGGTTTTATTTTAGCATTAATTGAATTTTTCGTTGAAGCTTGAACATGATAACACTATCAGATAGAAAATACTTTCCTAATGTTTTGCAAAATTTTCCCTACTTAATATATTTTAATATTTTAGTGCGTAATTCATTTCAATTGTTGCAAGAACTATTTCGATATTCTCCAAAGACACGCTAGGGTTCGAGCAAGAAGTGACAAAGACTGCAGGGAATAAAGTCAGAGCAGCTATAGCCAGGATTTGTTACAAATAATGTGAAAGTTGGATCCGCAATAACAATGTAACGTGAATAAGAAAACGAGCAGGTCGTAAAAAAACTGGCGGCTGCTCTAAACTATAGGCAGTAAGATTAAATTTACTATCACTCGACGTAATTGTTCGTAGTAGCGAAATGAACAACTATGTCGAAAGACAATACGAACTGAAATTTTGTGAAAGACGTATCATAAAACAATAACTACCTTTAAAATGAGAAGCGTTACAGTTCTCAACAGACGATGAAGTCGACAAAGTTTCCGAAATGGTTCTTTGTTTCAATCGTGCCTTTGCTTGACTAATGTTTAGACTGTCTTATTCAACTATTTTCCTGTTCTTATTTTGACCACAGGCGATATAGACAATTCTTAATCGACTTATTTCAGCTTCAGAAAAACTATTCAACTCACATAATGCATGCCGCTACGGTTTGTTTCCAGAAGTGGCGACCTACTTTGTTGCCACATTTATCTGTAAAGGGAAACCTGTAATAGCCTCTTTCGTATCACACGGTACCACACCAATAAATCATGATGAAGAATAACTGCTGAATAAACACCAGCATGTAACGTGTTCATTTTGAAATCCTTGACCTTTCCGGGTGGTCATACTGTGTATTGCACTAAACATGAACATGACATAAATAACATGGCGCAGAGTTTGCGTGTCCAAATTTGTGAAAATAACGGAAAGAAAAATTTTAAGAATCTCCGTAAATATAGAGACGTCATCTGAGACAAAAATGCTAGATTCTAAAGAATTGCTATTTTCTAGTTTATGGATCAGCTTAGAAACAAATAATGTGCGCAGTTTCATCGACAGTTGTAAACGCTTCACGCGTACATCTCCTAATTTATACTTCAGGTTTGGTCCACGTGCGTAGACGAGTGACAGATAAAAAAAACTTATTTATTATTTCAGTAATGTATATTTACTGGTGTTCTAACCACTTTGTTGACATAACTAACACTGGGGAAAATGCCGATGGAGCACTGCATAATGAAAATTTTCTTCTTAAAATGAAAGTTAAGATAATAATTAAGAAAATTCAATGGCACTCGTCGAATGTTAGTTTCGAAGGGATACCACAAATAAAGGAAAGCATGAAAAACAAACTGTTATCAGCAGTTACTGAAGGCGCATGACGAGCAACCCTCCACGCGTGCCATGGGCGGCGTGTTGCCTACTTCAAGGCGCCATTACCGATTCTTGAAAGAGCGTATGAATAAATTGCCATATCCACTGCGCCTAAAGCGTGATCAGGAAAGACCTTTTGTCTGTAGTACTAATATGCACAGATCAAGGACCTAACTTGCAGCCCGCCTGACATATTCTCGGACTGTTGCCTTCTTCGAGCCATAGGTGCACTGCTACTTAACACGCAAGGATCACGTGCTCGTAACTGTTACAGTTTCTTATTAATAAAATTTCTACTGGAATACCCACTTATATTGCAGCATCCACTCTTTTACTTTAAATTTGAAAATATTTGCAACTGCAATTTTAATTTACTCATTCAATGATACTTAGATGGCTGGGTGGAACGATAAACACAATCAAACCCACAAACTCAAAGATAGTCGCCATTGCCTTTCTTCTTTCCCATAGCTTCAACAGACATAATCTAGAATCTTAAATAAGTATTATACTTCGTAAGGTATTTTTGGCATATCGAATCAGATGTAGAATCAAACCATCTCAATGAAGTACATCAGTACGGTTTTACTAATAATTTTGATGACATCACGGTCAATCAAGAAAATTTTTTAAATAACAGTAAAACAACGCAACATTCTCTCATAGAAACATGTCTCGATGGCTATAGTATCAGTGAGTAGTAGACTGCACTGTTATGTTACACGCACTCTTGCAATATCGGCAGTTCAAGTCGTATACTTTGTGTTGTAATGACTGTTTACAAATTAGACGAATGATAACAAGAGGAATTATTCAATTCAGTTTACAAATTAGACGAATGATAACAAGCGGAATTATTAAATTCAGAATCGTAAAAAGTAGTAGGTTGCTCTTTGAAACATCCTTGCAAGAGCAAACACCACCGTTAAGCAAACACCACCGTTCCACAACAAGCTCGGTAATACTACGAATAATCACCAGAATCTTTAAGCTATTAAAATTATATTATTTAATAACGAACTTACCATTTGCTCAGTTATGTCACTGCCACACACCAGAGTTGAGGAAAAAATTGTTCACGTAACGAAATGATTGTTGTACCGAAGAGATATCATAGACCGTCTGCTAATCACTAAAAGAAGTGCAACCATTAACTGAAAATTACTCTCTAACTCAAAACCAAATCAAATTTATCCACACAGTACAAATTCCACCTAGTACCACGACGCGTATAGAAACGAATTTTTCCCGCCCACTGCTATGTAACTTCTTAGTTCTTAGATTACGTCTCATACCAGTCAACGGCAAATATTATGCAAAGATATAACAACATCAAAGGTGGTATTTACAACTAGCGAAATTTAAACTTGAGAAGATGGAACCAGTACTAGTTTTTGTAATTAATGTCAGCCACTAATGGTCCTTTGTTTGAAAATAACATAATCTTTTGAACACAGTGCGGAAAAAATGTGGATATTATTAATTTAAATATGGATGTCACCAATGTAAATTTTTCCAAGACATTAGGACGTATAAGCATCAGCACAAATAGGTAATAATAAATACCGGTTATTGAAACTCTTCTCGCTTCCCGCGCCCGGGTTCCCGGGTTCGATTCCCGGCGGGGTCAGGGATTTTCTCTGCCTCGTGATGACTGGGTGTTGTGTGCTGTCCTTAGGTTAGTTAGGTTTAAGTAGTTCTAAGTTCTAGGGGACTGATGACCATAGTGCTCAGAGCCATTTGAACCATTTTTTGAACTATTCCCAAAACATTGTCAATTGACATTTACACGTCGGCGTCATATCTGACAAGATCCTCACTATCTCGGACGAACAATTTAAGAAATAGGTGTCACACTGGAGAAATACTTCCCCTGTGAAACAATGTAACAATCAGTTTGATGTTTACACACACATGGTAAGACGTTGAACTGGTAGTCAGAATAGCAATCGCAAACGGAGTTTACAATACGTTATAACACAGAGAATTTGGTCTCTGCTACGTCGTTGGACCTAATAGACTATATGATACTCCATATCCGAAATCGTGCAATGGGTTACATTTATCATGAGCTGTTATCGGACATTAGATGAATAATGGAAGGTAATATAGACTGATGCTTGTATAACTGCTTAGTTTTGCCAACGAAGTGTAACTGAGCCACAAGGACTCCAACGAACTCCTCGTCCAGGCCCTAAAGGCCCAAGGGATGTCGAGCGGTCGCCGTGTCATCCTCTTCTTTGCGGTGTCATGCGGATGCTGTATGGAAGGGCACATGGTCAGCAAACAGCTCTCGCGGCTGTTTTGCCGGCGTTCCAGACCGTTGAGCAGCTACTTTTCACTTAAGCAGCTCATCTGTTGGCATCATGAGGCTGAGTGCACCCCGTACCAGTCTTCCTACCAAAGAAAAATCCTTGGCAGTACCGAGATTCGAACTCAGGTTCCCCACATGACAGCTATCTATGCAGACTACTTAGCTATGGAGACTCAGAAGTTGTTTACGGAATGTTAAAACTGCAGAAAATGAGACCAGTGATATGCTTGCCAAACTCCGTCTAAAGACGAAGATAGAGAGACCTTTTGGCCACCAGTCTGTTGGTCGTTAGATCCCTGATTGAAAACCATACCTTCAGCGATATGTCAATCCCATCTATCGACTCCCGGAAAGTGGTGTAACGAAAACTCGATAAGAAGCAGGGTACACCTTAGCCACTACGTCGCATGCGCTTAGTTCTACTAAGCACGTTCTAATGTTGCATTGCATATTGTCGAGCTAAGTACGCAAGACATTAGTGGTTTTACCACGGCGTTTGAAGCCATGGCCCTTAACTACTGGGCTGTAGACATACCTCTACATGAATGCAAACATTATCAGTGCGAACTGATTCGACATCGTACAACAATAGTATTCAGTCCGTTCACACGTCTGGGAGGCTGTAATTGTTGAACATCTGACCGGTAAACAGTGACAGCTTCATTATCGTGAGAGTGCATACCTGTCCAGCTCCGACGACTGCTCGTAACAACCGGGAATGTGTGAATTTTCCTCGTCAATCCCACGAAGATGATAATAACATTCACCTTGTTCAATCAAACTGCTTGTCAAAAAGGGTGAAGCACCCAGAAGACACAGTCGGACGTCGATGTAACTTCGTACATGTACACATCATTGCCGGGTATGTAAATTAATAGAGTTACAATTCTTTACGACATGTAGAACGCTCACCAGACTGCATTTGTATTGTTCGTGTTTATTTTCTTACTAGGCCAGGGAGGGTATATAAAGGTCACGAAGAGCGTCAGATTATGAATCATCAGCATGTAGGACAGAGATACGCCATGTACATGTTTGAGGTAACGTTATCAGCACCCGACAGAGACTGAAAGAAGCCTAATTGTAAGTCTCCATTTGACCTGGTAGTCGAATCGTGGAATATCCGGATTTGTAGGGGCATTCAGATGCAGAAGTGCCTCATGTTGGACCGCATCGGAAAGCGAGGACAGGCATACTTGTCAAGATTCAAGTCGACCACGTCTGGCCACCAAACACAACGTAAACTCTTAATGGCTGCACCTTCCATGCGAGAGCATGTAATGGACCTCCTGCAGCATTCTGTCATCCTGTACTATTGGTCAGAGACTAACGGCAGCTGGAGCAGTGACGAACTGCCCCACGCATAAGCTGCCGTTAACATCACAACATAATCAACTGCTTTTGGATCTGTGCCACGACAAGGAAGCATGGATTACTGATGAATGGCATCGCATTGTGTGCAGTGACGAATTGCGGCTCTGCGCGATCTCGAATGACCGGGGAGAGGTCCCACATTTCCAACGTTTTGGATAGGCACAACGGTGTTATTCCTGGCGTCGTGGTGTGGGGAGCCATCGAGTATGACTTCAGATCATGGCTGATAATGAGGGAACTCTGGAAGTACAACGATACATCGTGGACATTCTATGTGCTCATGTGTTACCTCTCACGCGACGGAATTGTGGTGTCACTTTTCAACATGACAATGTTCGTCCACATATGGCACGTGTTTATGAACTGTCTGTGTGATGTTGAGGTACTTCTGTGGCCAGAAAGATCCCCACAAACGTCACTGATAGAACATATGGGACCAACTCGGACGTCAACTCCGTACCAGTGCCAGTATCCAGGACATCAAGGACCAATTAACAAAGTTGTGGGCCATCTTGCCTTAGGAAAGAAAACGATGGCACTTGCAAGCTGAATTACGGGATACAACATCATACTAATAAAAGGGCTCATTCTGCCAAGTTTTCTTCTCCACATATAGGTGCTCCACTTTTTCTTCACACAGTGTATATTGCTTATAAGAGGTTTGTCCGGAAAATAGTATAAAAGTTGAATAATAACTTTATTTTACAATTATTCAGGTATTACAATATGGTCTCCTTCAAAGTACTCACCCTGAGACGCGATACACTTCTGCCAACGCCGTTTCCACTGTTGATAACATTGCTGAAAGTCTTCAGTTGCGATGTTGTTCAGTTGCCGTGTCGTTTCCGCCTTGATGGCTTCCACATCTCCCAAGTGCCGCCCCCAAAGCACCATTTTGCATTTCGGGAACATGAAGAAGTCACACGGGGCTAAATCGGGTGAATAAGGTGGGTGGTCTGTCACGGTGATTGAGCTTCGGGCGAAAAACTCGCGCACAACGAGCGACGTGTGAGCGGGCGCATTGTCGTGATGAAGGATCCACCTGCCCCCTTTTGCCAACTCCGGTCGAACTCGGGCCACACGAGCTCTGAGACGTGTCAGAACTTCAACGTAAAAATTTCCGTTCACTCTGTGGCCGGGAGGGACAAATTTCTTGTGAACAATGCCCCTATAGTCAAAGAAAACAATCGACATTATCTTCACATTGGACCTCGATTTTCGCGACTTTTTTGTTCTCGGTTCTCCTGCTAGTTTCCATTCCTTGCTTTGAGATTTGAGCTCCACATCGAATTCGTAAAACCAGGACTCGTCTCCAGTGATGACTCGGTTGAGAAAGTCCCCTCGTTCCTCTGCTTCCAACCAATCCTCACAGCACTCAACCCTCTTTGCTTTCTGTTCTGGCGTCAAGAGCTTTGGTACGATTTTCGCACACAATTTCTTCATTTCAAGTTTTTGTGTCAGGATTTCGTGAACGATTGTTTTGGGGATTGACAGATCGTCAGCAATCATTCTGACTGTCAATCTAGGGTCTTTAAGAACACAAGCCCGAATTCGTTCAACATTTGCATCGGAACTCGATGTCGACGGGCGTCCTGGGCGAGGATCATCGTTCACTTCTTCTCGGCCATCCCGGAACCTTTTTAACCACTTGTTCACGGTTGGTTCCTTCAGAGAATTGTCTCCGTAAACCTGTTTCAAACACTCATAAGTCTCACGGCCATTCTTGCCTAGCTTTGCAAGAAACTTGATGTTGACGCGCTGTTCCTCAATCAGAGAGAGCTCCATGCCGACGACAGGTGAAAAAGGGTAACTGTCAACAAGCTGCCGCACACTCCCACCTTAACGCAGAGTGCTCTGACTCGAACTGAGCAATGATGGGATTGATTACAGCAGTAGTCCCACCTGGCGGTGACTGCAACTTGTAACATAAAGACATTATTCAACTTTTATACGTATTTTCCGGACAAACCTCGTATCTGGAATTCTCCGAAAACCTCCTGTCGAATTTCATTTCCATCGATATATTTCTCGAAATATATTTGGCTTAAAATAAATAAAATGCATACATATAAATAAAACGAATAGCGTCAAGTATGACCGGTGATGCCACAATATTCACATTCCTTATTGCATCCGAAACTGTAGTCAGTCTGCGTCTAGACCTTAGCGAAGGCACACGTACTTGGTTGGCAAAGTACTGATTGTCAGTGCCTTATGAGAGTTCGTTCTGAATATTTTTAAATGGTGCACTGACAGTTCCGAATTCTATAATTCTTCTCCTTCGCTTTATCTCGTCTAGAACTGTATCTACCGTACTCAAAATGTGGCACATTTATTTGATTCAATTTTGGGACCAGATGCCATTCCTGTCACCGCAGTTGTCAGTTAACCTAAGGGAAGGAAATAGTGTGCACCACTTGTTTGCGAATTGTGTAAACTTCGTTCTGTGTGAGATCGTACACTGCGCAACACAATTAAAGGATCACATTTTCGAAACTCCAAATTTGTCTCCCATTGCGACGCACACGTTTGAAGTTTGGTTCAAAGGTGCCTACAACTTTCTTCTCCAATGGTGCAAAAGAGTGGCGCCCTGTGAAATCATCCTAGGAATCGGCGGCGATTCAAGCCCCAAGGTGTCGATACGTGCGAACAGAAGTCCATAACTCAGAAGTTCGTGTGAGGTGTAAGATGGATTAATAATGTGGCATTGGCCTCAAATTTCACCACTATTTTGCTCAACGCCATTGTCAAAATGTCACACCATGGGAAGGTCGTCACACCCCTCTGAACCATATTTCAGCCCTTCTTATGGTGCGTCTGTGATAGAGATCAAAAGACGGTTTTCTTGTGGGTGGCCGAGGAAAACATTTCAGAGACGCCGCCGTTCAAAACAGACACGAAAACCCCTTAGGAGATAGCATAAACAGTGTCAATAAAACCACCCATCCCTTGGGGCGTTGATTCTCACGCATTTCACGTTCGAAAATGACAGTTCGCTGTGCGATTAGCTACAGAACGACGTTCTTGGCAACCTTTGACGCTGCAGGCAGCAACCAGAGGATTCAGCCACCCTTCTCTAAGGACATCGTTGGCCTGCAACCCCAATGAACGTGATCGCATCGCTTCGGACAGCAATGTGATGGCAGTTTTTACCCTGGTGTACAGGGTGGAATCACTAGGGACCGTTTACGACCATTAGACTAGATCTGAACGTGATCCGAAGCAGCAAAGTGAGTTCATGCTTTTTCAGCTCTCATGTTTCGCACTCTCCTGTGGCGTCATAACAGGGTAGGGGGGGAGGATATTTACACTTGCATGAATAAAACAGAAAACGGTCCCTCACAGTTCGTTCGCCAATATCCTTGGTGCTACCTGCGCAACTTTGTTGGTCACATTAAAAATCTACCTGTACAGAGAATGGCCATTCAGGGTGATACCTAAACGCCGGAGGTATGCAGTCAGCAAATGCTTGTGCTGAGGGGTAACGCAACTCAACCATTTTATTTTGATGGACAAGCAGACTAGTCTGTAGACTGCTCTCACACAGTGCAGTGTGCTTCTTTCGCGTACTGTCGTCATCGTTGTCAGTGCATAGTAAGGAATCTTAGAAAAACGGCGTGTTCCTTTCACTCAGCGCAGAGGACTCGAAATGTCTATTTTGTTTTACAGAAATATGGTATGAAGACAGCTGTCACCCGCTGAGGTTATCCAAGCCGTTGTTCTGTCTCAAGATGGCAGGCACAACAGTACATTGCGGACGTATTTGGCGTGTCATAGAGTGTGGTATTTAGGATGCTGCAACTGCATCGGTACACAGGCCTTACTACGCGACTTACCGTCAGGGTGCTCGCCGTTGCATTACAGTGCAGAAGGATAGCGCTTGCACGGCATGCAATCCGCTACTGACGAGCAACAGCACAGGCTCTAGCCAATCGCCACGCTGCTGCTTCTGGTCGAGTGGTGTAGGCACAGTCCGGCTACAGCTTCGAGACATGCACATTCATCCACACATGTCAATGAAGGTGTCCATCTTTACACGTGCACATCCTGTTGCCAGGTTGGATTTTGCCAGACAGCACGTGCAGTGGGGTGCGGAACGTTGGCGTCAGGTGTTCTTCATAGATGAGTCACGCTTCTCAGTGGAGAGTCATGACGGCAGCACCAGTGTCTGGCGTCACGATGAGGAGCGAAGAATCATACCGGATGCCGTTTTCCCTCAGACTGCGTTTTGGGGCAGATCTGTCATGGTTTGGGGAGTAATCAGACTCAACAGGAAAACGCTCCTCGTCGACTTGTCACTTCCAACTTTCAATGTGCAGCACTACGGCTATGATGTAGTGTAGCCGCAAATCATTCTAGAGGGTCCACCCTTTGGGCTCCACTTCTCACTGCTGTATGGCTACACTCGGCCTCACACTGCCTGGGTCATCAAAGATCACCTGAGTGCAGGGGGTATCATGGTGATTCAGAGGCCTGTCAATAGCTGACACTAGTATGGGATTACATGAGATAAAGGTTAATGCACATGTATCCCCACACAGGTATAGGTGGGGACCAACATCCCACAGGACTATATTGATTTTGTGATCCGCTGAGGCTAGACTGTTATTACTGCTAGAAGTAGTGTTGTTATTACTACTAGAAGTAGTGTCATCTGTTACTGAATATTCATTGTAAAAATAAAAGAAATCGTTGAAATGAGAATATGTACCTTTATTTCTCCTGAAATTTATTTCCTTGCCTATCGAAACAAAGCAACTAAGTAACGCTATTCCGATGCACTAGCGTTTGCTGGCAGTATATGAATGGAATGTGTGCCGAAAGGGTTGCCTATACTGCCGGCACTTAGATATCATTGGATGGCCTGTCTTTGTACAGGTACATTTTTAACATGCTCAACAAAGTTGTGCAGGTGCGCATGTGTCAACGTCGCAACGTCCCGCTTTCTCACGAGTGACCACACCACAGAAGACAGCAAAACAGGAAGGCCGAAAACACATAAACACACTTCGCTGCTTTGGATGACGTTCAAATGTTGTCGAATTGTCGTAAACGTTACCTAATGGTTCTACCCTCCACACCAGGCTAAAAGTTACGATCACAGTCTACTCCAAACGGATGCGATCACGTTTAGTGTGGTTGTAGACCAAAGGTGACCTTAGAGAAGAATTGAATCGTAGACACAATCGTCTGGGTGGTGTCAGCAGCGTCAAAGGTAGCTCATCGCACTGCGAAATGTAATTTTCGAACGCGAAATATGTGGGAATCAACGTCCCAAGGGAAGTGGTTGTTCCATTGACGTCCATTTTGTCATCTCCTAAGAACTTTTTGTGTCGATTCTCAACGGCGGCGTCTCTGAAATGTTTTCCTCGGCCACCCACAACAAAACAGTGTGATTTAAACGCTGGGTATTACAGTTATGACCTTCACCACAGAGGCGTCAAAAGAAAGGGTGAAATATGGCTAATAGGGGTGTGACGGCCTTCCCACCGCGTGACATGTCCACGATGGCGTTGGGCAAGGCTCTGATGAATTTTGGTGCAAATGTGACAGCTTTAAATGTCCTTACATCTCACTTGAAGATATGAGCTCGGGGCGGTTCTCCGCATGTGTTGACGCCTTGCAGTCTGAAGCGTCACCGAAGCCGAGTGTGACTTCGCAGGGCGCCAGGTTTTTGCATCATTACAGAGGAAGGTCTTAGGCACCTTTGAATCAAATTTCAAACTTATGATCCGCATTGGAAGACAGTTGCAGGGTTTAGAAAATGTGATCCCTTAATTGTGATGTGCAGTGTATTTAACTGTTTTTGTATTGTATTTTCTGAGTCGGAAATCGAGGTCCAGCGCCTTTGCCTAACGAACCTGGGGCATCACTTAAGTCACATTCAGGCTGGCCAGTGCAGCAGCCTCATTCGTTAAACTGCCATGTGGATCGATGTGGGCCTGGCTAGTCTGGCTCACCTTTTCATATCACAAGCCAGCATGCTACGTATTACGCAATGGAAACAGGTCCTGACTACTGAAATAAAACTTTTTGTGCCCCTGCGCAGCCGCAAGGGCACATAAAATAAACAGTCGTTTCCTGACAGAAATCCATAATGGTTTATAGCAAAAGCTAGTATACGACATCTGGAAATACGGCACAGAATGCTCCTCCCTACCTGGCAGGCATGATACCCTACTGGCAAGGCCTAATGGCGTTGGCGATGTGGCGCAGACGTGGCCGTCAAATGGCAGTGCTGTGATACAGTCACAGCTGGCACCCAGCATATTTTGGCGTGGGCAGCGATGATGCTGCAATGGGAGTGTGGCTGGTGCCAGGTGAAATGCTGCAGTGAAGACACAGCTGGCACCCAGTGAGACACTGCAATGTTGTCTCTGTTGGTTCCTGGCATTAGCGGTAGTGTTCGCCTGCTTATCTGGGTGGTAACGTGTTTGCCTACCATGCTGCAGCCCCGAGTTCGATTTCTGGCCGGGTTGGAGATTTTCTCTGGTCGTGGACTGGGTGTTGTGTTGTCCTCATCTTCATTCCATGATCACTGCCATGCAAGTCGCTCAATGTGACGTCACCTGAAAAAAGGCTTGCAACTCGGCAGCTGAACTTCTTCAGATGAGGCCTCCTAGCCACAATGCCACACGATCATTTCATTCCATTTCACCAGCGGCAGTGTCTGTGCAGCTGATTAGGCAGCTTCAACATCAGCGGGTGCTGGAGACCGATGGGAGGAGGGGCTCAAGCAGTGGTGGTGGCCCCCGGGATACAATGATGCCAATGGACACTGAGGCGCAATGTGGCTCTGAAAGATTGGCCATGGAATGCAGCTGGCATTAAGTCCAGAGTGTTGTGCGAGTTGGCTCAGATGATAGGCCACAGACGCGGCTGTTGTAACTAACCAGAGGAGAAGGCGTCTGCCTGCTGGCCATCATACCATGTGCTCTGTAGGCAGGTGGAAGGATATGCACGTATGATCATGCGACTGTGCATGAAAAAATGATCTGTGAACATAGCCCTGCTATCAGTGGGGTGTGTGCAGCATTGCGGAGACCTGGCATGTTCAGAACAGAAATGTCTGTTGCCCAGCAACTAGACAACCCACAGGACGTGAGTGTAGTGTCAGTGGGTGTACTGTGTAGCCGAGCAGTCTAGGGCACTGCAGTCAGGGACTGTGCGGCTGGTCCCGGCAGAGGTTCGAGTCCTCCCTCGGGCATGGGTGTGTGTGTTTGTCCTTAGGATAATTTAGGTTAAGTAGTGTGTAAGCCTAAGGACTGATGACCTTAGCAGTTAAGTCCCATAAGATTTCGCACACATTTGAACATTTTCTTTTTGTACTGAGTAGGAGATATGGCCAGGTAGAATACTGCTCCTCCTTGAAGCTGAAAGAGGCTAAAAGGGGAAAGAGCATGCTCAGAGTGTGGAGACAAGGCTCTGGATGGAGGGTGAGCTGTGAGCAATGAAATGCACGTGAGAAAAGACCAAACTGAAAGGGTGTTGGCGGCAGGAGCTCGACTGACTGTGGCCACCCAAATGCGATGGCTATCCAGAAAGCAGGGTGCACAGAGAAACACGTGAAAAGGAAATGGCAGGGACAGAAGCCCATAGCAGCGGAAAAGTGAAAGGTGTCACCAGAGGTGCAACATGAAGAATCAACCAGCAGAATAAACACCACGAAAAGGAGGACAGCCCATTGCCCAGGAACCCAGAAGAGAGGCGTCAGCAGGAAAAATACAATGCACCTGATACGGCAGATAATGAGTTTTGTGCAGGGAAGCACTGGAGATGAAGTGGAAGAGCATCAGAAGGGTTAAACTGGATTCCTGGGGCTTCAGAAAAAATGAGAGGTATTGAGGCACTGTAAGCTCGATCTGACTGGATGACAACAGCCAGTCAGACATAGATTGGGATGCTGACGAGCTCGACTGGAAGCAGACGTGCCAGTGAGATATCAGTAAGGCATCAGCAGCCATCAGGAGGCAAGATTAACTGATAGTGACTGCTGTGGACACTACAACTGACAGGCTTGGCCAGGTTACAGTTGACTGATGGGTTATCAATGGGAGGTGCCAGTGAGCTGGAGTGGAAGGTCCATTGCCTGGTCGCAGTAGGTGGCAGCATTTGGAAGCGATGATGCCAGACATAGACACTGGGGAACATTGATAGGACAGCTATCTCAGCAACTTTTGGGCCTTTGCATGGTGGCAAGGGCACATGACATAAACACAGTGTCACAGTTAGATGTCAGTAATGGTTTATTGGACAACCAAGAGAAGGTTAAAATATGTAACATCTGGAACTACAGTAGAGAACACTCCTTCAGATCTGTTAGGTAGGGTGTCAACCAGCCAGTCCTAACAGCGCTTGTAGGAGCATTGCAAGAACCAAGTTTCTGGCAAAGCTATGGTGTGAGTACTGCTGGCACTCCACAGGATGCTGTGGCATGGATAGAGTAGGTGCCCAGTCCTGATGGCGTTGCAGGAATGTTGCTGTTGCCCGGAGAAATGCTGCAGTGTTAGCATGACTGGCACCTGAGATGAGAGGCAGCATCAGTGAAGCCTATGAGCCAGTGTTAACATCATAAAGCATCGGTGACTGGTAAGAGTTGGTGCTCGACCACCATTCGCAGCCCAAGATATAACAATGGCAAGTTGGCAAGGTATGATGTGGCAAAGTCAGTGGGCCATTTTTGACAGTGGCAGGTGTTAGTATCCAGTGGGAGGTGCCGTTCGACAACTGTTGGCCACCTGATATGTGACAATGGTGACAGGCCAGAAAGGAACAATGTAATGAAGCTGAAGGGCCAGTGGTGTTGGCACCTATTATCAGCGGGTCGTTGGGAGGCAGTGCTGTGACAGCAGTGGTCCCTGTGACATGACGATGCTGACAGGCTGATGAAGCATGATGTGGCTCTAATGGGCCATGGGTGCAGGCAGTGTTAAGCCCAGAGCTGGGCATGAATTGGCTTTGATTGATGGGTTATGGGATGCAGCCAGCAAAATTGTCCAGAGTGGACCGATGTGCCTGCTGGCTGACATGCCGCATCCTATATAGGCAGATGGATGGATATGCATGTGTAATCACATGACTGTGGATGAAGAAATAATCTGCATTCACAGTGCTGCTATCAATAGGATTGCAGCTTAGCACGGAGCTGGTGCCTCCAGAAGGGAAATACCTGCGGACCAGCACTAGATAACTATATATTCGTATTGTAAAACCTGCAACTATCCACAGTAAAGCAGAAAATGGTTATTCACACATTATACTGTACAAAACTGATTAAAGGTAGAAGAGAGCAAGATAGTGACAGCACCGGTGATGGGTCAAAATCAACGTTTCTTGTGTAAGTTAAATTTCTCAGTATGAGTCCCACATGATATGTGAATGTGTGAATGATGTGTAAGCACACCTTTGTTGAGCATGATGGCTGACAAGAAAAGTTGCACACCTTAACATCATTTAATTTATTTATTCATCTAAAAATTTTCATTTATGGGGTACTTCATCTGTAAATGAAGTGTAGGAATGCATCAATGTGTGCGTGTCCACACACCACACAACCACACCCACACACACACACACACACACACACACACACACACACACACACACTGGCATGCACACTTAAAGTCACAAAAAATTAGAAATATTAACAATCATATTGCAATAAATAAAATTAATAAATGTTGACTGTATCTACAAGAGAGATTACTTTACTTGCTTTAGCAGATCTTGCACTTTCTTGTATAGAGCTATGTGCATACAATATTATCTAAAACTCAGTTACTGAATGGGAGTTATGATTAAAAAAAAATGTTTCAGAATTTTATTAAAATTTGGCAGCAGATTTATTCTTGATGAAATCATATTGGACATGATTAAGTGGGATCTGTTGTATAAAATGTTTGTTTGCATGTGTTTTGTGCAAGAATGTTACTAACCACTCACACATTATTCATTCTTTGATTTCTGCAAAATCAGCTAACAAAGAGAATGGTCTACAGTTTTCTAAATTTTCCCTGTCTTGTTACTTGTGAACAGGGGTCACTTTGGCAATATTAAGACAATTAAAAAATTTTTCCATCAGGAAATTAGTTTTTAATGTTTATAATCGTTTGTCCAGTTATGCAGCCTGCAATACTATCAACTTCTGGAAATATTGTATAACTTGAAATGTGAATGGTTTTACTTTGAGTTGTTTCACACTATACATTGAGGAAAACCAGTATTTACTCTGTCTTGATATTTGTGCTGTCTTATAATTCCACCAACTGTGACATGGTCGTGTATACAAACAGTGATCCAGTACTGTCCAAAGTTTTTGATGATGCCATTATGGCCTTATCACTTTAGGACATGGTGTAAAACAGAGCTGAGGATGGTCATTACGGACTGAAACCTGTCATCGTCTAAAGAACTGATATTGTGATCAAAGACTGCAATAAAAAACATTTTTCTTATAATTGATTGTTAAATCGTTTGTAATGCCTGAAAAGTATTGCTTTGTGTATTTTCAGTCTGTTAGATGTAAGTTAATTACATGTTGTTAAACTTGAGTGTTATAACCTTTTTTTAGGGTCATTATATTTGTCCCTTTCTGTATTACTGTATTTCCCAAACTATTTATTCTTCTGGGCTTGAGAAAATCATGTAATTTGTCAGAGTTTTTGCTTTGCATTTACCTTTTCTAAATGTCTCACTATACTTTTGACTGTAACTACTTAAGTGAGAGAATATGTTGTGCTTTTTTCTGTAACTGAGCAAAGTTCTTTACCCCTCACTTCAGCTTTGTATTTATGTTATTAACTATGACTTTGCTTTACGACTTGAGCTTCTCATGAACTGTCTTTTTTTTACAAAAATAATAGTTGAAAGTACTGCGGAACTTCTAAAAGGTTTTAATAATGTACTCTCTTAATGATTCCAGAATGAGATTTTCACTCTGCAGCAGAGTGTGCGCTGATATGAAACTTCCTGGCGGATTAAAACTGAGTGTGGACTGAGACTTGGGAAGGCAAAGGTCCCGAGTTCGAGTCTTGGTCTGGCACACAGTTTTAATCTGCCAGGAAGTACTCTCTTAATGTTACCTGTTTACTAGTAAAGGTTTGCCACATATGACAGCCCCTGTAGGAAAAGATTTTTTACACAACACTCTCTTTGGATTACAAGTAAAAATGTATTTACACATTAAGTGAAATGGAAAAACCAAATGTGTGGCTTGTGTATACGGAAAGTGAAACTGAGATTAATGTGTTGTACTTGTTTGACAGGAAGAGGAGGAACAGATTAGTGTTAATGTCCTGTCAGGAACAAGGTTACTAGAGACAGAACACAAGCTCGGATTAGAATTAACCGTCCTGATATTTGCCTTAAGCAACTTAGGGAAATCATGGAAACCTATATCAGGATGACCAGCTGCAGGTTTGAACCGCAATCCTCCAAATGCGAGTTCAGTGTGCTAACTACTGTGCTACCCAGCTCAGTGTTGTTTGACAGTTTGCTACAAAAGAAGATATGTGTAATGTATCCAAGGCTTATCTGCATTATGCAGTGTGATGTGTGGATGATATGGTTGCTAGGAGCCAATTGAGTGGCTTCCCAGAGAGGCAGAGAGAAAACTAATAATAATCTTTGAATTTGTTATCAGTTTATTTGTTTATTTATTTTTCTTCACTCTTCTGCATAATTTGATAAGGGATGTCATATATTAATCTCCTATTTCCACCTCCTCATTTCAGAGTAGCACTTACACCCGAAGTCCTCAATTGTTTTCTGAACACATTCCTATCTCTGTCTTTCCTTATTAGTTAGATCAAATTAAGAATATTAGCCAACAACCTGGGCAAAATTGCTTTACAAGTGTTTGAAGTGCCATTCAACTGAACTACTGTTGCTTTATAACATATCCAAAATCAGACAAAATTGGACCACGCAAAAGTACTGAAAAATTTAAATAAAAACTTGGTTTTTTGAACTATTGATTACTTAGTTTAAAGAAATGTTCTAATATTTTGGGTAACAAAGGAACCCTTTAAATATCAGTGCACATTTTTAAACAACATATAAATTATATTCAAATAACAAAGAAATAATTTTAATTTTTTGGTGATAAGTATAAATGTTTTTTGTTTCATAGTAGAAGAATATGAACATGTTCCTTAAGAATTAAATAAGTGGTATAGGAAAAACTTGGTATCTGAATCACAGTAATTGTTTTGAATTACAATATCATTCTCATATCCACTGATCTGGTACACTCCACAGGAGGCTGGACAAGACAGCTCATTCTGCATACATCCACACTGCACTGTTTTGCATTTCGTCTTGCAAGAACAATGGATCATTTTTAATAACTTCTTGTGGCATTTGCCTGCTTTATTTCTTCTTTGATTGTCCTTGGTGTCAATGTACTGCATCGCTAAACTGGCTCAAAAATGGGATGTGGAAGTTCAACACTGACTACTTTAAATGATGTAGCTGACAGGTGGACATTTATGTTTCACAGTTCTTTACTTTCACTGTTCACAACCCCTCAATAATACACAGTCATATGGCCAGTGTATTATTTTTTAACTTTTGATAAGTCTCATTAATTGGTTGCAAGCAAACATCAACATACTACTACAATAGTTTACTGTTGAACATCTATGAGCAGTAAAAACCTAACCACACAGTTCATGCTGCATAATATGGTACATATTGAACAGACACTGTCACTGTTTTAGCAAATGTCATATTACACTTATTTCATAGTTAAGTGGATGCATTGTTGTTGATCTAACCAATACGAGTTCCTTGTCTGAAACTTGGCCATGGACTGACTGTCTCAGGAGCAAAAATGGGGCCCTTATGTATCACACTGAAATTACACATTGTTTGATGTTTATTTTACAGAAATTACAATTAAAACTTAACTTATTAAATTAACTGATACATCAAAAAATTCATTCCTTTTAACAGTTTCTTCTAATACAAGGGTTACACCGAATTGTTTGTTTAAATGATGAACTTAACAGATATAGTTATGCAAACAATACTTTTGACAAAACTGGTAATTCCTTTGGAATTAATTAATGGTTGGCTTTGCTAACATGTTTTCCAATAGAGCCAGATAAATACTTTGAAAATCCTATTAGTTGTTCCTCCAAATATTTATAATTAGTACAGAATTTATATTTTTTTATAAGTCAACAACAGAATTTGAGTTACGAGACAATTACTGATTTCACCCTATAACAAAAGATACTAACTAGGAATAGTCAAAATAAATCAGAAACTCAATTACATACATAAAACTAAGCACAAAATTAGATCTGGTGCTATATTGTTTAAAACTGATGCCAACCTTTCTCTTTTATGGAAATGCAGATTATACTCACGTATGTTAATGATAATTAGTCGGACATAAAAAAAAATGAATTTTAAGGAGGCAGATGGCAGAACAAGAGGGGAAGTAAAAACATCTCAGCTTGCTTCATCTCACACTCTGGTGCTAGTGGTATACGAGACACTGTAAGCTAATATGACTTTACTATATCAAACAAATCCCATTCAGCAGAATTAAAAAATGTTTCTTTTGGTTTACAAACACAAATTTGGTAGTGTGTCCATAGTACTTCACCACTGATTCTGTAGGTGGACACTATGCATGTGGGACAAATGATTTAGCTGTTGCAACTTTTTCTACTAACATTTGATGATGAAGTGTTTATAAAAAATCTTCTACCTTTCTGTCAGTAACACAGCCACATGCCCTGTACATTGAATTTAAAATTGTTGACTTCCATTTGAGGAAAATACATTTGCAGACACTTGTAGTTGTTTATTATTGATAAGTTTTAGCAGTGGTGTGGGCTTTCCAATCCCAAAGATTCTAGATGCTGTATCACAACCAATAAAAGCACATAAAAAATGTTATTACAAATATGACTACCCAGCAAGTCTCAATTTCCAAGAATATCATACACAAAATTTGTATATAATTCTCTTCTAATGTGAGTCTGGAAGTACAGTTTAAAAGTCCATTGTTTTTAACATGGTACAACAAAAGAATCGACAAGTCTGTATCCTTCACCAACAGTAACGATCATTATATTTTGGAGTGATGATACTGTAGATCGAACTATACCAAAATCCATACTTCCATCAGCATGTTGAACAGTGCATCCTATTTTTGTCAAGGCTTCTGACATGAGCATAATAAAAAAGCTTTCACATCACTCTTGATTAGTCTCACAGCTGCCTCTGTTATGTGTATCTTTTATAGTTTAGCATCACAATCTTTTGAATTTGCATCATGACATCTAAGAATTTGCAATCTCATTTAATGTTACAGTGTCAACCCTGCCCTTCCATTTTCACCAGATATTAGAACACTTCCACCAACATTCTTCAAGCTTCCTTTTCACTTGCCTATGATTACATGCTTTGTGATCACTTTCTTACTCTTCCCGTTTTGAAGTAACATCCATTCTTCTCATTAATTCAAGGTAAGCATAGCTCTTTAGGAAAACTACTTGTTTTCATTGAGTGATTTCTCCTGTTTCTGCCTGTTTGAGAACTGTTCAATACATACATATTCTTGAGGAGCAATCTTCCCACTACGAAAGTTTGCACAGTATATGTGGTGGCAGATGCAGTTAACAGTTCATGAAGCATAATACGGTACATATTGAACAGACACTGTCACTGTTTTAGCAAATGGACTATAACACTTATTTCACAGTTAAGTGGATGCACTGTTGTTGATGTAACCAATACGGGTTCCTTGTCTGAAACTTGGAGGTGGACTGACTGTCTTGGGACCAAAAATCGGGCCCCTATATATCAACACAATAATAGTCACTGGAAGTACACATGTTTGATGTTTAATTTACAATTAAAACTTAACTTATTAAATTGACTGAATACAACAAAAAATTCGTTCCTTTTAACAGTTTCTTCTACTACAAGGCTTAGGTTGAATTATTTGTTTAAATGATGAAATTAACAGATATAGTTATGAAACAATACTTTTGACAAAACTGGTAATTCCTTTGGAATTAATTAATGGTTGGCTTTGCTAACATGTTGTCCAATAGAGCCAAATAAATACTTTGAAAATCCTATTAGTTGTTCCTCCAAATGTTTATAATTATTACAGAATTTATATTTGTTTATAAGTCAACAACAGAATTTGAGTTATGAAACAATTTCTGGTTTCACCCTATAACAAAAGATACTAACTAGGAATAATCAAAATAAATTAGGAACTCAATTACATACATAAAACTAAGCACCAAATTAGATATGGTGTTATATTCTTTAAAACAGAGGGGAACCTTTCTCTTTTATGGAAATGCAGATTATATTCATGTATGTTAATGGTAATTAGTCAGACATGAAAAAAATGAATTTTAAGGAGGCAGATGGCAAAACAAGAGGGGAAGTAAAAATATCCCAGCTTGCTTCGTCACATCACCCCCTCATTAGCTTGGTCAGATACATATTGCAAATAGCTAACTGGGTAATTCAATGACCACAACTGACCCCAGAAATTGGGCTAACAATCTACATACAAAAAAATATTACATAAGAAATCTTATCAAAACTACAGTACATATATTTTTCAAATTTATACTTATATGAACTGGCCATATGGAAAATCCTCATACAAAATATTTAAATACAGTGTATTGTACATTTGCACAAAATATCCACAAGTTGGACTTTTAATAAAAATTAGGCATCTTCATCATAAGTGATGTCCTTTTTGGATAAACAAAGATTACATTCTAATATCCATATCACTTTATACAAGTCCTGTCTTGCTTAAAAGAATAAATCCTCATGGGTTGCAAAACTCTAGATTACACTGCGCATTGCAGTTCACTTTTTAGACAGAAAATTTCACTTGCTCAATGTTACATATTTTTCACAAGTACTTTCACTCTTTTAATGAGCTTTAACACACTTTCTCACCAAGTTGTCCATGCCTTCAACAGGTCCAAGTGGCAGTTAGCAATGAAATGCACTGCTATCAACTCACTTGGAGGTGGTTCTCCTCCTCCACAATACATAAAAAAATTAGTCAAAATACCCTACTCTAGTACACTCACTTTTATTTCTAAATATAATGAAAAAATGTTTAATGCTAATGGTAAACAATGGTCATTACTTCAGAAATAAATACATTACATAGTTCTCATAACATCACAATAATTAGTACAAAAATTGACTATAGTATGAAAAGTGTGGACTAGTAAAATTTTAAAATCAAGTACACATTACACTACAAAACATAACCGTCTGAAACTGGTTAAACTTGAAAGATTTCTGTCTCTTTCCCATTTGCAACATAGCAACAGCTCAAGATGTGCAGTAGCATAGATTTACTAATCATTATGTTATGAAAAAAGAATAGTCACCATCACATAACTTAATAACTACTCAAATCAAAATTAAGGAGATGGAAGTCACACTAAATCATTGCCCCACTTCTCCACTCAAATTCTGAGCACTATTCTTTGTCAAACAGAAAATTAAACCCTCATGAAATCACAAAATATTACCAAGTAGTTGACCTTTCAAAATATTCACATCAGTCTAGCACCACAGTTATCAGTTAATCAGCAAAATCAGTTTTCTTTGTTCCAGTATTACCACTTTAAGCTCATAATTCCTCAAAACAAAAATAGAAGTTTTCAGATAACTTATAGATCTGATAATGCAGCATTATATGATTTGTACCTCACTAAAATATTGCCCTTTATGTAAGCTCTCATTGTCAGCTGCAGTGTCATGAATTGCACAATATACACATACCCAATGTTACCTAGTTCAAAACTAGATCACCAATACAGTTACATGACATTTTTTGGTACACAGTTATCTTTTTCATTACTCAATCTTGTCTGTCAGCTCCATTATTTTACTTACCTTTCCTACCTCGTTAGCTAGTGGAGGGCATCCTCAAAAAATACTCCTACTGCAAAGACAGTCTCCCTAACATTAAGACTCTAACATTATTCATTGTTTTATTATTTCATTTTTGCTTCATTATGTAATAAATAAACAACTTCCCTGCTTATCTAACCAAAAATTGAATCTACTGAAAAACACTCCAAGTAACAGATCCTTATGCTAAGGCAAACCCATGAGCTGATTACTTCAGATGTTAGTTACAGTTTCAGATAATCTGCACCTTCTCCTCCACATAATGTTGACACCTTTCACTTTCTGTTTACCTTACCTATTTGTTTGACAGAAATTCTTTAACTATGGTACCAATTTACTTTCTTCCATCCTCCTATGATTGCATTACTTATAACTAACACAACATAATATACTTATATACAACACTGGAGAAACTTTTTCTAACATATCCCTATACTAAAGTATCCTAATGTACAAAATCACATGAAAGTAGAAGATTGCTTCTGATTCACTTATAAACTACAGATAGCTGTAGGAGAAGAGTTTGACTTCTTCAGGAAACATGAAAATTGAGACAGACAGCTGGGGTAAGTATTATCGCTACATAATGAATACAACATAGAATGTTGAACACCCTATTTGCTTGTAGGTTTTACTTCTGGTTCAATGCACATTATAGTAAGTTTATCCTCTCCTTTTATGGGAAAAACATTGCTACCCACACCACCATTCAACATCTCACTAGAATTAGAAATTACACTTGTCTTACTACTATCATTTACATTACCCTTACCTGTAATTACAGTACACTTATATACACATGGCTCTTCATCACTGCCTGCTCTAGTGTGAGCCAAAACTGGAGTGTTATCTAGTTTAAATGGTTTGATACAAAATTAAAATCATCTCCTCCATCTCTGTTACTTGAATTTCTCCTACCATTTCTGTGCCCAGGCTGACTATCCTCCACCCAACCATTCCTTGAATTTCTACTCTAATTAGTCCTGTTCATCCTATTTACCTGAAATTCTCTCCCTGACTGATTATTGTCATCAAAATTCCTCCTACAATCTTCCACAGAGGGCTTCACCCTCTCCACTTTATCAACATAGTTCAAGGAATCACTAATATTACCCCTAGGGGCAGGTACAAGTAATTCTCTAACTTTCTGAGGCAACTTAGCTTCTAAAACACAATTATTGATTCACTACTTAGCTCCAAATTATAGTCAAATCTGTCTTCTCCCAAAAATTCACTCAAAATTCTCTGCTGCTTCTCTTTGGACCAATATTCATCTAAAAATGCTTCCTCAAAGCTTTGTCACAAAGTATGGCTATCAGCTACCTGAGCTGCCCATCCATAAGCATCCCCTTTCAAAAAGCCTCTCACAAATTACATTTTCTCTTTGTCATTCCACATTTCAGGCAAATCATTAAATTCCCTAATGAAATCCAGTGTATGCACTTCCCCATATGGTTCAAAATTATTCAATTTCTTACAACTAACAAATGCAGGACTGTTTAGGACATTACACACTCTATGCTTTTGATTTTGAAACTCATCCATGTTTTCTTTACACTGTTTTTCGAAAGCCTCCACCATCCTACTATAGTCTTCACATAGCTTCTTTCTCTCTTCTACACATTTACTACTCATTAATGTTAATTTCTCATTAGTGTTATATACTACTTCCTTTATCTTTTCATCACAATCTTTAGCTACTTCCCCAACATTGTTATTTAATTCTGAATGATTAGAGCTGACTTCCTGAATCCCCTTTTTAATTTCTTTCTTCAGGTCATCCTTTAAGCTAACCATGCCAGTTCTAATGCTATCAGTTTTCTTCTCCACCCTATTAATGTCTACTTTCATACTATTTTCGACCCTACTAATGTCTTGTTTCATACTATTTTCCACTCTACTAATGTCTTCTTTTGTACACACACTATTCATAATTTGCCTTAACATCACTTCCAATTTTCCGTCTGCCATAACCTGTTGCCCTTGCTAACATTTGCTACTAGATTCCTCCCCCTTAACCTTAATGATATCATCCACTTCAGTATTGTTTCCATCCATTTTGCTCAAATCATCATACAAAGTAGATGACGCTTTTATCATATCATTTACCATAGGACTTTCATCCCCATAATTAAAGTTACATTCATGTCTAATTTATAACCACTATCATCAACTGTACCTGGCCCCTGTTGTGCCTTGTCTCCCATCACACTGTCTTGTTCGTTATGGCCACTCATTATGTATCACTTAATATGAAATGGCTTTTGCTATGAAATTACCTTATTCTTATTCACTTGTCTGCTGCTGCTGTGATTGTCATCTCGATTCGTCGTCTGCACAGCTGCTCCGAGTTGTAATTTTCTCAGCAAGGCATCTTGTTTATCCCAGTTGGTTGTGCTGATTGGCTGCTCCTGTATTCAATAGCTGCTTCCATAGAACTGGCTCGCTGATTGGCTGCTGTCCTACAGTAGCCATGAAACCCAAGCATTGATTGGTAGTTGCAACTCCTTTAAATCACTGCACTGTAAACCGCTCTTGAGTTCATTGTTCAAAGTTCATGAGTCCTAGTTTATTGTGTCCACATAAAATAGTCCTCACCCGCAAAGGCACCATATGTGACATTTGTCTGCTTTATTTCTTCGTTGATTGTCCTCAGTGTTGGTGTACTGCATTGCTACAATGGCTGAAAAATGGGGGTTGAAGTTCAACACTGACTACTTTAAATAATGTAGCCAACAGGTGCACAGCATGTGTGGTGGTAGATGCAGTTGCCAGCAAGTAAGTTTGAAAGAAAGTATTCTGTGTGTCCCTTTACCATGTAAGGCCAGGCATCACAGTGTTCCTTATAGCATTTTTTGATGGTTTCAGAAAATATGGATGTTCATACTTTAATTTGATCCAATTTCAGTTTGTATTTTGAAGAAATATCCACAATAGTTCCACAAAATGAGCAATCAGTTGGAGCACAAAATAGTCTTTCAGCTAAATGGACACTTCTCTTTCAGATGCATGTATTGCTTGTCGATAGTTGTTTACTCCATATAGCAATGCTTTTCTTATCAGCATGTGTTTTTTGACATGACACATGTACACTCTTTCTAGCACTTATGACAACATCACTTCCCTGGAGTTTACTGGCTGCATTTATGGCCTTCTGTGCTAGAGTGAGTGCCTATTGACCTTCTTCGAAATTTTTTTCAAATACTACGGTATTGTCCAGCAGCAAAAATGAAATGATATTTAAATATTACATCAATTAAAATGATGCATTATAAAACATTTAACCTTTTACTACCAATAAAACAATTCTGACAAATGACCACCATTTTTAATTTGATGTTTAGGTGCTCTTCCATGGTCCAATTTTGTCTGATTTTGTATATTTTAAATGGTACTATTTTTTTGTTGAATACCATTATAATCACTTATGAAGCAAATTTTCCCAGGTGAAATCAAAATTTGTCTGTACTATATAGGTTTTATCCTCTACAGATTCCTTAAGTGCCATGGAAGTTATGCCTTGATGTCTTAACACATATTCTATCATCCCACTCCTTGTTCTTGTCGATATTTCTTAAATTTTACTCTACTTGCCAAATCTGCAGAGTGTCTCAGCTTATTAGTCCACCTAATTTTCAACACCTTTCTATAACACTACATATCAAATGCTTTGGCTCCTGTTTCCAATTTTCTGACAGTTCATGATGCCCTTTTATAGAAAGCTGTGCTCCAGACTTACATTATCAAAAATTTCCTTCTCAAACTAGGCCAATATTTGATACTGGTAAACTTTGATTGGCCAGGAATGCCCTCTCTGTCTGTGTTAGTCTGCTTTTTATGTTCTCCTTGCTTCATCCATAGTGTGTTTGCTGCCAAGGTAGCAAAATTCCTTCATCTTGTCTACATTTTGTCTCCCAGTTTTAACATTAAGTTTGAAGCTAATCTCATTTGTGCTACTCCTTGTTACTTTCCTCATCAGACAGTCCTTCCTCACTTTCACTGAGAACAGAAATGTAATCAGTGAATCTTATCACTGACATCCTTGCACCCATAATTTCAACCCACTCTTGAAACTTTAATTCAATTTAATCATTGCTTCTTTGATGTATACACTGAACAATAGGGTGTTTTATCCTTTCTAATCTGAGAACTTTCCTCTTAATCTCCAGTTTGTAATTTCTCTTCTCCATTCTTGTAGTACCAGTAAATATACCCATACATGCTTCTTTTGATATGAAACTTACCCCACTTTAAAATTATGCTTTGAGGAAAACGAATGTGTACATTTGAAAGATACCATACGCTGTGTATTGTGAGAGATAAGACACAAAAATAGGTAAAATGTAGAGCCTAATGAGAGCAAAAAAAGAAATATCTGTGACACAAAAGGCACTGAGGCAACTGATGACTGCAAAGTGATGCATCTTACAAAAAGAGAAACAAGAAATGGTATTGACAGAGCATTTGACACAAATATAATAGCTGAATTACTTAAGAGTATTCACAACATACGTCTTGATAAGTCAGGAAGCATTGATTAATGGAGTGATAATGCAGTGAGAGTAAGCAACAAATGTGAAGTAGTAAACAATATCTCATTGTCAGGTGGCAATATTTTTTGGTAAAAAGAATAAGATATATTCTCATAATATTGATTAAAAACATTACTGGAACTTGATGAATTTAATCTAGAGAGAGAATCAAATTTCATTTATGAAAAACATTTAATATTGTAGACAGAAAAAGATGAATCTAATAAAGTCCGTATTTTCATGAGTTTTGTAAAAGTGCAACATGTAGCTTGTGACACAGTCATGTCATTATGGTTTATCATGCATGACAGCAGATTCATTCTAATATAAATGTACTGTATGTATAAACAATGAAAAGGTAGTGGTTTTGGACTAAAAGTAACAAAACACAGAAAAATAGCTTTTTCATAAATAGAATCCACACAAAATGAACCACCAGAGCCTGAGGACATTCCAGACATATAAAATAATTAAAAAACTCTATAATGTCATATACAGTAGTAACCAGTTGTAATAATACCTAGTGGTTTAAAATATAAGTAGCAAGAGACCAGACAGCCAACTGTGTTGCCAGTATCACAACATGACATAATTGTTGTGACTCACCGATCTTGTTGTCACTGGCTCCACCACTGATGAACATCTTCAAAATCTCCGCACACTTTTTCATGTCTTACAGACTGCCGGTCTTAAGTGTAATCTTCAGAAATCACAATTTTTTCAGGCATCTATCATGTACTTGGGGTTTCAACTCTCTCTGGATGGTATTCGTCCGCTTCAGCAAACTGTCGCTGCAATCGATGCCCTTCCTCGCCCTACATCTGTTAAGGAACTTCAGGCCTTCATGGGGAAAAGAGCATACTATCACAAGTTTTTACCGTCTGCTGCTTCGGTGGCTCAGCTTTGAATCGCCTGTTGCATAAAAACGTGCCTTTTCACTGGTCTCCATCATGCAATGCGGCTTTCCAGAAATTGAAGACTATGCTCAAAAAGGCTCCATGCCTGGCTACTTATCGACTTGGCCAACATCTTGTTCTTGCCATGGACGCCTCTCAGTATGGGGTTGGTGCAGTCCTTGCGCACCGTTTTTCTGACAGTTCTGAACAACCCATTGCTTATGCCTCCAAAACGCTCACGGATGCCCAACAAAAGTATTCTCAAATTGGAAAACAAGCTTTGGCCATTATATATGCTCTTCATAAGTTTGGTGTTTTTCTTTATGGATCCAAATTTCATCTTGTTACGGATCACAAACAACTTGTTTCCTTGTTTCATCCATCAACGTCACTTCCCGACAAGGCTGCACACCGCCTCCAGCATTGGGCTCTTTACTTGTCTCGTTTCAATTATGAGATTCATTTCCGGCCGATGGCTCAACATGCAAATGCTGATGCACTGTCTCGCCTTCCCATGGGTCCTGACCTGGTATTCAATAGGGATGAACTTGTGTGTTTCCACCTGGATGTTGCCGAGCAGCAGGTTGTGGACGGGTTCCCCATCACCGGGGACCGGCTGGCAGCTGCTACGGGTTCTGACCCTACCCTCTCCCGGGTTTTACGCTGTATTCAGAAGAGTTGGCCAGATCGTCTGTCTGCTAAGACTTCTGATCCGTTGCGGAACTACTACGCTTTGCGTTAGCGCCTCACGGTTAGGGCTAGGCTGCCCTAGGCTAGGGCTGCCCTAGGCTAGTGCTAGGGCTGCTTCGCTGCGTGTTGTGGTACCTGTGTCTTTGCATGCTTCGGTCTTGCGCCTCCTTCACCAAGGGCACTGGGATGTCTCTCGCACAAAATCTCTGGTGCGCCATCATGTGTACTGGCCCGGTATTGACTCTGAAATCGCACACATGGTCACTGCCTGCGGCCCTTGTGCATCCCAGGTCGCCACCCTGAGGTCATCTTTGTCACCGTGGCCTTCGCCTGAGAAGCCCTGGGAGCGTATTCATGCTGACTTCGCAGGACCTTTTTTAGGTGCTTATTGGCTTCTCGTTATTGACGCCTACTGTAACTTTCCTTTCATTGTCCGCTGCACGTCGCCTACCACCGTGGCAACCACCAATGCTCGAGCTCGCATTTTCTCTTTGGAACGCCTTCCCTCTACTGTTGTTACTGATAATGGTCCACAACTTGCCTCTTCCAATTTTGCGGATTTTTGTGTCTGTCATGGTGTCATGCATGTCACGGCCCCTCTGTTCCATCCACAGTCAAACGGTGAGGCTGAATGACTGGTCCGCACATTTAAGGCTCAGATGAGGAAACTCCTGACTTCTGCTGCTGATGATGCACTTCTCCAATTTCTGGCTTCTTACTGTTTCACCCCCATGGGTGACCACAGCCCGGCTGAGCTCTTACATGGCCGACAGCCCCGCACACTACTTCATCTTCTGCAGCCTTCTACCTCACCGCCGCGAGTGCCTTTGCTTGGCCGGTTCACCGCCGACGACCTTGTATGGGTACGGGGATATGGCAGGCAGCCAAAATGGAGTCCTGGCCACATCTTACGACACCGTGGCCAACACCTGTATGAAATCCAGATGGACACGGGTGTTGCAGTGCGTCATTCGGACCAGTTTCGGCCTCATGTGCCAGCAATGCCTGTTCCGGATGCCACTACACCACCTTTGGCTCTACCTCACGCTTGGGGTACTGGAATCTCTCATTACTCACAATGCAGTCCTCTCACCATCATATCGGTGCCAGCACAAGAACTGATGCCACTAGGAGATGTACCCATGGAAGAACCAGATGACCATCATCTGTCGGAGCAACTCTACTTGCCTCCTTGTCCTATGGATGCGGACACATAGTCCATGTCTCCTGTTATAACAAATGGACTTGCCACAATGTGCAGATTGGTGCATGGGGCCCCAGCAGATTTGACCCCCACGTCTCCTGTCATCTCGACCCGTTATCATCGGTGACACTTCCGTCCGTACGGGAAGGCCACCTCCATCAAGATCTGTGCAAAACTTCAAAGGGGGGAAAAGTGTTGTGATTCGCCGATCTTTCAAAGTGTCGCCATGCAGTTACACGCGTCCTCAACACGCGGTGCTGTCTGCCAGCCATGCAGCAGCAGCGCCACCTAAGCGGCCAGCCAGCCAGCGGCCGCTAGACTCGGACTCAGTTATGATATGACTGTTAAAGGTACACACGTCTTACTCTGTTTACTTGATCTATGACTTTCATGTATTGAGTCTTCCTTGAAATATATTTGTTCAAGTTGAAGTTATAACAATAATCAAGACCATACTGTTGAATGTGTCATTTACTCAACATTGAAGTGTCATCTCATAATTTCCTAATATATGAAAACTGTGTGCTAAATTAGAATTACAACTGGCAACTGTGTCTTTCATGAACAACACTAGAATTGACAGAGGAGTGAAGGCACAACACATGACCTTGCGTCATAACTACTATTCTACCAGTACATGTCTCCTACTTTCCATACATCACATAAGTTCTCCTCCGTGACTTACTGGACTGTCACTCTTAGAAACTGCCTATGTAGCCAAGGTCACTGGGCAGCAAAGAGATGTAATGGTGTAAGGTCCTACCCATAGAATTTTTACAAATGTCTTGGATTAAATTTCAGACCCCTCCAGGATGTCTCAAGGAGTGAGTGCATGTGAAACTACTGATGGTCATCTGTCCATCAAATAAAGACATTGTGAATGTGTTAGCAGTAGTTGTACTGATTTAGAAGCAGAATCATACTGACACAACACTGTGGGATGTCACCCAGTTAAAGGGTGTGAGGTATCAGCATGCATATTGTGGTATATGGATGGAATGAAGAATTATATGATGAACTATAAAACAGAAAAAGAAAATGAGCAGAGTAGATTTTATAGTGACAGAGTCGTCAGTTTTTGTGTCCATAATATTGTGAGATAGCTGCTGCTGTGAGTCAAATCTACTCCTTTGGGCACAGTAAGTAATAGTATGTAATGTTGCACTATGGAGGCCACATGTTGTAATGTAAGTTAGCCTAAGACATATAGTGAATCCTATGATACCAATAGGTATCAATATCCTCATTTACATGGGGAGGAGTTCATATAAAAATTATGTCAGCTTAAATTATTGTTTCATGCTTAGATATGGATATTCTATCTTTTAGAACAATGTTGCAGTTCTAAGATAAAATTTTGTAAAATCAACTCTATTAAGTTTTGCTAAATGTGTACCTGCAACTGTCTCTGATGAAATTGTAAACTCTGTTCTTTGTATGGTATCTTTGTACATCTTCATTATGTACAGACTTAGTGGGAAGCTGTGATGAATGGTGGTCTAGTCATTTTATGAGACTGCAGAAAACAGACATATTGTTTGTGTTATTAGTCCAATTTGTGTCATTATAATGTGTGAAGAGTTTCAGAATACAGATGTTTAAAATTTCAGTTACTTTACTTCATTTCACTATTTGAGATTTAGCAGATTTTTCACAATTCTTACATCAGTCGATTTTCTATGTACTAGACCATCCTGCAGATATTATTATGGTTCTGAAGATGATAATGAAACTGAGTAAAAACTTTACATCTTAAAAAGCGGAGATGTCTTGTAATGCATCTGACTTCAAAATAATGGCTAATGTCTGGACTGAGCACAAGTCATTGCATATGCAGCTTTGAAGAGATATATTACAATGTGATAATGTTCTGAAACGAAATTCAGATGTTTATACGAGGGCAGTTCAATAAGTAATGCAACACATTTTTTTTCTCGGCCAATTTTGGTTGAAAAAACCGGAAATTTCTTGTGGAATATTTTCAAACATTCCCGCTTCGTCTCGTATAGTTTCATTGACTTCCGACAGGTGGCAGCCCTGTACGGAGCTGTTAAAATGGCGTCTGTAACGGATGTGCGTTGCAAACAACGGGCAGTGATCGAGTTTCTTTTGGCGGAAAACCAGGGCATCTCAGATATTCATAGGCGCTTGCAGAATGTCTACGGTGATCTGGCAGTGGACAAAAGCACGGTGAGTCGTTGGGTTCAAAATGGTTCAAATGGCTCTGAGCACTATGGGACTCAACTGCTGAGGTCATTAGTCCCCTAGAACTTAGAACTAGTTAAACCTAACTAACCTAAGGACATCACAAACATCCATGCCCGAGGCAGGATTCGAACCTGCGACCGTAGCGGTCTCGCGGTTCCAGACTGCAGCGCCTTTAACCGCACGGCCACTTCGGCCGGCAAGAGTCGTTGGGCAAAGCATGTGTCATCATCGCCGCAAGGTCAAGCAAGACTGTCTGATCTCCCGCGTGCGGGCCGGCCATGCACATCTGTGACTCCTCCAATGGCGGAGCGTGCGAACACACTCGTTCGAGATGATCGACGGATCACCATCAAACAACTCAGTGCTCAACTTGACATCTCTGTTGGTAGTGCTGTCACAATTGTTCACCAGTTGGGATATTCAAAGGTTTGTTCCCGCTGGGTCCCTCGTTGTCTAACTGAACACCATAAAGAGCAAAGGAGAACCATCTGTGCGGAATTGCTTGCACGTCATGTGGCTGAGGGTGACAATTTCTTGTCAAAGATTGTTACAGGCGATGAAACATGGGTTCATCACTTCGAACCTGAAACAAAACGGCAATCAATGGAGTGGCGCCACACCCACTCCCCTACCAAGAAAAAGTTTAAAGCCATACCCTCAGCCAGTAAAGTCATGGTTACAGTCTTCTGGGACGCTGAAGGGGTTATTCTGTTCGATGTCCTTCCCCATGGTCAAACGATCAACTCTGAAGTGTATTGTGCTACTCTTCAGAAATTGAAGAAACGACTTCAGTGTGTTCGTAGGCATAAAAATCAGAACGAACTTCTCCTTCTTCATGACAACGCAAGACCTCACACAAGTCTTCACACCCGAGAGGAGCTCATAAAACTTCAGTGGACTGTTCTTCCTCATGCACCCTACAGCCCCGATCTCGCACCGTCGGATTTCCATATGTTTGGCCCAATGAAGGATGCAATCCATGGGACGCACTACGCGGATGATGAAGAAGTTATTGATGCAGTACGACGTTGGCTCCGACATCGACCAGTGGAATGGTACCGTGCAGGCATACAGGCCCTCATTTCAAGGTGGCGTAAGGCCGTAGCATTGAATGGAGATTACATTGAAAAATAGTGTTGTGTAGCTAAAAGATTGGGGAATAACCTGGTGTATTTCAATGCTGAATAAAACAACCCCTGTTTCAGAAAAAAAAAGTGTTGCATTACTTATTGAACTGCCCTCGTTGTTATTATCTTAATAACACACATATTCTTTTCCAGATTTGTTAATGTTTTGACATATTATAAGGGGCAGACAAATGAAAATTGAACACCTGCCACAGCGGGACCATGCAATCATTCCATTCAAAAGTAATCACCATACATATTAAAATATTTATCTCACAGAGGAGAAGATAATCAGTTCCTGTTTCACAGAATGCAGTTGACCACTTAAAGGTGTACAACTGCACCCTCTCTTTCTCTTCAGTAGACTGGAAGCAACGTCCACACATGTCTTTCTTCAGGCCATCAAATATTTACGTTACAACAATTTGCTTCCTCTGGTTGTTGAGTTCCTCAAGTGTGAAACCACAATTTATGTGCAGCACTATGAACACACTTTGCAGAAACATCTAGAAATGCCGCTGGACATGAATCATCCTGTTGCACCATATCACCCACCCCCCACACTGCCAATCAGGTGAAGGCTACACTTCAGAGATTTGGTTGGAAACACAGTAGCATCCTACACACAGCTTGGATCTATTATCATCTGATTTCCACATTTTTTATATAAATGTGGCGCCTGTTCTTTTGGACATGTCCAAAAGAACAGACACCATTTTGATCCAGCAGTCACTATGAATTAAGACACAAAGAAATTACTGATATTGGCTGCAAGTAGGCATTGATTTAAATCACTGAGGAAAGTTTAAAATTTGTGCTGGACCAAGATTCAAACCTGTCTCTCCTGCTTACTAGCTTACTAGGCATATGGTCTGACTACAAAGTCTTAGTAGTAAATGTCACTTTCTCCAATGATAATCATATTCCATATTTTGTGTTAGGATAGATTACATGGAATTCTCTTTCCAAAATTCATTGTGAAGAGAACCTATGGTACATACCAGGAAAAGAAGAATAAATATAATGAAAAAAAAAAGAAATGATTATATCGAATTGATGACCTGGAGGCCCCACCTGGGGAATTTCAGCCACCAAGTTGCAAGTCTTTTCAGTTGACACCACATTGGGTGACTTGTGTGTCAATGAAGATGAAATGATGATGAGGACAACACAACACCCAGTCCCCAAGTGGAGAAAATCTCCAACCCAGTCAGATATCAAACCCAGGCCCCCTGAATGCCACTCAGATGTGCTGACCACTCAGCTAAGGAGGCTGAAAAAAATATTAAATGCAGGCCTATACAAAAGAACTGGTATGCTAATCTTTCTTCCAAAGTTCTTAAGTGAATTGACCTTTAAAGATTTGTCAAAAATTGTAAACAGGTTTTCGCATAAAACTTAATTCCTTTACAAAGGGAAACCCAGAAGAATTATTCAAAATTTATTCTTGTACCACTGAAAAGATAAGTGAAATTGATATTACTGTCAGTGCCATTGATAAACAGCTGAAATCATTAAAATTGGACAAATCTCCATTATATACTGAATTTTTAGCTGAGTTAGCCTCTCTTCTAACTACAATCAATGGTAATCCCTCAAACAAAACACCTTGTCCAGTAGTTGGAAGCAAGCACACACACTTACACGAACGATGGTAGAAGTGGTCCACAAATCTGCCAGTCAGAGTCCTTGACATAGATTTGTTGTACAAACTTAGAACATATCCCAAGCTCAAACATAACAATGAATCTTGAACAGAATGGCATCCTCCATGCCAATCAGCATGGGAAATATCAATCACGTGGAACCCAACTCACACTTCTCTAAGATGCCATACTGAAAGCTTTGGATCAGGGCAGTCAGGTACACACAGTATCTCTTGATTTACAAAAAGCATTTGGTACAGTTCCGCATCTACACTTACTGTTAAAAGTACAATTGAATCAGGTAGCAAGCACAATTAGTGAATGGATTGATGATTTTTTTGGTAGGGAGGATGCAGCATGTTATCTTGGCTGTAGAGTCATTGAGAGACCTATAAATGACTTTGGGTGTGCCCCAGGGAAGAGTGTTGGGACCCTTGCTGTTCATGTGTTATATTAATGACTTTGCAGACAATATTCATAGTAACCTCAGACTTTTTGCAGATAATGTGGTCATCTATAATTAACTACCACCTTAAAGAATTTGCGTAAATGTTCAGTCAGATCTTGATAAGATTTCAAAGTAGTCCGAAGATTAGCAACTTGCTTTCAATGATCAGAAATATAATATTGGGCACTTCACAAAACAAAAATGTAGTATCCTATGACTGTAGTATCCCTGAGCCACAGTTGGAAATACCTCGAGGTAACACTTTGTAGGGAAAGGAAATGGAACAGGCTTATTTGTGGGTAAAGCAGGTGGTAGACTTCAGTTTATTGGTAAAATATGAGTGAGGCTACAAGGGAGATTACGTACAAGTCACTCATTTGACGAATCCTACAATATTTCTCATGTATGAGGGACCTATACCAAATAGGACTGACAGGGGATATTGAACATATACTGAGAAGGGCAGCACGATTGGTCACATGTTTATTTGACACTTGGGAGAGTGTCACAGAAATGTTGAAGAAACTGAACTAGTAGAATCTTGAAGATAGACATACACTATCCTGACAAAGCCTACTTACAAAATTTGAACAACTGGCTTTAAATGATGACTCTAGTACTATACTACAAGCCACTGAATATTGTTCCTGTAAGGATCATGAGGACAAGGCTAGGTATAATTACACCACACATAGAGACATTTAAAAAATCATTCTTTCTGGGCTTCATACACGAATGGAATGGGAAGAAACCCTAATGACTGGTATAGTGGGGCATACTTTCTGCCATACACTTCACAGTGGTTTGCAGAGTATAGATGTAGATATGTAGATGCGGTTCAGAAACTTGTCAGTGTAATAGAAGTAGTAGACAACTAGTAAATTCTTTATATTTCTCATACTTGTTAATGCATTCTTTATTAACTTTCTATGCCTGCTTACATGTTATTGAAATTGTGTCTCCCTGAGTAATGGCCATCACACTGAACAAGAGTAAGAAATTTTTATTTTTATTTACATTATTCACATTAGTAGCTTTGTCATTATGGTATCCTATTAGGTCTTTTATAAACATAACAATTATAAGTCTGAGTTGTGCTTCTATTACATGACTAATTTGAAGCATATAACAGATAATTAAGTTGGATAACAATGACATATAATAAATATTTGCTATACTTAGCTCACATCTGTCAACAATTACATGGATATCCACAATGCTATAAAAGAACGTATCCTAAGTTTTAGCTGTGTAACAAATTATTTCGAAGACATTCTAAGAAAAATACAGATATTTTGTTTGGCTGTTGACTGCATGTTATATTAACACCTAACAGTGTTTCAAAATACAAGGTCACAACAGCAGTAACAACAACAACAACAACAACAACAACAACAACAACAGCTCACCATAACTGACTCATGGGCTCATGCATCCAAGCATTTATAACAGGTAGCGGTCTGCGTTGCTGACTGCTATGTAGTCATCCAAAGATAGCAAGATGGCCACCTGGCCATCACAGTGACAAGTATGGGTGACTTCAAGGAATGGGCGATGCCAGGTCTATGGAAACAATGAAACCAGAGAATGTGCTCAAACAATAGACAACTTTATTGGCAGGTCATTCTATACAGCAAAGTTGGCAAGTGTCCATAGTCAGGAAATGATAGGCAATGGAATGTGATGTCAGCTGTGTTGGCAGCAGCCAGCTGGGGTGAACTTGCAGACTAGGCAGATGACAGTACAGCCCACTACAGAGAAGCAGCAAGTGCTACCAGCCATCCTGGAGACAGCAAGCTGAGCTCAGCATGCTCCAAGACAAAACCAGTATCTCCAGAGGCAGCTGTGCTAAACACTGTTGTGTGCAGAATATCTCCACCGAAGTGGACCCAGTTCAGGGCTTAAGATAATCACACTAGCTCAGTGCTGAGCGCGGAGTCAAAGTCAAGGCCACAGTAGAAGTGCAGTACAACACATCAGAAGTCCAGTTTGATATTAGAACAGGGAAGGTCTAATGTCAGATGGTGAGAAACACATCCCCAGTGCAAGCACCAGTATAAGTGTCTTTTGTTGGTCTCAAGGCCCTGATGTTCTAGTTCAGGCAATATTGTTGTGACAAAAAGTGCAGCTTGTTGTCACATCCACCTGGAAAATGCTGCCACAGGTATTGTATGTGGGACAGTTCTGCCTGGTGTAAGGTAGGTTACAGAGTGCGGGGTACTGAGCAAGCAGCATTACAGTGCCTGCCTCTTGATTTATGTAACTGGTGGCCCACTTGAACTAATGCTGCAACGATTCAACCCCCCCCCCCCCTCCCATGAATAATTCATTCCTCCAAATTCCATTCTGTTGCTAAACCTGTGAACTTGCAATGATTATATGAGTTTACTGTATCTAAATTTCTATTATCCCACATCTATTATGTACAGTTTCCTTTTTAGTCTTCTTATTTACAATTACTGCTCACGGTTTAGTGTCTTTTGATGCACCACAATCACTTCCTACATAGTGGTTGATTCATTAGCTGGGCAAGTAATGTAGCGGAAATTCAGGAGGGTGGTTAGTTCTCTGGTGATAGTGGACATGACATAGTCAAATGGTGTCCAAGATTATGAACATCGCTGAGGGTGAGATTCCTGTGACCATGCCTCAATGGGGTACCCATTGTGGTACTGTTGAATATTGTGGAACAATTATTCTCCATTGATGCAACCATTCTGTGCTTCTATTAATTTATCTAGAGAATTTATTACGGCAGTGTCAAGGATTTTATTGAAGAAGGTTAGATCTTTTGCTGGTAAGACCTCAAGAGGACTGTTGGGCAGGTACAGCAGAGCATATGACGCAAATGTTGTAGTCCCTGATATTACTTTCAGGAAGCTGAAGAGTCAGTCCCTAAAATGTTGCATTGAGTTCCATTCAGGATTAACCCACTGTTCCATAATTATAACTGCTCTAACCACTTTGGATACCCTTCCTGGTAGCAAGTAGTAACAGCTACAATCATGCAATCCCTCCACATCTCTTTCCCCTAGAAATAGTTCCATTTTGCATGTACCTATGTCAGACTGAACAGTGAAAACCTCTCTAATGCTACTCTACATGCCAACTATGAGTTACTTCCCCTCTCAATGTTTCAACTAAATCTACAGTCTTAAACTGCTCCTAGCCATATTCCACTCATACTGTTTTCAAAAGAAACGAATAACATATCATCTACTATTCACTGAAAACCAAAACAACCACAAAATTACTAAACTAACAAGAAATCAGAATCAATTTAAAAGAAACAAACCTTATGATAACCCCCAATAGCTGCTAACATACCACAAGAATGAAATTTGTTCACACATTGTAACCTTAACATTAACATTGTACCTGATTCTTGAGTTTCTTGCGGCGTATTTGTTGCTCAAACAGTCCACGGGTATACTGCTGGTTCATAGTGTGCCTGTTGGACACTATGAACTGGCAGTATACCCGTGGACTGTTCGAGCCACATTGTACCCGTCATCTGTTAACATCATTTGACTGTCAACCAGCAACCATACAGGGTTATAGCCACACCTATGTTCCATAACTCTGGTACATTCAAAAATATGTAGATGTATAAATAAAACTGTAAGTATACGAAAACCTTTCATAAAAAATGCACCTAATAAACCCCCTCCCCTCCCCAAAATTTTAATAGACTATCTCTTTCTGCACATATAAGGTCTATGTCTTAATGTAAACAGCAAAGTATATGCAGACTGTGTATGGCTGGCTTTATCAATCTGTGGTACTATTTTATCTTTCTCCCCCCCGCCCCCACCCCACCTGTACTGATGCCAATAATGGTAGCAAAGCTTCTGGTGTGCACCCAACATGGATGACTGTTATCCACATAGGTAGCTGTAATTTTGCATATACTGGTGAAATCATCTGTACTACTTGGTACAGATACTGATAACATGTTAGACATTTTTAGTCTTCCTGTTCAGGGTATAAAAAATTGTCAACATAGCCCACAGTTCCACATGGTATTTGGGTTATTGGCATTTAATTGCCCCATTTGCTCTTGCCATTCTCAAGCCCTAATATTTACTTTCTGCACCTGGTACCATGCCCCCCCCCCCCCCCCATAATAACATTTTTGCAAACTCGTGCACTAATTCACCACCCCCACCCCCCTGGGTTTCAGTAAGCTGAGTTGTGAAGGCATCCTGTGACCATCAAAATTAATTCACTGCCTGTGAATTCCTTGGTACCAGCTGTATTAGGTACAGATAAACTACACAATTGTGAAATATGGAAATTGTTGTATAGGTGTATGGGGCAGAATATCTTGTTGCCTGTGCATCATGAAAGCTGAGTAAAGTGGGAAAAAAGCCACACTATAACTGAGAAGGAAATTCTCCATCTGATGTACAGTGTAACATACTTTTGACATTTTTATATGGGAGGAGATACAAAGTCATAACAAATAATGTGAAATTTTGTATTTGTGGGGTTCCAAGCTGGCCGGTGTGGCCGAGTGGTTCTAGGTGCTTCAGTCTGGAAACGCGTGACCGCTGCGGTCGCAGGTTCGAATCCTGCTTCCGGCATGGATGTGTCATGTCCTTAGATTCGTTAGGTTTAAGTAGTTCTAAGTTCTAGGGGACTGATGACCTCAGATGTTAAGTCCCATAGTGCTCAGAGCCATTTGAACAATTTGATTTGGGAATCCACAGCTTCCAGATGCTTAATAAATGTAAACATGGTCCGCAGTAGGCTATAATTTGATTTTTACTTAACAGAGTGATTAGCAAATTTTGACTACTTGTCATTGTCAAGCAGTTGTAAAACCAACATGGAAAAGCACTACATTGTTTGCATGCATCACAGTGTAACTAATACTTTACACACCTCACAGTAAGATAAAAAATTACTGCATAAATTTCTTACAACCACATGGTTGAGTTAGAAATCTTAATGTGAGGTGTGTATATACATGCAATGCATGTGTGGCGTAGAGCGCCATAAATATTGATATTTGTTCTGTGCGCAAGTGTGCTATCTTTGAGGAGAGGTCTTTGGGGCAGGATGTTGGACGCTATCAGCAGTTAGCCTCCGGACTTGTATCTGTGTAGAAGCTAAGTGTGAATAAATCTGTATACGAGAGAATTCTAGTTGTTTACCCACAACTATACCATATTCCCTCACTGGTGACCCCATTTCCGCGATCGCAAGGGCCTTTGTTCAGCTCCAGACAATGGCCTTTCAGCATTCACCGCCGTCCGGATTCCAGCAACATCTCTCCAGCAATCCTGCTGTCGTAGTGGACATGCCGCAAGAATCTTCAGAATCCTTCAGCCAGAACATGCAGTAGAATTTATCGAGTGCCGCCAGTTTCTTCCAACCGTCAACGGCCGTGGACTCTGGCTTTGTTAGCATAGACCTTCCCACGTGTTCTCCACAGCATGTTGGTCGGAACATTCCTACTCCTGTGTTGAACACACAATTCAATACAGTTCGTGGCGTCGAGCGAGGTTTTGCTACTTTGGAAAATCCAGTAGTAAATTCAAACTCGAATCAGTTCCCACCACGTGTGAATCCTTCCGCGCCGGCTAGTCAACAGGTGTTCAATGCTCGCCAAACAGCAAATATCACACCGAGTGTGCATCCTAGTGGACGTGTGTGGGATCCTTGTGTTTCTTCTAATCAAGTCAACAATTCTGTGCTGGACAGTAATTACTCCGACATCTACAACCAGCCCCACCAACCACGGTCGAGTGAATACTGTGTGCATAACGGACATTCACCGGCATACTTAAGCACTTGTGGCTTCTCTCCGAGCTACCACGTCAATGAGAATGCACATTTTGACTACGATCCCCACACCGTTCGAGCGTCCGCCGCTTCTCAGCCACCCCCCCGGCGTCAAGTGAATTTCGCGATTCCCGCATTACGGGTCGCCAATAATTCGGACTCGCAATCTTCTGCATGCTCTACTTCCGTCCGAAGTAATAGGCGCACCTCCGCAGTGACTGCAGTGCCGAATCTGCCGAAATTACCAGACTTCAAACCCGCTCACCCGGAGTTCTGGTTTAACCTGGTTGAGCAAACATTCAATGTCTGTGCTTTGGACGACGATGCACGCTTTGCCTGCCTCATGAACCATCTTCACGACCGCGTCGATTTAATTTACTATCTGGTCAAAGCACCCCCCCCCCCCCCTAGCAGGGAAGTATGCTGTGGCGAAACAGACGATACTGGAGCGCGTCTCTTAAACCAGGAGAGATAATGTGCGACAGCTCATCTACGAAGAGCGTCTCGCCGACAGGTCTCCGTCCTAGCTGTGGCGGTGCATCCGTCTTCTCGTCGATGAGCAAGTTATGCCTGATGACACGTTCGCAGAAATCTGGACTGAAAAGCTGCCTTTGCCTGTCCAGACTGCAATCTCTGCGTATGAAGATAGGCCAGTAAATGAACGTTTACGCGCCGCCGACAGAGCATACTCCGCCAGGCAACGTGAGCTCCGTGCACTGCATTCTGGACGTGACCGCACTAAGATGCTTTCTGACGCCACGCCCTTGTCTGGTGCTGCTAATAACAAGTTTGTTAAACTAGCCGCCTGGGCTGCACCTTCAACTCCTCGCAACGACAGTGCATCGGCCTCTATGGAAGACTCTGGGGCACATACTCCGTCACCTAGCAACTACCCACAGGAGCACAGGCCCGCCCAACCTTACTGTTTCTTCCACGCGAGATTCGGGGAGCAAGCTCGCAAATGCCAGTCACCGTGTTCTTACCCAAACTCCAACCGCAGGTAGGCTACGGTGCCACCTCCTGCGATGTAAACAACGGGCACCATCTCACGTTGCACTCCGTTTCGGACAATAACAGTAAGTGCGGTCGAGTCTATGTTCGCGATTTACGATCAGGTGTATGTTTTCTGGTAGACACTGGCGCAGACGTCTCTTTGCTGCCGGTTCGCCTAGCAACCAATAAAGTGGAACCACACAAAACAGTACTTCGTGCAGTGAACTTGTCTACCCTACAGTGTTCGGGTTCCACTTTGTATACAGTGAAACTTTCGCCCGAGTGCAAGCTGGAGTGGACGTTTCTAGTGTCAACAATTGAAGAACCTATTCTCGGAATTGATTTCCTCAAGCACTATCAGTTGTCACTAGATTTTGTGCAAAATACTGTGTTTTACCCCGCCCTTAACAAACATATTCCTTTCGCTTCGCCGAGTGACAGTTCGGCTAACACCAAACATGTGTGCTGTGCTAAGAAGTGTGTAAACCTATCCTTGGAGCTGCAATCTTGGACAAACAAGTGGCTAGTGGAGTGCGCCAAGTCTTCGAAGTTGCGGATGGAACGTATGGAAATGCTGCTGCATCTCCGCGACGTACACCACGGGTTGGCCTCCACACAACAATGCCTCGCGGCACTACAAGCAGACGACTCGTCGGCTACAGACAAGGTCAGTGTGTGACAATCTGGTGTTCCCATGCCCGCGCACGTTAACGACAATGTTGTGAACTCTGTAAACTGTGTCGGCACCCCCTTTTGTAATGATAGGGTATGCCCGAGTGGTCATGCTCCTTGCGTTCTGAATGGACAATTAACTTGCCAAGCTCGCGGCAATGAACTACGGCCATCTGCTGTCCGGCCACGCCCACTCATGCCTACAGCGCTCGTAGCAGCACGGCCCGCTACCAAGAACCAGTGTACCAACCTCGCCCATGTTAACACGTGTGCGGCCTTTACGCAGCCTACGAGCGGGTGGCACACCTGTACTTCCGTGCCCTCAGCGCCACAGCTTGGCCCGTCCGCCACTGCCTGCTCCGCTTCACGGACATCTGACTGTCGTGCCGTGCCACGTATTGCAGTAGTCACTAACGGCACAGTTCATCGGTTACATCAAACCGATGGGCCGCCCATATCGCAACGTCCACGCCGCCTCAAGCCGGAATTTATGAAAATTGCAAAAGAACAATTGGACGATCTGTTACAAAAGGGAATGATTGAACCTTCTTCCGGTTGCTGGGCCAGTCCTATCCTGTTTGACCAAAAGAAAGACGGTACTTGGCGTATGGTCGGAGACTATAGGCGTTTAAATGCCCGCACCATCATTGATAAATATCCGGTCCCACACATCGCAGACTTCAATCATGCGCTCGCAGGCGCAAGGTACTTCTCTGTTTTTGACTGTAAGCACGCATTTCATCAGATTCCTATGGCTCCGGAGGACATTGAGAAGACTGCCATAACCACTCCCTTTGGGCTGTTCCAATACAAATTTATGCCGTTTGGGTTGAAAAACGCCCCCCAAACGTGGCAGCGTTTCATCAATCAAACTTTATCCCATCTAGACTTTTGTTTCGTATACATGGACGACATACTGGTTTTTGTTTCTACTTTGGAACAGAGTGAGGAGCGTGTTCAAGTCGTGACAGATATTTTAGCGGCCGCTGGTATTGAACTGAACAATAAAAAGTCTCAATTGCACCAGTCATCCGTCACATTCCTAAGTTATGTTGTGTCATCGGACGGTCTGACACCACCACAGGACAAGATCAAGCCTGTTCTCGAGATGCTACGCCCTCAGACCTTTAGGGAATTACGCAGGATCATCGGAACAGTTAATTATTACCGGAAACATTTGCCAGCCGCTTCTGCGGTGCAGGCTCCTCTCACAGATGCTCTCGCTGGCCCACAAACTTCTGGCACCCGCCAGGTACCATGGACACCAGACATGGACAAGGCATTTAATGAACTCAAACAGCTGTTGGCCTCCGCTGTCACTGTTGCTCACCCACGGGCGGACGCCACTATGTTTATCACTACTGACGCTAGTGACAATGCTATCGGCGCAGTACTGAGTCAGACATACAACGATGTTACGACCCCCCTGCAGTTTTTCTCAAAAAAGCTGAACAACGCACAGAAGAAATACTCAGCATTCGACAGAGAATTACTTGCAGTTTACGAGGCCATAAGACACTTCAGAACTGATGTTGAGGGACGAGATTTCTATGTGCTCACTGATCACAAGCCGTTGGTTCCTGCCATAAAAAATCCTGCGGTTGATCCGCCCCCACGACGCTTTCGTCACATCGATTACATCTTGCAATTTACAAATGACATTCGCTACATCCGAGGATCGGACAATGTGGTCGCTGATTCACTCTCGCGTGTTGGTGCTGTCACAACCTTAATTGACTTAACGGACCTACCTCGGTTGCAATCGGCAACCCCGATACCATGCAGTTAATTTCAAACCACAGCTCCTCTCTCCAACCGGTACGCTCTACTTTCCCTGGCATATCTGACTTAGTGTGGTGTGATGAATCGACTGGTACGTTGCGGCCATTCATTCCTATGCCCCTTCAACGCCAGGTCTTTGACAAACTACACACATTAGCACACCCCAGTGTCAATGCTTCCACCCGTCTGGTAGCTGAACGGTTTGTCTGGAGAGACATGCGCCGTGACTGTCAGTGTTGGGCAAGGGCATGCATGGTGTGTCAACAGAACAAAGTTTCCAGACACACTTCTCCACCCCTTGGCTGTTTTGCCCAACCGCCAGGCCGGTTTCACCATGTTCATGTCGACCTCGTAGGCCCTTTGCCCCCCGCCGAGGGTTTCCGTTACTTGTTTACAGCTATTGACAGGATGACTCGGTGGGCTGAGGCTGTGCCTATTCCGAACATTACCTCTGAGACAGTAAGTCGAGCATTCTTAGATTCGTGGATCTCTAGATTTGGCTCACCTGTTTACCTCACCACTGACCAGGGGCGACAATTCGAGTCTTCAGTTTTCTCTGACTTATGTAAAATGTGTGGTATTGTCAAAATTCATACTTCTGCATACCACCCCCAAAGCAATGGGCTTGTCAAGCAATGGCATCGCACCTTAAAGTCTGCCCTGCGTTGCCATGACTCACTATGGACAGAGGCACTGCCCTTCGTGCTTCTTGGCCTTCGTGCGACTTTCAAGGAAGACCTCAAGGGTTCCGTAGCCGAGTTTGTGTATGGCTAACCTCTGGTTTTGCCTGGAGAATTAGTCACTCCGACCCCACTTCCACGGCCCTCTGAACTCCCTTCACTTCTCGAGTGGGTGCGCTTGCACTGCAGCAAAATTCAGCCGCCACCTCCGGCTGCTCATACACCTCTGCGCGTGTACGTACCGTGCACGCTAGACTCTTGTGAGTATGTGTTTCTCAGAGACGACTCAGTCAAAGCCCCGCTTCAGTCGCCCTACACAGGTCCTTACAAGGTCGTCAAACGCTCTGAGAATAACATGGATCTCCTCATAAAAGACTCTGTAACCATGGTCTCACTCAACCGAGTGAAACCAGCTTTCATTGAGCCTCAGGTGAACCTTCCTGATTCTGCCCCTATTTCTCCCACTCCTGCTTCGAGCGGCCATCCATCTTCCCACACCATGCATTTGGGTATTGATTCTCCACAGCGTGCTTCTCTGCCGAGCACTGCTCCTTCTCCGCGTTCATCTAATTCGAGTGGCCAATCTTTTCGGGGCTTCACTCCTCACAGCCCTCGCAGTCGAACTGCCAACCACTCGGATTCTACCATTGTGTTACCATCTTCGTGTGACAGCTCTTTGTCACGCCATTCAATCCACGCTGGCTCCTCGTTGCCTTCGGTCACGCTCCCTCGTCTGTCAGCTGATCGCCCAAGGTTGTATCCTGCGCAGTCCAGTGCACCTGCCACCCCCCTCTTAGCAGATGCTTCCCCCTGCCATGGCTTTCCCACACCTCCCTGCCTCCCTACCATTGCTCGTACAGGTGCCATCCAAGAATTCACATGCACCCTGATGATACACATAAATTATCTGTTGTCATAGATGGCGATATGGTGTGTGTGGTACTCGCATGTGACAATACTGAGGGAGGAAGTGCAGAATCTCGTGTGGTGCGCCACTTTAAATTGAGCAGAAGTGCTGCGTGTGGCAATTTGCGTTCCTTTGTTAGGCCTTCTGGCAAGGTGATCCTCCGCCTGCCGGCTGACGAAGTGCTACACCTTCACTCCAGGACTGGACGTCGTCTTCAGCCGCCGGTGTCGCTTGCTGACTTCACCGTCGACATACCGGGTTTCATGCCCCGGTCTCCTACCATTTGACCGCTTCCGCCTGATGCAGAATAACTGTGCGTTACCTTCCTAACTTCTCACCCCCCCCTCCATTCACAGGGACGTACTCCATACTGTGCGGGGGGGGAGGTGGGGGGAGGGGGGCCATGTGGCATAGAGCGCCATAAATATCGATATCTGTTCTGTGCGCAAGTGTGCTATCTTTGAGGAGAGGGCTTTGGGGCAGGATGTTGGACGCTAACGGCAGTTAGTCTCCGGACTTGTATCTGTGTAGAAGCTAAGTGTGAATGAATCTGTATATGAGAGAATTCTAGTTGTTTACCTAAAACTATACCATATTCCCTCACATGCATACAATGTAGTTCTTTTCCATTTGGGTTTTACAAGTGCTTGACAATGACGAGTAGTCGAAATCAGCTAATCACATGATTAAATAAAAATCACATTACAGCCTACTATGGACCATGTTTACATTTGTTAAGCATCTGGAGCCTGTGGATCCCCACAAATACAAAATTGTACAATATCTGTAATGACTTTGTGTATCCTCCCATACAAAAAATGTCAAAAGTATGTTACACCACATATCAGATGGAGAATTTCCTACACAATAATAGAATTGCTTTTTTCCCACTTTACTCAGCTTTTGTGATGCAAAGGCAACAAGATGTTTTGCCCCACACACATCTTATCCTAACACACACCTGAGAACATAAATTCTTGCCTTGACTGGGAGTGCAAACTCTTTCTCATAGTTTGGGAAAACCAGTAGCAGTCCAGTTGTTAACAGTTCCCTCAGATTTCAATGTAAATAATGGCAAAAGTTTGTTACACTATATATGGGACTCTGCATTTCCTTATCAGTTTTAGAATGATTATTTTCCACTTTACTCAGCTGTTGTGATGGATAATTGATCGAATTCCTGTCCTGTCCATATCTTGGTTCAATAAACAACTGAGCACATAATTTCTCATGTTGCATGAGAGTGCATACTGCTCCTCATAGTTTGTAAATGCGAAATTGGTCCAGTTCTTGACAGTTCTTTCATTCTACTAATCATTTCTCAATACTCTGCTACCCACTGCAATGTATTCTTTCTTTAATAGAAGATTTACTGTCTGTGCAGCTTCCTCAAGCTTCCCTAGAGAAGACAGGCAGATAAGTTAGAACATTTACAAAGGGAAATGGATAGGTTAAAGTTAGATATAGTGGAAATTAGTGAAGTTCAGTAGCAAGAGGAACAAGAATTCTGGTCAGCTGAATACAGACTTAATAGGGGTAATCTAGGAGAAGGTTTAATAATGTATACAAATAGGAGCACAAATAAGCTACTATGAACAGCGTACTGAATGCATTATAGGAGCCAAGACATCTACATCTACATTTATACTCCGCAAGCCACCCAACAGTGTGTGGCAGAGGGCACTTTACGTGCCACTGTCATTACCTCCCTTTCCTGTTCCAGTCGCGTATGGTTCGCGGGAAGAACGACTGTCTGAAAGCCTCCATGCGCGCTCTACCCTCTCTAATTTTACATTCGTGATCTCCTCGGGAGGTATAAGTAGGGGGAAGCAATATATTCGATACCTCATCCAGAAACGCACCCTCTCGAAACCTGGCGAGCAAGCTACACTGCTATGCAGAGCGCCTCTCTTGCAGAGTCTGCCACTTGAGTTTATTAAACATCTCCATAACGCTATCACGGTTACCAAATAACCCTGTGATGAAACGCGCCGCTCTTCTTTGGATCTTCTCTATTTCCTCCGTCAACCCGATCTGGTACGGATCCCACACTGATGATCAATACTCAAGTATAGGTCGAACGAGTGTTTTGTAAGCCACCTCCTTTGTTGATGGACTACATTTTCTAAGCACTCTCCCAATGAATCTCAACCTGGTACCCGCCTTACCAACAATTAATTTTATATGAACATTCCACTTCAAATCGTTCCGCATGCATAATCCCAGACATTTTACAGAAGTAACTGCTACCAGTGTTTGTTCCGCTATCATATAATCATACAATAAAGGATCCTTCTTTCTATGTATTCGCAATACATTACATTTGTCTATGTTAAGGGCCAGTTGCCACTCCCTGCACCAAGTGCCTATCCACTGCAGATCTTCCTGCATTTCGCTACAATTTTCTAATGCTGCAACTTCTCTGTATACTTTACTTTACTTTACTATATCTTTGTCATTTACCATCCATGGCTGGACAGACTGCATCACAAATACAATGTTTATCAACTAACATTTATACAACACCATATACAAAATTTATATTACAAATAAAAGAAAATATTTATGCAGTGCACAAAAACACATAGAACATAGCGGGAATGAAATATAACTAAACAGGAAAGTAAAACTTCATAGCAGAAAATGAAAATCCCATAAAGCAAAATGTCACACACACAAAGTTTCATTTTGGCAAAATATGTACTTTAAGTAAAACACAAAATTAAATGTGTAGTTAACATAAGAAGAAGATTAAATTTAGGCAAAATTATATATAAAACATAACAATATTTATTATTTTGTCCATTCAGTAGAACCGCTGTTTAAAAACTCTTCCAATGAATATAGTGGATGTTGTTTCAAGTCCTGAGCAATTTTTTTCCGAAATAATTCAGGTGGCAGGGATTTCACTTCTGGAGGCAGTTGATTGTACATTTTTAGGGCGACTGTTGGAAAGCTGTCTTGTGTACTTGATAGGCGACACCTTGGCACTTCAATGTTCCTCTTACAGCGAGTGTCATGATTATGTATTTCTTGTCTTATGCTAAAATTCCCTTGATTTTCTTTTATATACATGAGGCAGAAATACACATACTGGCTAAAGACAGTCATTATGCCTAGCCTGGTGAAAATAGGCTTACAGTGGTCCAGTCTTTTGCTAGAGGATATGATCCTGATGGCTTTTTTTTGTAATAGCAACACATCTTTGCTGCCTGAGGAGTATCCCCACAACAACAGTCCATAGCTAATGTGGCTGTGGAAGAGTGCATGGTAGACTATTGTGAGAAACTGGTCAGTTATTACCCTCTTCAGCTTCCTCAGGAGGTATATCACACGAGAAAGTTTGGTGCATACATATGCAGTGTGATCATTCATGGAGAGTTTGCTGTCAATCTTGAAGCCCAGTAGTCTGACAGTCTCCATGTTTTCTTGGTCTTCAGTGTTGGTTAGACTGCATATCAAATGTTGGGTTTTTTCTTCTTTGATCTTCATTTTGTTTATTACGAACCATTCTTTTATTTCTTCAAACATCAAATTTGATGCACCAAGAGCTTCTGCGGCTGTATGTCCTTTGGCAATAAGGGTAGTGTCATCTGCAAACTGCAACATTTGACTATTACAGCTCATATCATTGACATATATGAGGAATAGGAGAGGTCCTAAGATTGATCCTTGGGGCACTCCATGTTCCAGTTTTTGTTCAAGAGAAGTTGTTCCATGCACTGATACTACCTGCTTTCGGTTTTCCAAATAATATTGGAGTGTTGATAGAACACCACCTCCTACACCATAGCATCTTAACTTGGCTGTTAGTGTTGTGTGTGAGATGCAGTCAAAGGCTTTGCTGAGGTCACAGAGCGTCAGTGCCACACACTCTCTATCTCTCTCTTCAAAACTCTGTCGAATTGTTTTTAATAAGTCCAGTGTGGCTGTCACTGTTGATCTCCCTTTGCGGAATCCGTGCTGTGTGTTTTGGAATAAGTGGTTTTCCTCAAAGTAATTCAGTACCTGGCGGTGCATCACAGACTCAGTAACTTTGGCTAGTACTGGTACCACTGAGATTGGTCTGAAGCTGGACACCTCACAAGGATCCCCCTTCTTATATATTGGTACTGGGAAGACACCAGAAGATAGACATTTGTTTATTGCTATGGCTAGTGGCTGAGCTAATTCTGCAATAATTTTTTTTAGCAGTGTGCAGGACATGCCATAGATGTCTACACTTTCTGAGTGTTTGTAGGAGTTCACAATTTTTATCATGTCTTCAGGGTGTACTTCCTTCCAGTTTTGAATACTGCAACAGTCTGCATTTCTTATGTTTGCAGTTGGATCTAGATCAGAGTGTGGAATTTCACTCACTGTCTTTTCCACTATTCTGACAAAATATTCATTGAAGTCATCAGGGCTACACGAATTTAAGCAGGAGGTAGTCTTCTTTCTGTTCTCATTTACAAGATTCCAGGCAGCTTTACAAGGATTTTGGGCCTCTTTAATGTATTTATCATTATATTTCTTTTTTGCTTCCTCTACTGCCTTCCTATAAGCATTTTTGGCTTTTAGGTAGTTGCGGTGATGTAATTCTTTAGCTGGAATGTCTAAAGCCGATTTCATTCGGTCCTTGCACATTGTTACAATACACTTCAATTTATTGAGCTCGGCGGTGTACCATTGTTTCACATTGATAACTTTCTGAATGCCTTGTGATTTGTCCAGAGGATTCTTCACTGGTCTTACCGGAAACATGTCATCAAATATTGCTTTTAAGGTTTGGAACAGACATAAGAAAGAATCACTGCCTACTAACTCTGCAATTTTATGCTGCCAGTTTACACAAGATAGAGCTGCTTTGAGATCATTTTGTCTCTCTTCTTTAACAAATCTTCTTTTGAATGTGTAATTTGAATGCCATGTCCTTATCTGCGGTTTGCTCCTCATACTGCTTTCCATTACTAGTGCACAGTGATCAAGGTTCAACTACACTGAGTTTATAATCCCAGATGTTGAGATTGGTGATTATGGTGTCCAGGCATGCACCATACTACAGCATCATCTGCGAAAAGCCGCATGGAACTTCTGACACTATCTACTAGGTCATTTATATATATTGTGAAAAGCAATGGTCCCATAACACTCCCCTGTGGCACGCCAGAGGTTACTTTAACGTCTGTAGACGTCTCTCCATTGATAACAACATCCTGTGTTCTGTTTGCTAAAAACTCTTCAATCCAGCCACACAGCTGGTCTGATATTCCGTAGGCTCTTACTTTGTTTATCAGGCGACAGTGCGGAACTGTATCGAACGCCTTCCGGAAGTCAAGAAAAATAGCATCTACCTGGGAGCCTGTATCTAATATTTTCTGGGTCTCATGAACAAATAAAGCGAGTTGGGTCTCACACGATCGCTGTTTCCGGAATCCATGTTGATTTCTACATAGTAGATTCTGGGTTTCCAAAAACGACATGATACTCGAGCAAAAACCATGTTCTAAAATTCTACAACAGATCGACGTCAGAGATATAGGTCTATAGTTTTGCGCATCTGCTCGACGACCCTTCTTGAAGACTGGGACTACCTGTGCTCTTTTCCAATCATTTGGAACCCTCCGTTCCTCTAGAGACTTGCGGTACACGGCTGTTAGAAGGGGGGCAAGTTCTTTCGCATACTCTGTGTAGAATCGAATTGGTATCCCATCAGGTCCAGTGGACTTTCCTCTGTTGAGTGATTCCAGTTGCTTTTCTATTCCTTGGACACTTATTTCAATGTCAGCCATTTTTTCGTTTGTGCGAGGATTTAAAGAAGGAACTGCAGTGCGGTCTTCCTCTGTGAAACAGCTTTGGAAAAAGGTGTTTAGTATCTCAGCTTTACTGGTGTCATCCTCTGTTTCAATGCCATCATCATCCCAGAGTGTCTGGATATGCTGTTTCGAGCCACTTACTGATTTAACGTAAGACCAGAACTTACTAGGATTTTTTGTCAAGTCGGTACATAGAATTTTACTTTCGAATTCACTGAACGCTTCACGCATAGCCCTGCTTACGCTAACTTTCACATCGTTTAGCTTCTGTTTGTCTGAGAGGTTTTGGCTGCGTTTACACTTGGAGTGAAGCTCTCTTTGCTTTCGGAGTAGTTTCCTAACTTTGTTGTTGAACCACGGTGGGTTTTTCCCGTCCCTCACAGTTTTACTCGGCACGTACCTGTCTAAAACGCATTTTACGATTGCCTTGAACTTTTTCCATAAACACTCAACATTGTCAGTGTCGGAACAGAAATTTTCGTTTTGATCTGTTAGGTAGTCTGAAATCTGCCTTCTATTACTCGTGCTAAACAGATAAACCTTCCTCCCTTTTTTGTATTCCTATTAACTTTCGTATTCAGAGATGCTGCAATGGCCTTATGATCACTGATTCCCTGTTCTGCACATACAGAGTAGAAAAGTTCGGGTCTGTTTGTTATCAGTAGGTCCAAGATGTTATCTCCACGAGTCAGTTCTCTGTTTAATTGCTTGAGGTAATTTTCGGATAGTGCACTCAGTATAATGTCACTCGATGCTCTGTCCCTACCACCCGTCCTAAACATCTGAAGACAGGTATGAAGCCCACACCTACCACAGAAGTACAAATTTATATGCCAACTAGCTCTGCAGATGATGAAGAGATTGAAGAAATGTATGATGCAATGAAAGAAATTATTCAGATATTTAAGGGAGACAAAAATTTATTTTAGTCATGGGGGACTGGAAATCAATAGTAGGGAAAGGAAGAGAAGGAAAAGTAGTAGGTGAATTTGGAATGGGGGTAAGGAATGAAAGAGGAAACCACCTGGTAGAATTTTGCGCAGAGAATAACCTTAATCATAGCTAAAATTTGGTTTAAGAATCATGAAAGAAGGTTGTATATGTGGAAGAGGCCTCGAGACATTGGAAAATTTCAGATAGATTATATCATGGTAAGACAAAGATTTAGGAAGCGGGTTTTAAATTGTAAAATGTTTCCAGGGCCAGATGTGGACTCTGGCCACAATTTTTTGATTATGAACTGTAGATTAAAACTGAAGAAACAGCAAAAAGTAGGAATTTTAGGAGATGGGACCTGGATAAACTGAAAGAACCAGAGGTTGTAGACAGTTTCAGATAGAGCATTAAGGAATGACTGAGAAATACAGGGTAAAGAAATACAGCAGAAGAAGAATGGGTAGCTTTGAGAGATGGAACAAAAATGGTTCAAATGGCTCTGAGCACTATGGGACTCAACTGCTGAGGTCATTAGTCCCCTAGAACTTAGAACTAGTTAAACCTAACTAACCTAAGGACATCACAAACATCCATGCCCGCGGCAGGATTCGAACCTGCGACCGTAGCGGTCTTGCGGTTCCAGACTGCAGCGCCTTTAACCGCATGGCCACTTCGGCCGGCAGAGATGGAACAGTGAAGGCAGAAGAGGAACAAGTAGTCATAAAGATGAGGGATAGTAGAAATCCTTGGGTAACAGAAGAGATATTAAATTTAGTTGATGAAAGGAGAAAATATAAAAATGCAGTAAATGAAGCAGGAAAAAAGGAATACAAACATCTCAAAAATGAGATCGACATGAAATGCAAAATGCCTAACCGAGGATGGCTAGAGGACAGATGTAAGGATGTAGAGGAATATGTCACTAGGGGTAAGGTAGATACTGCCTAAAGGAAAATTAAAGAGAACTACCTGTATGAATGAAGGGAAAGAAGAAAGGTGGAAGGAGTATATATGGGGTCTATACAAGGGTGATGCACCTGAGGGCAATATTATGGAACTGGAAGAGGACATAGATGAAGATGAAATGGGAGGTATGATACTGCATGAAGAATTTGACAGAGCACTGAAAGACCTAAGTCGAAACAAGGCCCCGGGAGTAGACAACATTCCATTAGAACTACTTATATCCTTGGGAGAGCCAGCCATGACAAAACTCTTCCATCTGATGAGCAAGATGTATGAGACAGGCAAAATACCCTCAGACTTCAGGAAGAATATAATAATCCCAATCCCAAAGAAAGTATGTGTTGACAGGTGTAAAAATTACCAAAATGTCAGTTTAACAAGTCACAGTTGCAAAATCCTAACACAAATTCTTTACCAACAAATGGAAATACTGGCAAAAACTGACCTCAGGAAAGATCAGTTTTGATTCTGTAGAAATGCTGGAACACATGAGGCAGTACTGACCCTATGACTTATCTTAGAAGATTGATTAAGAAAAGGCAAACAAATGTTTCTAGCATTTGTACGCTTAGAGAAAGCTTTTGACAATGTTGACTGGAATATTCTCTTTCAAATTCTGAAGGTGGCAGAGGTAAAACACAGGCAGCAAAGGCTATTTACAATTTGTACAGAAACCAGATGGAAGTTGTAAGGGTTGAGGGGCAAGTAAGGGAAGCAGTGGTTGAGAAGGGAGTAAGACAGGGTTGTAGCCTATCCCAAATGTTGTTCAGTCTGTACACTAATCAATCAGTAAAGAAAACAAAAAAAATTGGAGTAGAAGAAATAAAAACTTTGAGGTTTGCTGATGACATTGTAATTCTGTCAGAGACAGCAAAGGATCTGGAAGAGCAGTTGAACAGAATGAACGGTGTCTTAAAAGGGGGATATAAGATTAACATCAACAAAAGCAAAATTAGGGTAATGGAATGTAGTCGAATTAAATCAGGTGACACTGAGAGAATTAGATTAGGAAATGAGACACTTAAAGTAGTAAATGAGTTTTGCTATTTGGGGAACAAAATAACTGATGATGGTCAAAGTAGAGAAGATATAAAATGTAGACTGGCTATGGCAAGGAAAGCATTTCTGAAAAAGAGAAATTTGTTAATAATGTGTATAGCTTTTAGTGTCAGGAAGTATTTTCTGAAAGTATTTGAATGGAGTGTAGCCATGTATGGAAGTGAAACATGGACATTAAATAGCTTAGACAAGAACAGAATGGAAGCTTTTGAGATGTGGTGCTACAGAAGAATGTTGAAGATTAGATGGGTAGATCATGTAACTGATGAGAAGGTACTGAATAGAATTGGGGAGAAGAGGAATTTGTGGCTCAACCTGTCTAAAAGAAGGGATCGATTGGTAGGACATGCTCTGAGGCATCAAGCGATCACCAGTTTAGTATTGGAGGGAAGTGTGGAGGGTAAAAATCGTAGAGGGAGGTCAAGAGATGAATATACTAAGCAGATTCAGAAGGATGTAGGTTGTAGTAGTTACTCGGAGATGAAGAAGCTTGCACAGGATAGAGTAGCATGGAGAACTGCATCAAACCAGTCTCTGGACTGAATACCACAACAACAACAACAACATAAAGAAGACTGCAAATTCCTTTCTATCTGTGTCATCAGCATATCCTGTATGGATTTGAATATTCTGGGGTCCATTCACACTCCCTTGCAATTAATTACATGTCATAAGTACCACCCCTCTTACAGTACCTGCTCATCATCTAATTCCTGTACATGTAGCACACTCCTGTGTATGAATCATTGTGCCTTATCTAACTCCTCATTTTCCTTTAGTGGCTCTACCATACCAGTTAATTTTCACTCCCATCCATCATATTTTTTCCATACTTTGTGGTGCACTATCAAGCTAACTGATCCTTAGTGACTGTGCACACAGTTTAAATGGTTCCCCTTGCACTAGGGATGAATTTTGTGTTCCCATTTTCATCCATCACAGTTTCTCCATTCCTTTTGGTGCAGCATCATACAGATTCATCTTTAGTGCCTGCACAGACAGTTTAATTGTTCTCCCAGCTTTAGGGATGTAACTTGCACGAGTGTAGTCCTCCTAGTGGTTTCCCTTGATGGAGTTAGGTCCCATCAAGTTCTACCATGTGCTGATCAAGGTCAATTTCAGTAAAATGTTTAATCAAGAAATCTAATCCTAACACTGCACATTAACCATCACCTATATGAGGCAAAATTTTTTGTCCCAACCTAAAAATTCAACATCATTGTACCCAGAGGATGTATAGCACTTCTATCAATGCTGCTTAACCTACATCATGGTGGGTCCAACCTTCTTTACCCCCTAAGATACATACTTGTCACAAACACCTGTGGACCCATGTCTAATTAAAACCTATGTTCTATTCAACCCACTGTGTCATCTAAGCAAAATACCATTACTGATGATGTTTTAGTTGTGTTTCTGTTTACTGGGAGCACTGCTTGCCAGCTCTGGAACCCCAACTACCATTTAACAGTGAGGCACTATTCCTATCCAATGTCCCACTGTCTCATGTCCCTTACTTGGTTTTTTCCTACAGTCTCATGCCCTGTTCACCCACATTTCTCACACTGTGGTTGATGGCATTCTTGTCATATGTGGCCTGATCACTCACAACAGTAGCACTTGACTTCAACAGAAAGAATTCGTCCTTTATTTCAGGCTTGGGTCACTATGTTCATTTCTTTCAATGCTGTTGAAGCTACTATGGCCCCACTTAATTTCTTTGGGAATTTTGTCTGTACTTTCCTTCATATCTTGTAAGGTAACACTCACAAAAATACATTCAGTACCATATGTTCTTCCTGTTACAGAGGGACCCCATTGGTGTGGCCGGCCGAAGTGGCCGCGCGGTTCTGGCGCTGCAGTCTGGAACCGCGAGACCGCTACGGTCGCAGGTTCGAATCCTGCCTCGGGCATGGATGTGTGTGATGTCCTTAGGTTAGTTAGGTTTAACTAGTTCTAAGTTCTAGGGGACTAATGACCCCAGCAGTTGAGTCCCATAGTGCTCAGAGCCATTTGAACCCATTGGTGTTGTCACTCTCTGTTAACTTAGACAAGTTGACATTTAATTTCTTAATCCTGTCCACAAAGTTCACAATAGACTGACCCTGCTTCTGAATACATTGCTTAACTATTCCCTAAAATTCCTACAGCTGTTCTTCCTTCCATATTCTTGCAACAACCCGCCTTTAGACTATCAAACATCAGTGCATTCCATAATTCCTACCAAATGCAGTTTGCAAAACGTCTTCCTTTGACCAACATCCCAGCTTAGTGAAAATGAACCTTTTATCCACAAATAACAATGCACCCTCCTCTGCACTACCAGAAAAGTGAGCGACTAAGCTAGTGGTAATGGCTTTTAGGACAGATGCTGACAAAACGGTTGATAGCTGTTCCCTCCTATCTATCCTCGATACCTCTGACTGCTTGCATAATTCTTTATTGCCTCCTTGCATCTGTACAATTTGGTTTAATAAGGTCAGAATGGCCTTTACAGTTGTAGCCTCCCCTACCCCTGTTTCTGACACTGCAAAGCCTGAGCCTACAATACAAGGATAATACTCATTAGAAAAGGAACCAACACCAAAACCACAAGTCTGCAAAATACTGAACTGAATTCACCATGTAGAAGTGTTGTTGCCGATTTATACCTCATGATGTTGCTTGCTTGACTCTAGTAACATTTATGATACCAAAATGTAGTGGCCTGGGCTATTGACTGTTATATAGTCACTCACAGGGAGTGGGATGGTCATCTGGTTGTCTGGATATGTATAGGGAAAGAATAATAAAGGGTTCATGGCAATGACAAAGCCCAAGAATGCTCTCAGATGTTAAATAACTTTACTGGCAACTCTTCCTAAACAGCAAAGTTGGCCAGTGCCAATAGCTGGCAAATACTGATGTGGGGAATGCAATGTCAGCTGTGCTAATGGCATCTGGCAGGAACTGACTTACAGAGTAGGTGGCATGAGCACAGTCCCCCTCCCCCCATGGAAGGCAGTGATATTGGCCAGCAGGGATATAGGAAGCCACTCTCTACACTGCCAATTTGACCCCAACATCTTTGGAGACGATGGAGTGCTAGGTCCGGGTGTGCACTGAACAGCTCCACCAGAGTGGACCAAGATTGATACCTAGACTGTGAGGCTAGCTGGTGCTAGCTGACCTGTAACTGCATCTATTAGCTATTGTGGAATGAGGAGGCAGTTGGAAAGTATGGAGACTACATTTGTGCTGAGGCTGGAGTCAAACTCAGGACTAAAGTTGAAGAGAACATGGCACTGATGGTGGTAACATCAGAATCCCAGCCTGGAATCATAAAAGGGCAGGTCTAATGTCAGTTAATGAGAGGCACACCCCCAGTGCAATTCCCAGCACATGTGATCTTTGGTTATTCTTGTCCAGTCACCATTGTTGTGATAAATATAGCCACTTGTCATGCCCACCTGACAAGTGCTACCTGAGACGCTGTATGTGGAGCAGGCTAGTGGCCTGTTGTAAGGCAGGCTGTGGAGTGCAGGATGCTGAAGAAGCAGTATTCTAGTGCCTGCTACTGGATTTTTGTAACTAGCTGCCAGCTTGTGAACTTGTGGCCTGCTTCAACCAATGCCACAACAAACACCATAACAATTAAAATTTGCATCTTGAGTGAATTAATCAGCTACTTTGACATGGCTATGACTTCCTAAATTCATTAAAATCATGCCCTGAAATGAGGGCAGCCCAATATTTTGTGCATCAAACCTAGAATAATTTTTCATTGTCTCCTCACCACACCCTCCTCCCTCCCAATCTCTGTCATATACTGGTCAGACCCTAAGCTTCTTTTGCTCTAATTTCCCTGATCTTATGACTTCTACTCGTGTGACCATCCTCTCTGAAAGACTTGCCCTATGCACCTTCCTACCTCCATATATACAACCCCTGTAACTGGCAGAACATACATTACCAATGGGAGGGCCACCTGTAAAATGAAATCTCATGTACCAGCTGTTAGGTAAACAATGTTCAGCCTTTTACATTGGTACAACTACCACCAACTTATCAGTCAGGTGAATGGACATAAACAGAGGGTGTAAACTGGTAATACACAACATCCTGTTGCAGAGCATGCTCTACAATATAACATTTATGACCTCAGTTCGGTGCCTGTTTCAGCACATGGGTATGGATTTTTTCCCAGGCACTAGAGTTTTAGAGTTCTCCAAGTTAGAAATGGCATTACAATATGTCCTTGGTTCTTGTCACCCTCTTGCCCTTAATTTATGTTATTGTCTTTTAAGCCAGCATTTATTCCCATTAACTATTCCTTTCTTCAGTCCCTTTTAGTTTTCTACATCTTTTATTTTCTGACCAGGCTATTTCTCCCACAACCCCACCTCTGCAATGTAGAATGCACTTAACTATCTGCTCTTATTAACTCTTGCATGATGTTTTGTCAGTAATCTCTGGTTTGCTTATTACCCTATCTTCCAACTCCAACATCTCTGGTTTTCAAATGTTGTCTGATGCAATCCCCAACAATCAGTCTTTCCCTCTCATTCCATCCGGCAATATTCCCTGATCCATGGTTCTGGACAACTTTTCCAAAACCTCCACATTTCCTAAGTCTTGCTAATTCTTTATCTTCATATTTTTTTCCTTCCCTTTCACCTCTTCTGCAAGAAGAAGGAGTCTCTGCCTCCAAAAGCATTCAAACTACCTTGACCTTTATATGTATGAGTTCTCCTACCACTGCTAGGTGAGTAGATTTTTTTATCTATCCAGTTCCACAAAATATGAGAACAGGTGGACTACTATAGACATGAAAACATTTAAGAAATATATCTGAAATGTATAGAATAGACAGTACTAACAATATGTGGTTGTTAGGTTTTGATTAATGAATTAATTAATTTATGATCAGAAATGGTAAGACTTTTGTGTATTATATCATTATGTGAGCTCTGCTAATGTAACTAGATTCTGCACAGATTATGTGTGCATGGAAAAAACAATATTATTTACATGACTGACAACATGAATTCTTGTAAATCAATAAAAACAATTATGTTATATGGCATAAATTGTTAGAAAACGTACTAGTAAATAAGATATGTGCATAAGCATGTCCAAGAGTTTTAACACTTGTGTAATGAGACAAAAATTTGGATTAGAGTGTATGCTATATGTGGCATCAGTCACTTCAGTATAGTGTGTCTTGGTCTGCCACATTGCACTCCCCCCTTGCAGCCCCACTCCCCCAACTCTAATTCCCCCTCCTCGCCCCATAAAAAATTTTGCATAAGAATTATGCTTGAGCCTGAATGGGGAAAAGGCACAAAGTGTAACATTTTTTAAAAAAAAAACATAGAAACAATTTCTTCCAAGTATTTCATAGCAAGGACTCTTGTTTGTACCAAGAGAGGTGATGCAGTGGTTAGCACACTGATCTTGCATTCAGGAGGATGATGGTTCAAATCTGCATCTGACCCTCCAGATTTAGGTTTGCTATTATTCCTCTAAACCATTCCATGCTCCTTTGAAAGATCATTACTAATTTCATTCCCCATCCCTGAAACAACCTGAGATTGTGCTTCTTCTGTAATGACCTCAATGTCAACAGAACATTAAACCCTAATCTTCTTTCCTTCATTTTGTTGTTTGTATTTTGTAACAAGAGTGATTCCCATTCCATGCTGCACTTTAAGAAAAGGGATTAATGACTGCTAGCAAGAATTAAAACTTATTACATAATGGAGAAATTACTAAATGACCAGGCTATAATACAAAAGAAAATTATTAGTTAAGCATTAAAATAGTTTTTGACTCCATCATAGCAAAATATACTCTGTAAAGTATTACACAACATATTAAATATCGAGCCACCATTATGTAAAGTAGTCTCTTGTACTGACAATTTGTAATCATATTTTTACCACAATGTTGTTACAAAAATAGAAGAAGACTACAAATAGTGAAATTACAGCATAATAATGATTCACCTAACAATCAATTGAAACATCACTAATGTTCAAATCAAAAAACTGTAAAATGTGTTTATCCCTTTCTGAAGTTTCTCACAAAAGAAATCCTCAATAAATTTTCAAGTTAATTGGAAAATTATGATAGAAAAAAATGCAGTTACTATAGTAGTTTGCATCCTACATAAAAACATAATGTTTTAGTTTTAACTGTGTACTATAATGTCTTGACTGGATCTTGTCTCCTTTTATAAACTGAAATATGTCTATTTCTAAAGTATTTCATATTCAAAAATTTTGCTTTTTTATTTAAGACTAATTTGTTTCTCTCTTATATCCATATTTTTGGCTACTGTAATCATTTTCAACATTCCAGTTTCATCATACATTTCCATGTTGGACCACACTATTATGTAAATATCATAGTCAACATTCTCTGAAATAGTTCATAACTCCAGAAAAATGCAATATGATAGGGCAAAAACTGTGTAAGCAGCAAGTCAAGGCTCAAGCAGCCTATAAGTACAAAAACTTGTCTAAAGGAAACTAAAATTATCATTTAACACTAAACATTTTGCTTTTCAGTATGTACTGCTATTAGAACATAAGCCTGTCACATATATTCCTAAGCACATAAAATACACAGTATTTGTGGGTTGGGTTGTTTGGGGGAAGAGACCAAACAGCGAGGTCATCGGTCTCATCGGATTAGGAAAGGACAAGGAAGGAAGTCGGCCATGCCCTTTCAAAGGAACCATCCCGGCATTTTCCTGGAGTGATTTAGGGAAATCACGGAAAACCTAAATCAGGATGGCCAGACGCGGGATTGAACCATCGTCCTCCCGAATGCGAGTCCAGTGTGCTAACCACTGTGCAGAATTTGTGCAAAACTACGTGGTAATGTAGGTGCATAGATACTAGAAAGAAGCAAATATGAAATAATGTGTCACAACATTATACATATAAATAGAAAAAGGACAAAAATTTTCTTTAGATATTTACAAAACAGTAAATTAATAAGGATTTCAGCACTACACTAACGATCACAGAACTAAAAGGAATTAAATAGATAATACATAATCAAGAGCGTATATCCTTTGTTCTTAATATTAGGTAACTTGATGCTATCATATACAAACTGATATAAACATCTGCAGGCTATTTTAAATGGGAAGTGGTTACAATATTACTTGCATTAGCTTGATTCCAAACAGGATTCTCCACATTTCTTATAGCATCAGTTTTCAATTTCTTTTGTACATTCTTATATGCAATTTCCAATTAATTATTATTAATTATAATTATAATGACATGTTTATACATATTTCACTTTCTTTCTTACTACTTATGTTAAAAATTATCACAGTCCCATAATCAGTCTAGTTAACTTAGCAAACAATCATTTGTTATATGGCCTGCCTTTGCTTGAAACCAAGATGATACAGTATTTCAAACATAATTGCATCTTCATTATAAAGGCAATATATTTTTTCCACATTTTAATACTCTGTTACAATTTCATTATATGGTCTACTACATTTTAAGGTAACATAGCCATAACTATAACTTCATTATCCTACTTTTCATATTACATCATCACTTCTCACAAATAATCTCTAATACATCATCATCATCATCATCAACAACATCATCATACATTTTAAAATGTCCACGGATGGCTAAATAAATAAATAGTATCATTATAATCAATACTACTCACTAAAAACCTTAACTCAGCTTCATCATTACCTCATTTCACAAAAACCTTCATTTCAAATGAATGTTTCACTGCAGTACATCATAATTACTTCTCACTTTATTGCTATAATTTGATAGAAGTATAAACATTCATTACATCAAAACTTCACAAAAGGTAACACTCTTTCCCACTCTGTTTCTTAAACAGCTCTAAAAAAATTTATGCTCCTACATTGCCTGTCTTTAATTTACACAAACCTACTTTGTTCCTTATGCACACTAATTTATGTATGTATTTCCTTAGAATCATCACAGAGTCATATTCATATTAACTGTCTTCCTCCGATGCCTTTTTCTTCTTACTGGCACCTTTCCATCAGAACATAGTCTGGTTTTTTGGTCAACACAAGCCATTTCTTACAATCTAATGCTTTCTGTGGATTTAGGTTTCTTTATCAGAGATCTGCATTTACATTGTTCACCAGTTTAAGTCTTCTACACTGTCCCTGGTCTTTGACAGTGAAGTAATGGGCTGAGTTGATGACTGAATGGGGCAGCTCCCTCATGAAGTGTCCATATCAATGAAGTTTACATTCTCCCATCTTCCATTGATTGGAGTTACTCCTGCTAGTTGTCGAAATGTTGAACTGTTAGTATGGTCACACAGAGAAATCCTAATGATCTCATTGTCATATCCATGACCTGCTCAGCACTTATAGGTGCAGGCCAACACTGTGTACTATATAATACCACTGGCCTCATCATTGTGCAGTATATCTTTGATTTTAGGTGGACTGGCATCTACTTATCACAAAGAACACCAAGGAAGTCACTGAATTGCATCCAGGTTGCTCTGATTCTTACTCTCACATCTTCATTCATGTAGCTAACACTCTTTAGTCAGAAACATATGTACTGAATGTATTTACCTTGGTGACAGGAGCTTCATTGATTTTTATAGTTCTGGGATATGGAATAGCAATAAATGATTGAATAATCATTAGTCAGTTCATGAAATCCTTTCAAGGTACTCACTCTTGCAGATACTTGAACAGAGACCAGGTCTTTGCAGACATTTGTAACATATTTGGACTTGAGCTTCAAGATCCTTCCTAATATCCACCACCCTGCTATGATTCCATTATGGTCATGAAGTGCAGTGGATACAGAGCTGATTCCTCATGAATGTCAACTGTCACATGGCAGTCATCATTCTTTAAACAGTGTATCACATGCATATTACTTTCTTTATAGTCTTTACTTGTACTTGTGTTAGTGGCAGTTTTGATGATTACTAAAATTGCCATAACATGCCAGTTCACATTACCTAGTATTAATCATTACATTGCAGAAATCATTATCAGTTCATCATAATCATCACATTTCTTCAAACTATCACACAGCATAAGATCCTACATATTTTTCAGTATAGGTAATAAGTAAGGTAAAAGTAGTGTAACATATTATGTCCTATTCGCCAAACTCGATGATCTGCAAAATGTAATATAGACACATATCAGGAATAACGTCAACAAAGGTACCAAGTAATTTCATATTACATGAAAAATGACTGATAGGGCATTACACAGGGTGAGTGATAGCTACATGATTTGAGGGGTGACAGTACTGGTGATTCTGAATAAAAAACTTCAAAAGATCATATGCCTCCTTCTATCTGATGTACAGCTGTTTGAAAACATAGGCATCAGCTGCATGTCCTTTATCACTAGCACTAACATGGGAATGTAACCGAAGCAACATTAGGCTACATAGTATCATCTTTACCAACCACTTACTACGCACTTGACATGTGCATAGTGGGGTGACGAGTCCTGCAAGTGCACAAGCTATTTACCTCACATTTCAGTACTACACTGGTTGCACCAGTGTAATACAGTGTTGTTACATGTACAGTCAAAACGGTATGTGTTCTTGTAGCAAAAATGCCTCAGGTTTTCACGCATGGGGAGTATTGTGAAATGATCTTCTCACTCTTATTTTACATGCTTGTACTCAAGTTACGGACCATACAGATGAGTTCAGATCAGCAACACAACAGCTGTTTTCAAGGCTGCCAGGTGCATTGCGGTTGATGGTATATTTACTGAACATTTTTGTGAGAAAATGTACAAAAGTAAACAGAACATTAGAGCATAATCATTCATTTACTATCACACACATTTAGCCTGTTTCCCCCTGTTTTCATTAGTTTCCTCAGAAACTATTAAGAACAGGACATATGTTCATATGATGGTTTTTGTTCACAGTCGCTAATACTATCATCCCTCACAGCATGTACATTTCCTCCTGACTCACTCTGTAGATGACAGTAGAGTGTGTGACATAATGCTTGCAAATTCTTTTAACTAATGTAAGGCCATATTAACATATGCCATTATAATGAGGCAGCCCAGGAAACACTATAGTGAAGTGATTGATGGCAAAACTGAAGCACAACCAGATACACAAGTTGTGAATACAATATATGTCTTACAAATTACTGTTAACATTGACAGTCTTAATTTCATTAGTATGTTAGCTTACTGTTGTCATTACACTTAAAAAAAGGCTGACTGCTGGGTATCAAATCATCACTATTTTACATAAAACTAATTTGTTGAAATATCTAAGAAAACTGGATTAATAGTAGTTCCTTTTATAGGACTTCCAAAATGTTTATTTCAGTAACAACAGTTATATAATGTCCGTTACCAAAATTTGAGTCCATGAATATGATATCATAAAGAATTATATTGTAATTGAAACAGAAATCACAACTTTTCTATGCTGATGGTTTCAAATAGGTATTTTATTGAATTTCATGTTACAAATGTGCATCTGTCAAAATTTGGTTCACATGAAATATGATAGTATGTTATAAAGAACAAAATGCTATATGTTGATTATTATATAGTTGCAAAAGTTAACTGTAAATTTGTTATCAATCACGTCAATATTGCCATACGAAAACTGTCATTGTCACCTGTTACAAACAACAGGGTGCCTGAGTGGGATTGAGTTACTGCAGCTTATTATGGCTGTTGGTTCAAATCAGTTCAGCCAACTGTTACGGCAGCATGCAATACAAGTTTGTTTATCAGAACTGGTGTATTGGTGAAAAGTTATGAGAAAGAGTGGAAATTGATCAAAACTCAAAGTACATTATTTTCATTAGAGTGCATATCCAATGTCCTACGTGCATATAGAATCAATCTTATCAGAACGGCAGTGAAGCAAGTTTTATCAGTCACTCTGACTATAAAGAAAGGAACATAGCTGAGTAACAAGCTTCTAATAATTAAGTCACTGTTTGTTAAATGCTTGTTTAGCTAATTCAAATATGAGAGTTTCATGCTAGAAAACAAATCACAGAATAGAAATTTGACTTGAGATTACCATGAAATGTATACACGTATTACTTAACCAGGTCAGTCACTTGGATGCAAAATGTTGTTAGTTTAGCTACACTTCTCAAAACTAAAAGTTAGTCTCAATTTGGGTGTATCAATCTATGGGCACATGCTGAAAAGTAATACCTCCAAATTTTTATGCGAAAACTCCGAAACTTATTTAAATGAAATAAAATTTATTAACAATTTATATCTTTAATCTTCATGTTTACATATTTATTTCCCTACATAGTCACTCTGGTGATGAACTCATTTCTCCAAGGAGAGACCAGTTTGTTGATACCATCATCATAGAATACTTCACTTTTTTGATGGCGTTATGACCATGCCTCTGCTTGCTCTGCTTAATCACTATCAAAGTGACATTTTTGAAAGTGTTCTTTAAGTTTTGGAAACGTATGGAAATCAGATAGGGCCAAGATGGGAATGTATGGAGAATGATCTATGACAGTGAAACAAGGTATTAGACTGTTGTAGATGTCACAGCACTTGTGTGTGTAAGGCATTATCATGCTGAAGGAGAGAGTGCTCCATGTGTTGAGAGCCATCCTATAAGCATTTGTATGTGGATTCTTGAGCACCTCAAAATTCCCAGTGTAAATGCCAAAACTTTCTTAAGCTCACCACAGATATATTTTGATTTTTCATTAGTCTTCACTAAAACCAAATCAAGGTTGAAGTGACGGAAAGTGCGGTGGGACCCGCAGAGCGGCCTGCGAACAACAACACAACAGGAGAGGGCAGACATGACCAATGAAGGACAAAATGAACAACAACAAGATTGAAACAACGGAGTCACAACAAAACCTAACAACCACATCCATTTGTACAAAGAACAAGAAAGTAAATAAGCTGTCTAAGGCGAGGCGATGTGTCCAGAGATGTACGCAAGGTTAGACTAGCTGGATGAGTAAGAGGCAGGGGCGTAAATACTCTATCGGGGCCCCACTATTGGCTGCTCAAACCACGTGTTCCACTGTGGCACCCTCACACTAAAAGCAGGCCAGGAGCCAGGCGCCGCCACAGCTTATGGTGCGATGGTGCAGAGACCTCTAGGGGTCTTCTACGTCCATGACATCTGGCAGGGATTGAAATTCTATGGCGTGTGGTACCAGACATTTTTTATTAATACATGTTTTATTAATACGTCAATAAATTGCTACGTCAGTCATAATTTCCAATTGTTAGTGTCAGGTCTATTTCTTCTTAACAGTAGGACCTTATTGTTCAACATTTTGTCCCCCTTGTTACATAAACAACTCTTTACAAAGTGCAGAAATGACATATTTTAACACGTGAAGCAGCTGCATAATTTATTTTTAGTTGTGTGACCAGTTTTGGTCAAAGATAATTTTCCAGTACCTGTTGTGATACATTATGAACACAGGACAATTTTCATGCAAAGAGGATGTTTCAAAATTGTAGTAAAATTCGAGCGATACCCACCAATTTTTGTTAATAGCAGGAGTTTGTACCCTGAAGTGACACAATTCATGGGATAGTGTTACGCACAAATACAGATGGTGGTAGTAGCACATACACATGGTATAAAGAGGAAGTGCATTGGCAGAGCTGTCATTTGTACTCAAGCGATTCATGTGGAAATGTTAATAGACCTGTAGCTTGGAATGGTAGTTGGAGCTAGACACAAGGGACATTCCATTTTGGAAATCATTAAGAAATTCAATATTCTGTGATTAAAAGAGTCAAGAGGATGCCGGGAATCACAAATTTCAGGTATTACCTCTTACCACATACGTACAAGGGCAGTGGAATTTGTGTAAAGTTGTCAGTGCTTACAGACAAGCAGCACTGTGTGAATAACCACAGAAATCAGTGTGGGACATACGACAAACATATGTGTTAAGACAGTGCAGTGAAACTTGACATTAATGGGCCTTGTGTTGCAAATGACGTGAGTGCCTTTGCTCACAGCACAACATTGCCTGCAGTGCCTCTCCTGGGCTTCGACCATATTGAATGGACCCTAGATAACTGGAAAACTGTAGTCTGGTCAAATGAATCCCAGTTTCAGTCAGCAAGAGCTGATGGTAGGTTTCAAGTGTATCACAGACCCCATAAAGCTATGGATCCAAGTTTTCAACAAGACACTGTGCAAGATGGTGGTGGCTGCATAGCGGGTGGGCAGTATTTGCATGGAATGGACTGGGTCCTCTGGTCCAACTGAACTGACTATTGACTGGGAATAGTCATGTTGTGCTACTTGGAGAACATTTTCAGCCATTTGTGGATTTCATGTTTCCAAAGAATAATGAAATTTGTATGGATAACAATGTGCCATGTCACCAGACTACAACTGTTTGTGACTGTCTTGAAGAGCATTCTGGACAATTTGAGTGAGTGATTTGACCACCCATATTGCCCATCATGAATCCCATTGAACAATTATGGGACATAATCAGGAGGTCAGTTCTTGCACGAAATCCTGCACTGGCAATAGTTTGATAATTATGGACAGCTATGGAGGCAGCATGGATCAATATTTCTGCACAGCACTCCCAATGACTTGTTGAGTCCATGCCATGTGGAGTTACTGGACTACACCAGGCCAAAGGGGGTCTGACATGATATTAGGAGGTATCCCATGACTTTTTTCAACTCTGTATGTATATAAAACAAATGACAAAATATATATTTATCAATAATATTTTTTGTTGTGCAAAGGTAGATGCATGGAGTGTCAGTTACACAATTATCCAAAGAATACGTAAAATAAAATGGCAAAGCACTGCCATTATCACTAGTATTATCTTTTTAATCACAAAAATTGTCAATATATTTTTTTTGTTTTCCAGTTGAAATTGTTCTTCCAAAATGAAATTTGGATGTTGAGCATAGTGTAAAAAAATTTCTCTCTCTTCCATTATATCCATATATCTATCTTTCTCTGCATTACGTAGAATAGCAACACCAACAAAAGCAATCTATCCAAAGTTGCTCAACATTTAGAGGAGCAAATGTATGTAGCAGATAATCCTGAAGATAGGATGTAATGGAAGAGTTAGATATTTTTTGCATTATGTTAAAGATCCAAATTTAATTTTGAACCAAGAGTTTGAATGGAATACATACAGGGTGTCTCTCCTAAGAGAGACAATATTAGAAGATAATACTAGTCATAATAATAATTATTTGCCAATTTATTTGATAATACAGTATGTCATTTCTAAGATTTGCAAATCTGTGCAATACAATCAATTGGAATCTAGACAAAGCCTTCAAGTTTGATAATGATGTTGGTTCCTTCTTATCTTTGCACCACCTTTTCCTCTCTGATTCCTTTAAAACACATTATCTTAAATTCCTTTTCACACTACACACTGATAAGTTCAGAATCAACTTCCACTGCTAGTCTTGACAGAGCAGTACCATATTAAGTTCCACATTCCTCTCATTTATTTAATGGTATAATGAAATTGCTGAAGAAATAATACTCACCTGCCTACTCTGCCTAATCTGTTTGCCCTCTTGAAAATAACTCAAAGCTTTGTGGTGAAAATAGAATGTAATTTTATGATGAACTAATCAATTCTCAAATTTACTGAATTCCCAAAGCATAGTTTTTTTTTTTTTTGTAACTCCATAAATTCTCATATTTTTTTTAAAGTTGTAGTGGAAAAAACTATGGATTTGTGTTCCATTTTCCCATCCACATCTTCTCCTGTCATAAATGTGTCTCCACAACAATAAGATGAGTGTCTCACTCAATACTACCTGTATCAATTACACCACAACTTTCAATTTTATGCAAATCCTTGTCTACGGCTTCCCAATTTTTTGAATAATACAGCACTAGCTCACTGAAAACTCGTTTATGTTGTTTAAATTTTAATTTAAACAAGTAATTTTTTAGCTTTCCAAATTTTGCATTTTAAATGTCATAATATTCCCACAATAGTTTCAAATTCTTCTTTCTGTTCAAGATTTGGCTTTTCTGGCTCCAATTTTGTCTCTACCTTATTGTGCTATTATTCAATGACTAAGCCCTCTTCAGTATAATCACCTTCATCTTCAAAATATCTGCTCTTCTTTGCATAAGTCAGTCTGCTGATTTGGTTATTATTGTCAACACAATTCAGAGCAATCAATTTTGCCTTTAATGAAATTTTACTTTTGGGGCTGGTAAATACTAATTCTTTGTTCAACAAACCAAATCCCACCTTGCCATTTACAATCCAGTCAATATCAATAAAGATACTTTCTCTCAAACCCAGTATTACAACTCATGCCTATATAAATTTTATTTTCCCCATTTTAAATGAAAGGAGCACCTGATTTCCCACATGTTTACAATGTGTCCCAGTAGTTCCCCTTGTTTCAAAGTCTATTATATTCATGTTAATGAATTCTGGAACAAGTTTAATTTTGCCTCTTGATTTTTCAGAAAACTCACTGATGGACTGTCAGTATCCACTAAGAGTTATATTCCTATGTACCTGTTTGAATGTAAATGTAGGCACTTCCCTGCATCCTGAATTCATTTTTATTGTCCTCTTTGTGAAACAGATCATCTTGTTTTACTAAAACCCTTATTTTCCACCCAAAGTTTCTATGAGTGCTTCATTTGTTACGTGTAGTGCATTCACAGGCATATCAGATTCCCTTTTATTGTAACTGTCCTTATTGATAATGCATTTATGTTTTCTCAAATTATCCATAAACATTTTTACAACTTTAATTTTATCAGTAATTTCAGAATCAAAATTGCCACATTAGAATTTTATAAAATCAACTGGGCGCTATTTATACTCTCCAGGAAAGCTATTTATAGGTATACTAGCCCACTTGCCATCAGGGTTACTGACAAAACTATTTACAGAAGTATTTTCTCACAATGAAACAAAGCTTCTTACTAACATCTCCCATAATTTTTTAATGCGTCTACATCACTAGTAACTATTCTCTCTAGGTCGACAACTTTAATACTGATTATGTAAATCAGACTATTTGTTTTAAACTCTAAAGCATCAATTTTCTCTTCAAGATTCTGTTGAATAAAAGTTAATTCTGATTTAAAAATTTGATTTTACAGTTTCATGGCAGTGTGAACTATTTCAAAATTCTTTTTGGTTTTTACAATTTCATACAAAAGATTGGATCTCACATTTACAATTTTACACTCAACTACATTCACTTGAGCATTAAGGCATTCTTACCACAACTCTACAGCATAATTTTAATTTGTTAAGTTTCTCTTTTAATTCCATGACCTGAGCACTGTTATTTTGCAGCTCATTTTTTTAATTCACTAGTAGTCACTTGCTGAATTTTGTTATTGATTTACTTCTGCTACCTTACAGTTCAGTTCACTGCTGGACTCAGCAATTTTAATGATCAGTTCACTGATTGATTGTGGTATTTGGTTACATAATCCTTTTTTCACTTGACTTTTGGTTTCAGTACCTGCTGAACTCTGTTACTTAGTTCATTCCTTTATTCAAGTTTTGATTTTTCTTTTGCTCATTTCACCTATTGTACTGTATAACATTTTCATAATCTATTTGAGCATCACATTTTGTTGTGACTCGCCGATCATTCAAAGCGCCGCCGCGCAATTACGCGCGTCCTCTATGTGCGGCGCTGTCTGCCAGCCATGCAGCAGCTGCGCCACCTAAGCGGCCAGTCGAGCAGCAGCCGCTAGACTGGGACTCAGTGCTCATTCGAATGTTAACGTGTGCACATGTCTTGCTTGTCAACTTACTCTGGGACTTACATGTGTTGTGTCATTCTGAAATATGTGTCCAACCTGACGTTATAACACATTTCCTCTGGGAACTTGTGAAACATTATTAGAACCCTGAATTGTCCCTTAACACATTATTTGAAATTAGTCCTTCTGTAATCATTTTGGTGTGATTTTTTTAGTTCAATAATAAAAAAATATTTCATGAGTCCTAAAGTTACTGCCCAGAATCACAATAAAATGTTAAAATTGTACTTATCTGTAGTCCCACTCATTGTTGCATCATCATTCCAGTCCACCAATTGTATTTTTACATCAGACAGCACACAGTGAGGTCAATATAAACATCCATCTCATGGTTCATTGCTTTGATTTTCATAAAAAAATACTTTGCAATAGTTTTAGTGGTATACTAATTGGCTGAAATTAAAACAACTTTCATTAGAATGTCATTCTCACACTTGAATAATCACACCTATTCTTCACCACATTATAAAAATATGATAGCCTATCAATTCTTTTATAAATGAGAAAATGCATGTCTGTGTTGTGTTTCTATTGTGTGACTAATTCAAACCATATAAAGGTAATTCAAATTGCATATCAGTTACATATAATAAATACTTGGTATTGTTGGGCTGGCCTAGGTTGGATACCAAGGAGTAGGTGGGTGCTGAGACAGAGAACAAAAATAATGAGAAGCACATGTAATACATATGTAACTCTGGTTTACTTAACTTTAGTTCAGTAAGTCCAATTATATTCCATCAGTTTTGTGAGACAGGCAAATTCGTCGTATACAATAAAAACAGAGGCTAACTACTAAGGGTTCACATGCACAGACAGAACTTCATGAACTGACTAGCCTTGTGTCAGTGCTGCATTTTCATAAGTTGGCTCTATCGTGGTTCTAGCTGTGCATGCTGCAGAGGGCGTGCCTTGGGGCCAGCTGCACATTAGTGAGGCTGTCACATTAGTTACTAGTAACTTCTAGGTGTGGACTACTTGGCATGGTTTTGACTGTGTAATAGTGTATGACATCACATTCCCCACCCCCCAAACACCCCTTGCCATTGTCATGTACCTTTACTGCCTGAGTTGACAGTGCTAGGGGAGTCTGGGTGAAGGTGCCCCTGAGGAGGCAGAAGCTGGAACTGCAGCCAGTGACAAGTTTTCTCCTGCACCCTGACAGTCATCTTGCAAATGCCCAGAAAAATCGTCCATAAAACCATCCACAGGGTGCACACCCACACCTAGGGTTGGAACATTTTCTTCCATTGGTGGAGGTGCACCAGTGAGTGTAGAGTCCACAGTGGCCCACTGGAAGGCAGCACCACTTGTGGTAAGGGCTGCTGGCACTGTGGCGATGACAATGGCTCTGTGTCAGTGCCCATCAGTTCTCTGTCCTGTGCTGGCGGCATGGGATCTAAGGAAGGTGAAGGCAGCTGAAGCTGCTGTGTCCTCCTTGGCCCCAAATCTGCAAATTAAAAACCAACAGCATGATCACACAGCCCATACAAAAGAAGCTGATACTGATGACACTTCTGCAGTCTGGTGGTACCCTGTTAGACATACAAAAAGTGGCCCAAGACTTCTGTAATACCACCTCATTCCCAGTGCCTCTCCCAATAACTCTGAAAAAGACTAAATCATTCATCTTAAACTTAGAACACTGTGGAGGATTGGCCAATGACTGCAAAGGATGCAGCAACTCATGCGGTTTCCAATGTCAGCGTCCATGCAAAAGTTCCACTGATGATTTGCCTTTGCTTGGCTGGGAATTGTAGGATGAGAAGAAGAGCACTAAAGCCTATCCCATGAATGTGGGGGGGGGGGGGGGGCTATAAATTGTTCATATATTGCTTGAAAGATGTTCTGACAAAGCTTTCTGCTTTAACACTAGATTCAGTGTGGAAAGATTCTGTCATCACATGGCTGATGCCATTGACATCACAAGACTGCTGAAATACTGTTGATGTGAACTGCAGTCCATTTCCCAAAACCAACACTTCTGGTAGACCCTCAACACAAAAAATAGAAATCAGAGTCTTAACAGGAATAGCTGTTGTGGTGGAATGGATAAGCACCACAAACAGAAAATTGCTAAAGGCATCTAACACAATAAGCCAATGATAATTCCAGTAATTACCCAAAAAGTCAATATGCCAACATTTCCAAAGGACACTCGGCTTGGGCCAATCATAAAACTTCTATTGTGGAGCAGCTGGGAGTGCTGCACTTGCCAGACATTGCGCAGTCAAATGTTCTATTTGTGTGTCCTGCTGATTGATGAGCAATGGTGTCAGGTGAACTGCTTAGTAAATACAATGCCCCAACACTCCTGATGGAGAAGGTGAAGAATTCCATTTTGAAGCAAATGTGGCACAACCACAAGGGATTGGTATTTTTCTGTATGTAATAGGATAACAACCAGTTGAACAAATAATGTGTACAGATGTGCAAAATAATTGCATCCCACTGGATCACAAGGCTGCTTAATTGAATGTGGTCAACTGGTGCAGAGGACTACAACAGAATTTTGAGACTGGTATCCACAACCATTGCCTGAACTGTCTGTTGGTGGTCAATGGGAAAATCCATCAGGTGTTTCATTGTCCTGAATATCAATGTAGAAGTAAGAATCCTCTGAGGCATCGAACCCTGAGTCTGTGCTGACTGATAGGTGAGGAAGAGTGTCCATATTCTTACACTTAGCTGTTGGCCTGTGCATGATTTTGTACTGATAATTTGAAAGGAGCAGAGTCCAAAACCACAACATTTGCACTGTGCTTGGAGGGACTGTGCTTTGAAGAGGTGAACAATGAGGTGAGAGGCTTGGGATCCATTACTAATTGGAATATTTTCTGCCACAAAAGTATTGATGAAATTTGGCCACTCCATACACAATAGCAAGAACTTCCTTCTCAATCTGCAAATAACTGCACTGTGTTTTGTTGTGGAGTTCAGATGCATTGCCCCCCCCCCCCCCCCCCCCCGAATGATCCAGCTATGTGTGAGTGAACAGTGCCAATCCTATAAGCTGATATGTCAGCTGCCAGCACAACAGGCTTACCATGATCAAAATGATGCTCAGTAAAACATTTTTCATGTTCTGAAATATGACTTGTAGTCTCTAGTCCACACAAATGGAACATTCTCTCATTGAAGATGATACAATGGAGCTGCAATCTGCACAGCATTTGGAATGAATCAAATGACCATGACTGTTAACAACATGTCCTAAATACTTAATCTCAGTCTAGAAGTAGGAGCACTTGTCTTCATTACACTTTGATGCAGCATCTGAGAGCACTTCAAATAATTTCCTGAAATTGGAAAGATGTTGGTTGGGAGTATGACCCAAAATGACTATGTCATCCAAATGATTCGAACAATACGGAACTGTAGCCTCAAATACTTAAAGAACACCATGTCGGTGTTCATTACAAAACCTTGTCATGACTGTTCATCAAAGCAAATATGCTAATAAGTATTGCGGAGATCAGTCTTGGAAAAGAAATGACCTGTTCCCAGTTTTCCTCAGGCTGTGACAAGGGAAAGGAGTCAATCAAAGCCTGTGAATTTACTGCTGCCTTAAAATCTGTACTAAAGCATAACTTTCCTGAAGATTTCTGTATAATTATTAAAGGTTATGCCCACTGACTAGCTGCTAGGGGGGAAGTCACACTATTGTCCAGCCAAGTTAATTATTCCTGTGCCACCTGATCTCTGACAGTGTGAAGGACAGGTCATGCTTGGTAATACCATTGTTCTGCATTGTCTTGTGTGACAAAGTAAGCCTCAAAATTGTAAGCTTTGCCTAGGCCATCTTGAAAATGTCACTAACAACGGAAAATTCCCAGGTGTCAATAAACAATCTTGATGAAAGTTGGGGGGTGTATAGAGGGGTGAAATATTACAAAACATTTTTTTTTTGTCTGTGCTCAGTTTCACTTTTAATGGATGAAACACACCATGAAATGTAATTTGGAATTTTAGATTTAGAAGGAATATCTTCAAATTGGTGATACATGAAATATGTTTTTTCTTTCAAATAACAGTTGATATGTAATTAATGTTCTTGAAAACTGCATAATCAGCTTTTTGTAATAATTTGAAAATTTACAAAAAATACCCCATGACCATTAATTAATTTTGAAAAATAGAAACTTTTGTTACAACGTAAATTAAAGATGCTTTCAACCACATACATCCCTGCGTAATACAACTGGTTTCTGAAATACTGGTCTGGAAAATAAGCAGTACACAATGCGCTGTCAGAGTATTTTCAACATACCTAATGAAAATATGTAAAATTCAATAACATTATAATTCTTTATTTTACTCAAATTTGTTTTACCTTTAAAATTCTTATTTTACATTTTACATTCATGGCTTTTGTGTTTTTTTAGTTTACCATTTCACATATTTGTATTTTGTTAACTGAAAAAGATAAGTAACTCATTAGTATGATACAATATAATTAAGATCATGATGATCTGCAATGAAACACTTAAAACATAATATAAATTTTTTTACACCATGCACATGAAATGAATGATACACACAACAGAGGAGACAATATGATGTCATGGGTCACACTCTAAATACCCTGATGTGTATCAAGCAAATTTTAGTACATAGGTAAGCCTTGGAAAAGAGAATTGTTTATGTGTCAGTGACTGCAGTTAGGTTGTATTGTTTCTCAGGTGAGGACTGAAATCATAATCATTCAACAGGGTTACAGCTAAAAATCTTCTCAGAAAGAGCTTCCGACATTGAAAGCCATGTGTGTTCCATGGCTATACCTGTGCCACTGAGCCCTTTGGGATGACCAGGTATTTCTTGTCCTTGGGTATGACGCTCAGAACAGTTTTTTTTCACATTGACCACCTTCATTTTCATATTTTTAAAAGAAACTATTGGTGAGTTTGGACTGAGAAATCAAGAATCTCTTTTCAAAGAGATACTTGAAATCTGATAAACAAATGACTTAAATTTTTGTGGCGGCGTTCGTAAAGACAAACAATTCTCTGTAGAAACGGCTTACGAAGTCACCGCCACACTTTTAATAGCGGGCCGACCGGTCCGCTGGAACAGTGAACAGAAAGATGAAAACCCAAACACTCTGATTAAGTGAAAGTCGGTACTTATCTTTATTAACGAAGATATAGAAACACAGTAGTGAACTCCGTGTCTACAGAGATCTGTCTAGTTCGAGTCGGAGCGGCTAGGTCAGCGTCGGCTGACGACAAACAACAACTCTGCTGCGATGAACACACAAGTGACTAGCAAGTACACAATTCGGTGGCGAGTATACAACTGAGCGGCGAATACAGAACTGTCCTAGCACTCGCGACTCCAGCGCTTAAGAAGCCAGAAGCCAGCGGTGGCGCGCGCAGACTTGCGGCGATTTCCTGTCTCGCTGGCGCTGCTTATGCGGACGGCGTCCGGACTTTGATGCTGCCAACCTTTTGGCAGTGGGCTCGGGTGGCATTACTGGCTAGGATATAACACTCCTCCCCCCCAAATCGCCGCACCGTCGTTGAATAATGACGTGGCGAGCGTCAACGGCGGGGGAGGGGACTGGCCGCAGGCGTAGCAGAAGAGACCGGGGCGGAGACTGTTGTCGGTGGCAGTCCCCGGTCCGCACCCCAGCATTGGCTGCGCGGGGCCTCGGGAAACACCGACTGAAAACCGAGGTCAGGGTGCACGCCTGTGACCACGGGCGCAGCTTCTGGTACTGGACGCGATGGGGCGTCGGGACCCACGAAGAGAGGCAGCGTCTCCTGACGCTGCGTCGACGGCTGCCGTGTGGGCGCCGGACAAGGCGCTGCGGTGTCAGACGCCTTGGGGGTGCCCAAGGAAAGCGGCTGCAGGACAGGCTGCACAGCCACCGCTTGGGAAGGCGGCCCGGCTGAGGGGTCGACGTCCATCAGCTCCAAAGGCGGTGGCGACTGAAGAGGGACCGCAGGCGCCGGAGCGACCACCCGGGGCGCTCCCGGATGAAGCTGCGCGGGAGGCATCAACGGGACGGGCTGTCGGCGTGGTAGCGGCGACGGCTGCTGCTGCTGCCCTGGGGGCGGCAGCGAAGTCGGAAGGCGCGGCTGGAACCCGCCGCGGACCAAATCTGTGGACAAAGAACGAGCGGCAGAATCCGGGCGGCCAGCGCGGCGCAACTGGTTCTGATGCCTCCTGTGCACCCCAGTAGCACCTTGAACAGTATAAAAACCGCGACCCTGGACACTTATCACGGTACCACGTTCCCAACGACGGCGACCGTGATAAACTCTGAAAAAAACGGCGTCGTTGCGCTGAAAACGCGTGCGATGCTCAGAAGCGGCGGGTCGATCCGGGGCGTGCAACAACCGTAGTAGGGTGCGATGACGACGGCCGTGGAGAATCTCTGCAGGCGAAGGGCCGTCGCGTGGCGTGGTCCGGTACGACGACAGGAACGTGATGAGGGCCTGCTGACGAGAGTGCGTAGCACGAAGGCGGTCCATATGATCCTTGAATGTGCGTACAAAACGTTCCGCTGCACCATTCGATTGAGGGTGGAACGGTGGAGTAAGAACATGGCGAATGCTATTGGCAGAACAAAAACTTTCAAATTCAGCAGAGGTAAATTGTGGACCATTGTCAGACACTAAAACTTCTGGAAGACCCTCAATACAAAAAATTGAAGTCAACGCCTGTATAGTTTGTGCAGACGTTGTAGACTGCATGGGCACAACAAACGGAAAATTACTAAACGCATCTATCACGATGAGCCCACGAGAATTCCAATATGGACCAGCGAAATCAATATGTACTCGCTGCCAGGGACCGGCAGGGCGTGCCCACTCAAAACAGCGTTGAGGCGGAGCAGCTTGGTGTTCGGCACACGTCGAACAATCTGTAGACATCTGCGTAATCTGCTTATCAATACCGATCCATGTACAATGACGGCGGGCAAGCTGCTTGGTGCGGACCACTCCCCAATGACCTTGGTGCAACAAGTCGAGGACCTTGGATTGGAGCACTTGGGGAACCACTACACGAAGCTGGTCATTCTCGGTGCGTAATAGCAAAACTCCGTGCGAAACAGACAACAGATGACGTTGCGGATAATAGCGACGAACCACAGGATCCGATATGTCCTTTGCCTTGGACGGCCAACCACGTTGAACAAAACGTAATAGTAAACTCAGATGAGGATCCGTAGCTGTCTCACGTGCCACCTGACGATAATCAATCGGAAAATCCCGGAGGGATTGATGCTCATCGGCGTCAATCTGATGGCAAGAGTCGTCAGAGGAATCGAAGACATCATCCGCAGCAATCGGCAATCTAGAAAGCGCGTCAGCGTTTGCATGCTGAGCTGTAGGGCGATACAGTATCTCATACTGGTATTGTGATAACAAAAGAGCCCAACGTTGTAGTCTCTGAGCTGTCCGCTGAGGAACTGGTTTAGACGGATGAAACAGTGACGTCAGGGGCTTGTGATCTGTTACTAAATAGAATGGTCTACCATAGAGGTAGTGATGGAATTTTGTGACACCGAACACAATAGCCAACGCTTCCTTGTCCAATTGGCTATAATTACACTGAGCTTTGTTTAGCAATTTAGATGCGAACGTAATAGGACGTTCGGTGTTACCGACTCGGTGAGACAACACAGCACCGAGGCCGAAAGAAGAGGCATCACAAGCTAACACCAGAGGCTTGTTAGGGTCGTAATGGACCAGACAACGATCATTCAATAAAGCCTCTTTAAGCTGCTGAAAGGCTGATTGGCAATCAGCTGACCACACAAACGGAACATTCTTACGGCGGAGACGATGCAACGGTGCAGCAATCTGTGATGCATTAGGTATAAACCTAATATAATATGTCAATTTGCCAAGAACTGCTTGCAATTCATGCAGATTGCGAGGGGCGGGCAAATCACGAATAGCTGCTAAATGTGACTGGGAGGGATGAATGCCTTGAGCATTAATAACATGTCCCAGATACTCCATCTCCGTAAGGAAAAATGAACATTTATCGATGTTGCAACGTAGGCCTGCCTGAGACAACACTGTAAACAAACACTCCAAATTACGGAAATGTTCAGCAGGCGTCCGACCGGACACAACAATATCGTCTAAATAGTTGCAACACGATGGCACATTAGCCAGAAGTTGTGACAAAAAACGCTGAAAAACAGCTGGAGCTGACGCACAACCAAAAGGCAAACGCAGAAAACGGAACAACCCCAACGACGTGTTTATGACAAAATACTGTTGTGATTGCTCGTCGAGGGGCAATTGCAAATATGCTTCACGGAGATCAATTTTGGAAAAGAAACGAGCTTCCCCTAACTTATCCATCAGCTCGTCCGGTCTAGGCAAAGGAAAAGAATCAATGACAGTCTGAGGATTAACTGTCGACTTAAAATCAGCACACAAACGTAACTTGCCAGACGGTTTCTTTATAATAACTAAGGGAGAAGCCCACTGGCTCGCTGAAACGGGTTGAATAACACCGTTGTTTTGCCAACGACGAAGTTCATCTGCTACAGGTGCCCGGAGGGCGTGAGGCACTGGACGAGCACGAAAAAATCGAGGCTGAGCATTATCTTTTAACGTAATATGAGCGGCAAAGTTCGCAGCACAACCTAGTTCGTCTTTAAATATGTCACTGTATTGTTTACACAAATCGGTTATGCTGTCTTGAGGAACAACAACAGAATTAATTTGCAACACATTGTCTTGGATAGACAGGCCAAACAAGTCAAAACAGTCTAATCCGAAAATGTTTACACTGTCTGTAGCGCGGAGCACTGTGAATGAAACTGTTTTTGTATTGCCACGGAATGTGGCTGGCACGCTACATACACCTAACACAGGAATTTGTTCTCCACTATAAGTAGCCAAAGAATGTTTTGCCGCTGAAAGTTTAGGGCGGCCGATAGCCGCATACGTAGCACTATTTATGAGAGTCACAGACGCACCAGTGTCTAATTGAAAATTGAAGGTCTTATCCTGGATGCGTAGCTTCACAAATAGTTTATTACACTGTCTCTGGATCGGTGCAGTGGAGGCGGAAGACACAAAAGCAGCGCGTGTAGCGCGTGTTCGCTGCTTACGACAACTCGTGGGTTGGGCAGGTGGATCAACAACTCCCGCTTCACTTGCAGTCTGTACATTACTTTTTACAGCGTTTGAATTACGCCTGGGTCGCATAGCAGAGGGCTGGGTGGGTGGCTTATTGCGAACAAGTTTATTACCCACACGAACCGTGGAAGAGTCTTTAAACGCGACCTTCTGGGCGGGCTGGCTTTGAAGAACATGAATATCCATGGGCTGGGCAGCACTAGAATTGTTCTTACGTTTACGCAAACAAACAGTCTGGATGTGTCCTTTCCTTTGACAAAAGTGACAAACCGCGTTTCTTAACGGGCAACGTTCACGAGGATGAGCAAGAACACACTTAGGGCAAGACTTAACTATCATTTTGCACATGCGGCTGACGAATGTGTTTAACATGACGCGGCCGGCTAGTGTTTACAATCTGACTCTGCCGGTGGGGCCGCGGGCGTGACATAACTTGCTTAGCACAGGCAATTTGAGAAATACATGGCTGATCTAACTCACACTCAGCATAGTCAAAAGTATCTTGGGCTTCAATAATGTTCATCACAGTCTCTAATGACGGGTCAGGCAACTTTAAGATAGCAGCACGAATACGAGAATCTGCAATGTTTTGAGTAATAGCGTCCCGTAACATGACATCACTGTAGGAAGCTCCACACACACAATTAAATCGGCACTGACGGGTGAGGCCCCGTAAATCTGTTAACCACTGTTTATTAGATTGATGTGGCAGTTTCTTTAATCTGAAGAACTTGAATCTGGCTTCTGCCACATGAACTCGCGACTCGAAATACTCAGCAAGCTTGTTAACAACAACGTCATAGTCTAAAGCTTCTGGCTTGGATTCCGGGAACAACTTACAAAGTAGTCGATAGACTTCCACACCTGCAGTGGAAATTAAATAAAGCTGCCGCTCAGTACCCGTGATTTTGTAGACTGTCATGTGCGCCTGCAACTGCGCGAAATATTCTCGCCATTCTTCTCTTGATGCATCAAAATCACGGAAAGGTGGTGCTGCCTGTGCTTGTTCCTTTTGTGTTGGAGGATTAGCCGCTTGTTTGGCGATTGCTTCCACCAGACTTTGTATTTGCTGACTCTGTAACAAGATCAACTGTTGTAATTCGGCAGACATAGTGAACACAAATTAAACCAGCCCCCAAAATTTTATCGCTATAATTAGTATAACCAGAAACAAGTTGAACCAGCCCTGCACACGAGTTCGGAAGCCCTCGTCGCCAGTTTTGTGGCGGCGTTCGTAGCGACAAACAATTCGCTGTAGAAACGGCTTACGAAGTCACCGCCACACTTTTAATAGCGGGCCGACCGGTCCGCTGGAACAGTGAACAGAAAGATGAAAACCCAAACACTCTGATTAAATGAAAGTCAGTACTTATCTTTATTAACGAAGATACAGAAACACAGTAGTGAACTCCGTGTCTACAGAGATCTGTCTAGTTCGAGTCGGAGCGGCTAGGTCAGCGTCGGCTGACGACAAACAACAACTCTGCTGCGATGAACACACAAGTGACTAGCAAGTACACAATTCGGTGGCGAGTATACAACTGAGCGGCGAATACAGAACTGTCCTAGCGCTCGCGACTCCAGCGCTTAAGAAGCCAGAAGCCAGCGGTGGCGCGCGCAGACTTGCGGCGATTTCCTGTCTCGCTGGCGCTGCTTATGCGGACGGCGTCCGGACTTTGATGCTGCCAACCTTTTGGCAGCGGGTTCGGGTGGCATTACTGGCTAGGATATAACATAAATACTGACAAAGAGGTAGAGGGGCTGGCCAGTACTTACCTCAGCTCAGTACAGCCGATAGATACACAAAAAACAGAACCAAAAATTTTACGTTCCTAGCTTTCAAAACGAATGTTCCTTCATCAGAGAGGAGAGAGGGGAAAGAAAGGGAAGAAGGGAAAGTAGATTCAGTTACTCACAACCTAGGTTATGAAGCAACAGGGAAAGGAAAACAGGGAGGGTAGCAAGGATGGAGGCATGGTTGTCAGAGGGAAGCCAAAGATATTCTACTGTAAGTACTGTGCCAGCTTCAAACCAAAGAGGATGCATAGAGAAGTAAAGAGATATATAGTATAAAGATAAACACAACTATGTAGGATGAAAAGATGTGTGGAATGGCTAAAGAGGAAAGGGAAAGAGGAGAAGATTGAAGAGTAAATGGGAGTGAGGTTGTTTAACGTAGGTTCAGTCCAGGGGGATGGCGGGATGAAAGGATGTGTTGGAGTGCAAGTTCCCATCTCCGCAGTTCAGAGGGACTGGTGTTTGGTGGGAGAAGCCAAATGGCACATACAGTGTAGCAGGTTCCTAGGTCACTAGAATTATGTTGGAGGGCATGCTCCGCTACTGGGTATTGGACATCTCCTAGGCGGACAGTTCGTCTGTGTCCGTTCATGCGCTCAGCCAGTTTAGTTGTCATACCGATGTAAAAGGCTGTGCAGTGCAGGCATGTCAGTTGATAAATGACATGTGTAGTTTCACACGTGGCCCTGCCTTGAATTGTGTATGTTTTACCAGTAGCGGGACTGGAGTAGGTGGTTGGGGGGGGGGATGCATGGGGTATGTTTTGCAGCGGGGTCGGTTACAGGGGTAAGGAACCACTGGGTAGAGAAGGTAGTCTGGGAATATTGTAGGGTTTAACAAGGATGTTACGGAGGTTAGGGGGGCGACAAAAGGCAACTCTGGGTGGTGTGGGGAGAATTTTGTCAAGGGATGATCTCATTTCAGGGGTTGACTTGAGAAACTCGTATCCCTGGCGGAGTAATTTGTTGATGTTTTTGAGGCCAGGATAATATTGGGTGACAAGGGGGATGCTTAGCCCTTACCCAACTTGTCCTGAATCTCTACACTACTTCATGTAACCACCACTCCCAACAGCTCCTATCTCTCTTCAAAGTCCTCCACCTCTCAAACCCTTGCTTGGAGAACACACTCAGGAACATCATCCTAGAAGCCAGCTGCAAACTTGAGTTCCATGCCACACACCACCTGAAAAAACTGTCCACAGTGCTAGTGCAACACCTAAGAAGTGGGGTCCCTCTCCCTATCTCTCACAAAAAACCAACCACAACAGAACCTTCAACAAATCCCCCTCATAGCCAACAAACCTAGCCTAGCCACCCTACTCAATCTCCCCATCCCAGCACATACCCCACACAGACCAAATCTCAACTATAACCACAGTCAAATGCCACATATCACCAATCCCAATTCAGTTCTAAACCTCTCATCCAGATCCCTCTCTTCTCCAGAGACATCTGTTCTATCAAAAGGCTTAACCTTTATCGCCACGCCTAAATTCAACCACACTGCCCTGGTTAAAGATCTCCTCTCATTCACCCGGAACCTCAACTTGAAATATCACTTCACTACCCAAACACAGCCCCCAAATACTAGACCCAGTGTTGAACCCTGTATAGAACAGTTCCGACCGCCTTCTCAAAGGGATCCTCCTCCCCTCCCCCAAAACCATCCCTTGCAGACATTTCAGGACTTCCTCACATCCAGTTTTGCCTCCCAGTCCTTCTTGAAGAACATCCCGATATCCCCCAACATCACCCCAGCTGAATCCTGTGCCATTAAGGAGCTGAAAATAGACCGCTCTATTGTCATCCTCCCCGCGGATAAAGGCTCCACAACTGTCGTACTTGACCATGTGGAGTATGTGGCAGAAGGACTGCGTCAACTCTCTGACACCTCAACCTACAAAGCTGTTACCCAGGATCCCATTCCGTCCATCCAGACTGAGCTGCAGAAAATCCTAAAAATCCAAGGTCCCTCACAAGGCCTCACAACGGCTTCCATAGACTTACTCACTCCACCTGAGCCACGTACCCCTACCTTCTACCTATTACCCAAAATCCACAAAGAGAACCATCCTGGCCGTCTCATTGTGGCAGGCTTCAAAGCCCCAACAGAACATATCTCAGCTCTGGTAGACCAACACCTCCAACCTATCACCCACAGACTCCCATCCTACATCAAAGACACAAACCACTTCCTAGAATGCCTCAAATCCATTCCCACTCATCTCCCACCTGAAACCTTTCTTGTCACCATAGATGCTACATCCCTTTACACAAACATCCCACATACCCATGGTCTCTATGCCCTTGAGCACTACCTCTCCCAACGCCCACCCGAAGATCTTCCAAAAACCTCGTACCTTATCACACTTACCAACTCCATCCTCACCCATAATTACTTCACTTTTGAAGGCCAGACCTACAAACAAATCCAGGGAACGGCCATGGGAACCAGGATGGCTCCATCCTATGCCAACCTCTTCATGGGCCGCATGGAGGAGGCTTTCCTAAAGACCTAACAGCTGCTTCCCCTGGCCTGGTATAGGTTTATAGATGACATCTTTGTGGTCTGGACTCATGGTGAAGAAACACTCCTCAATTTCCTCCGTAACCTCAACTCCTTTTCGAATCTGAATTTCACCTGACCCTTCTCCAAAACCCAAGCCACCTTCCTGGATGTTGACCTTCATCTTGTTGAAGCTCACATCCACACCTCTGTCCATATCAAACCCACAAACAAACAACAGTACCTTCACTTTGATAGCTGCCATCCATTCCACATCAAACGCTCCCTTCCCTACAGCCTAGGTATTCGTGGCAAACGTATCTGCTCCAGTGACGAATCCCTCAACAATTACACCAATAACCTAACCAGTGCTTTCCTCTGCCGCAACTATCCTGCAGACCTTCTCCACAAACAGATCTCCCGAGCAATACATTCCTCCCCGTCCAACAACAATGTTCCTATCCCCAGACCACACAGAAGCATCCCCCTTGTCACCCAATATTATCCTGGCCTCGAAAACATCAACAAATTACTCCGCCAGGGATATGACTTTCTCAAGTCAACCCCTGAAATGAGATCATCCCTTGACAAAATTCTCCCCACACCACCAAGAGTTGCCTTTCGTTGCCCCCCTAACCTCCGTAACATCCTTGTTAAACCCTACAATATTCCCAGACTACCTTCTCTACCCAGCAGTTCCTACCCCTGTAACCGACCCCGCTCCAAAACCTGCCCCATGCATCCCCCCACAACCACCTACTCCAGTCCCGCTACTGGTAAAACATACACAATTCAAAGCAGGGCCATCTGTGAAACTACACATGTCATTTATCAACTGACATACCTGCACTGCACAGCCTTTTACATCGGTATGACAACTAAACTGGCTGAGCGCATGAACGGACACAGACGAACTGTCCGCCTAGGAGATGTCCAATATCCAGTAGTGGAGCATGCCCTCCAACATAATTCTAGTGACCTAGGAACCTGCTACACTGTATGTGCCATTTGGCTTCTCCCACCAAACACCAGTCCCTCTGAACTGCGGAGATGGGAACTTGCACTTCAACACATCCTTTCATCCCGCCATCCCCCTGGACTGAACCTACGTTAAACAACCTCACTCCCATTTACTCTGCAATCTTCTCCTCTTTCCCTTTCCTCTTTAGCCATTCATGCATCTTTTCATCCTACATAGTTGTGTTTATCTTTATACTATATATCTCTTTACTTCTGTATGCATCCTCTTTGGTTTGAAGCTGGCACAGTACTTACAGTAGAATATCTCTGGCTTCCCTCTGACAACCATGCCTCCATCCTTGCTACCCTCCCTGTTTTCCTTTCCCTGTTGCTTCATAATCTGGGTTGTGAGTAACTGAATCTACTTTCCCTTCTTCCCTTTCTTTCCCCTCTCTCCTCCCTGATGAAGGAACATTTGTTCCGAAAGCTAGGAACGTAAAAGTTTTGGTTCTGTTTTTTGTGTATCTATCGGCTGTACTAAGCTGAGGTAAGTACTGGCCAGCCTCTCTATCTCTTTGTTAGTATTTGTTTCATATCTTTATATGAGATTTTCCATTAATCATTCAAACAAATGATTGAACAGGTCAAAAGATATTTGAAAAATGTTTTCTTTCCCAGCAAAAGAAATATCTGTGTTATTGTTAAATTCTTGTGGAGGTCAATGTGAAAAAACTATTGAGAGCATTGCAGCTGAGGACGAGGAACTTGTTCATCTGGTTATCCCAAAGGGCTCAATAGCCCAGGTACAGTCATTGGATGTATACAGCTTTCAATGATGGAAGAACTTTGTGTGAAGACTTTCAGATTTACTTCTTTTGAATGGTTATGATGTCAATCTCCACTTGAGAAGCAACATAATCAAGCTGCAGACATTAGTACATAATCAGTTCTCTTTGCCAAGGCTTACAAACATACTGAAATTAGGATATTTAGAAGGTCACCTGTGACAATTTAAAATCTTGATGAATTTTGTTTTATATTGTCTTGCATATCATGTATATTACATGAGGAAATTTCGTTAATTTTAAGTGAATGGCATAAAAAAGTTACATTTTAAGCGTTTCCTTACAGATTATCATTATTGTGATTACTGACCTTCATAATAATGAGTTACTTATTACTTTCAGTTAACAAAATACACATATGTGAAATTACAGAATAAATAACAGCAATGAATGTTTAGGTATTTTAATTAGCTTTGTTGAAAATAATCCAACAACACATTGTGAACAGCTTATTTTCCAAAAACAGTATTTCAGGAACCAGTTTCATTACACAGGGATGTACATGGCTTAAAAGCTTCTTTTATTTATGTTGTAACAAAAGTTCTCATTTTTCTAAACCTACAAATGAAGGTGGGATATTTTGCAAAAATTGTGATTATACATTTTTCAAGAACACTAATTACATATCAACTTTTGTATGAAAAACATTTTTTATATATCATCATTTAGAAGATATTCCCTCTAAACCTAAAATGCCAAACTGTCTTTTGGGGTGTTTTTTACTCCTTATATATTACACTAGGCTCAATAAAAAACATTTATTGCATTATTTTGCACCTTCTACACACCCACCAACTTTTGTGAAGATCATTTATTGACGTTTTGAAAAGTCTCCTTGTAAGTTCCTCACATAGTTCAGCTATTTTCATATGAGCACAAAACCATGAATAAAACTGTCTTGGTAATAATACAAATAGTGATATGTATGCTGAAAATATCTAGCACAGGAATGTCATGCCCACCATACCCAGAACACGTTACTTGTGACTTTCATAACTCACCTAACAATTCATAACTGCTTGTATTCAACAGTTCCTGATGCAACAGTGTTCATCTACATACATATTTTGAGATTGGTAATCTGCGCAACTGGGCTTTGAAGAAATTGCATTGATATTCACCTACTGAAGCTTTTGAGAATGTTCACAGGATGTCTTAGCATGCTCACCATATACAAAATTTTAATAACTGCAATGTGATTTAAGACTCCTGCAACAATGATAGTCTGACAGGGAGGGGGGGGGGGGGGGGGGGATATTCATACAAACAGACTGAAGTTATCTCTAAACTTTTTTGGTTAAATCAGTGGTGTGAGTCTGGTGATGGACAAAAATACCCACTTAGAAGCTTATGTCCAGATTTAAAACTGAGTATTGCCCAAACAATCTAATATGAGCTTCAATTTCTATTTTGGTCAATTTATGTTCCTTGTGTACTGAAAACTAGCCAGCCGGCCGCAGTGGTCTAGCAGTTCTAGGCGCTCAGTCGGGAACCGAGAGACCGCTGAGGTCGCAGGTTCGAATCCTGCCTCAGGCATGGATGTGTGTGATGTCCTTAGGTTAGTTAGGTTTAAGTAGTTCTAAGTTCTAGGGGACTTATGACCACAGATGTTGAGTCCCATAGTGCTCAGAGCCATTTGAAAACTAGCTTTGTTTCCCATTAGCCTACCCTTTTATTATACAGTTGGATTTACAGAAAAAGTCTCTATATTTGGTATTATGTGGGCTCTTCTACTTTTTAAGAGTACTGCAACCTTTGGGACTTTGTTGTGAATGCTTCACATAGATCATTAAGATATTAATAGTCTCACATATGAGGAAATTTCACTGTATTTTAGACTAATATATAAGAGAGCCAGAAATAAGACAAAAATTGAATATTTTGGGAAACTGTTAAAAAACATGAACTGCTGAGATGTTTACAATGCTTATGTACTGCCTGAGAACTACAACAAATTTTAATCTTATGTGAAAACTGATTTAACTTATAGCAATAGAGTTAAGACTGAACAAAAATGGAAGCAAATAGATTACACAAGACACAAAAATATATTTCAGCAGAAAAAGGAAAATATATCTGACAGTTGATACTATAGCTCTGCAGTACAAGTTGTACCACAAAATACTGGAAGACATAATCCAGACCTCAAAGCAAAGGGCTTATGACAGAAGGAAAACCACATAAGACCACTAAATAATGACCAATTACAATATAGTGAAGGACAAAATTATTAAAGTCAGAGATGTAAAAGAGTAGGTAGCATTGACAGGAAATGATTCACAGATAAAACCTGTGTGTGATGAGATGAAGCCCTTAACAGGCATTTTATGTGATGCATTGATGGGATGTGGTTGTCAGGCTCACTAAATCCTGCCCTGGTGTACCTTTACAAGTAACTTCAGTAAGAAGAATACTAGTCTCATTACATCAAAAAATTAATGTCTACTATAATGTTTTTTAAACAAAAAAAATTTACTTTCGCTGGTGCCTCTAACTTCATCAGTAATGCTGTGTGAATGGAAAAAGCTATAATATTTATCAAAGTGGCAACATAAGTTCATATAAATCACATTAAAATAACTATGTTTTTTGGAATACATTGGTTGCTTATTCTGTCCACCTTCTCCAACCCCCTCTCTGTGTCCTTCTTCTCTGCCCTTCTCTGTCCCTCACTTCTACATCTGTATCTACATACATACTTCTCAAGTGTGTGGTGGAGGGTATGTTGTACCGCTACTAGTCATTTCCTTTCCTTTTCCACTCGCAAACAGAGCAATGAAAAAACTACTGTCTGTATGGCTCTATATGAGGCCTAATTTCTCTTACTTCACGTCTGTGGTCCTTATGAAAAATGTACATTGGTGCAGTAGGACCATTCTGCAGTCAACTTCAAATACCAGTTCTCTATATTTTTTTCAATAGCATTCCTTGGAAAGAACATCACCTTCCCTCCAGGGATTCCTATTTGAGTTTCCAAAGCATACTTATGTGTTAATTGAACCTGTTGGTAACATATCTAGGAGCCTGACACTGAATTGTTTTGATGTTCTCCTTTAATTCAACCTGGTGGGGATCCCAAACACTTGAGCAGTATTCAAGAATGGTTTGCACTAGTGTGCCACATGAGGTCTCCTTTACGAATGAACAACCATTTCTTAAAACTCTCCCAGTAAACTGAAGTTCACCATTTGCATTCACTCTTCAAGCATGTCATATCCCTTTGCAACATAACGCCTAGAGATAAATCAACCTGACTGTGTCAAATAACACACTATTAATTCTGTATTCAAACATTGTTGCTAATTATGATGATGATGATGATGATGATGATGATGATGATGATGATGATGATGATGTTGATGTCTTCAGTCTGAAGACTGATTTGATGCAGTTTTCCCTGCTACTCTATCCTGTGTGAGCCTCTTCATCTTTGAATAACTACTTCAACCCACATCCTTATGCATCTACTTGCTGTATTCATCTCTTGGTGTTGTTCTGATTTTTACTCCCCACACTAAACTGGTGAGCCCCTGGAGTATCAGAATGTATCCTATCAATTGAATCCTTATTTTAGTCAAATTGTGCCACAGATTTCTTGTCTCCCAATTCTATTCATTACTCACTTATTACTTACATTATCTAACCACCTCATCTCCAACACTCTTCTGTAGTGCCACATTTCAAAAGCTTCTATTCCATTTTTGTCTAAACTGTTTGTCATCCATGTTTCACTTCCATACATGGCTATGCCTGAGCCAAATATCTTCAGAAAAGATTTCCTGACACTTAAATCTATATTCAGTGTTAAAAAATTTATCTCATTCAGAAAGGCTTTTCTTGCTGTTGCCAGTCTACATTTTACATCCTCTCTACATTGGCCATCATCAGTTATTTTGCAGCCCAAAACTTCTAAAGTCATCTTCTACTTTAAGTGTCTAAGTTCCTAATCTAATTCTCTTAACATCACCTGGCTTAACTCAACTACATGCCATTTTCCTTGTTTTGCTTTTATTGATATTTGTCTCATATCCTTTCGAGACACTGTCCACTACATTCAACTGCTCTTCCAGGTCCTTTGCTGTTTCTGACACAAACTTCGAAGCTTTTATGTCTTCTCCTTGGGCTATAATTCCCACTCCAAATATTTATTTCGTTTTCTATACTGCTTGTTCAGTGTACTGATTCAGTGACTGGGAAAAGGCTACAATCCTGTTTCACTCCCTTCTCAACCTCTGCTTGTCTTTCATGCCCTTGGTTTCTGTACAAGTTGTAAATAGTCTTTTGTTCCCTGTATTTTATCCTTCTGCCTTCATAATTTCAATGAGAATATTCCAGTCAACATTATCAAGAGCTTTCTGTAAGTCCACAAATGCTAGAAACTTAGGTTTCCCTTTCCTTAACCTATCTTATAAGATAAGTCATAAGCTCCATAGTGCCTCATGTATTCCTACATTTTTATGGAACCCAAGCTGATTGACCCTGGGGTTGGCTTCTACTACTTTTTCCATTCTTCTGTAAAGAATTTCTGTTAGTATTTTGCAAGCATGACTTATTAAACTCATAGTTTGGTAATTTTCACTCTTATCAGCAACTTCCTGCTTTGGAATTGGAATTATTACATTCTTATTTAAGTTTGAGGTATTTTGCCTGTCTCATACATCTTGGACATCAGATGGAAGAGTTTTGTCATGGGTGGCTCTTCCAAGGCTGTCAGTGGTTCTGAGAAAATATTGACTACTCTCAGTGTCTTGTTTCAACTTACATATTCCAGAGCTCTGTCAGATTCTTCTCACAGTATCATATCTGCTACCTCATCTTCATTACATCCAGTTCCCTTTCAATAATACTGCCTTCAAGTTCATCTCCCTTGTGTAGATCTTTTACATACTCATTCCAGATTAGATTAGATTAGTTTTTTGTTCCATAGATCCGTGCTGAGGAGATCCTCGTGGATGTGGAACATGTCATTTTTTTTAAATAAAAAGCTGAAATAACAATACTAATAGTATGAATATATATACAATACATCATGCGTTTCTATTAAAAAATTCGTCAGTGGAGTAGAAGAAGTTGGCCACTAGTAAGTCTTTCAGTCTCCTTTTAGACTGATCTTTATTTGTAACTAAATTTTTTATGTTTGCTGGCAAATTACTGAAGATGAGTGTTCCTGAGTAGTGGACCCCCTTTTGAACTAAAGTAAGTGCTTTTAAGTCCTTGTGCAGATCATTTTTGTTCCTGGTATTGTATGTATGAACTGAGCTGTTTGTTGGAAAAAGAGATATATTATTTAGGACAAATTTCATTAAGGAGTAAATATACTGAGAGACAGTAGTTAGTATACCCAGTTCTTTGAAGAGGTTTCTACAGGACATCCGTGAATTTACTCCACAAATAATATGTATTACATGCTTTTGGACTCTGAAAACTTTTGTTTGACTTGAAGAGTTACACCAAAATATCTATCACCTTTCCCTTATTTGCTTAGAACTCATTCTCCATCTGAGTTCTTGATATTCATGCAACTGCTTCTCTTTTCAAAAACACCTCTTTAATTTTCCTGTAGTTGGTATCTATCTTTCCCCTAGTGAAATATGCTTCTAAATCAGTATATTTGTCCTCTAGCCATTCCTGCTTAGCCATTTTGCACTTCCTGTCATCACGCATTTTAAACACTTGTATTTCTTTTTGCGTACTTCATGTGCTGCATTTTTATATTTTCTCCTTTCATAAAATAAATTGAATATCTCTTTTGTTATCCAAAGATTTATACTAGGCCTTGTCTTTTTCTCTATTTGATCCTCTGCTACCTTCACTATTTTATCTCTTAAAGCTACCCATTCATTTTCTACTGTATTCCTTTCCAAGTGTCCTAGTTAACCATTGCCTATTGCTCCCTCCGAAACCCTCAGAAACCTTTGGTTCTTTCAATTCATCCAGGTCCCATCTCCTTAATTTCCTACCTTTTTCCAATTTTTTCAGTTATAATCTACAGTTCATAACCCATACATTGTGGTCAGAGTCAACATCTGACCCTGGAAATGTCTTACAATTCAAAATCTGATTCCTAAATCTCTGCCTTATCAATATGTAATCAATTTGAAACCTTCCAGTGTCTTCAGGTCTCTTCCATATGCAGAACTTCCTTTTATGATTCTTAAACCAAGTGTTAGCAATGATTAAATTATGCTCAGTGCAAAATTCTACCAGGCAACTTCCTCTCTCATCCCCTTCCCTGAATCCATACTCACTCACTATTTTTCCTTCTCTTTCTTTTCCTACTTTTGAATTTGAGTACCACATCACAATGAAATTTTCATCTCCCTTAACAATCTGAATGATTTCATTTATCTCATTATAAATTTCTTCAAACTCTTGATCATCTATGAAGATAATTGGTATGTAAACTTGTACTGCTGTGGGCTTTCTCATTCATTATCAAACCCGCTCCTGCATCACCCCTATTTGATTTTGTATTATAATCCTGTATTCACCTGAGCAGATGAACTGTTTCTCCTGACACCGAACTTCACTAGTTCCCACTATATCTAACTACAACTTATCCATTTCCATTTTTAAATTTTCTAACCAACCTGCCCAACTAAGGGATCTAACATCATGATCCAATCTGTGGAACACCAGTTTTGTTTCTCTTGATAATGACATCCTCCTGAAAATGCTCCACTTGGAGATCCAAATGGGGGACTATTTTACCTCTTGAATATTTTACCTGAGAGGACACCATCATCATTTAACCATACAGAAGAGCTGCACACCCTCAGGAATAATTACGGCTGTAGTTTACCCTTGCTTTCAGCTGTTCACAGTACCAGCACAGCAAGGCTGTTTTGGTTGATGTTAAGAGGCCAGATCAGTCAATAATCCAGACTGTAGCCCCTGCAACTACTGGAAGAGCTGCTGCCCCTCGTCAGGAACACACATTTGTCTGGCCTCTCAACAGATACCACTCTGCTATGGTTGCACCTATGGTACAGCTATCTGTATCACTGAAGCATGCAAGCCACCCTACCGACAGCAAGGTCCTTGGTTTTTCCTACTCATCTGCATGAACTTACGTTTTCCTACATTTATAGCTCACTACCATTCAACACACTAACTAGAAATTTTGTCTAAGTCATCTTGTATACTTCTACAGTCGCTCAATATGACACCTTCCCATACACCACAGCATCATCTGCAAACAGCCACAGATTGCCACTGACCCTTTCTGGCAGATCATTTTCCTAAATTTAAGAATAATAGCAGTCCTATCACACCTCACTAGGGTATTCCTGACAATACCCTTGGTCTCTGATGAACACTAGCTTTTATGGACAAAATACTGTGTCGTGTTAGTTAACAAGTCTTCTAGCCAATCACAATACCAGGGGACACATTTCCCCTGGTCATTCTTGACAATGCCCTTGTCTGTGACGAATGCTTGCCATTGAGGACAACATACTGGGTCCTATTACTTAAGAAGTCATTGAGCCACTCACACATCTGGAAAACTATTCCATAGGCCTATACTTTCTTAACAGTGTGCAGTAGAATACTGTGTGAAACACTGTTTAGAAATCTAGAAATATGAAATCCACCTGTTAGCCCTCCATCCATAGTTTGCAGGATATCATGTAAGAAAAGGACAAGCTGAGTGTCATGCAAGTGATGCTTTCTAAAACCATGCTGATTTGTGGACAGAAGCTTCCATGTCTCAAGGAAATTCATTATACTGTCTGTCCATCTCCCCTTCCTTCCCTCCCTTTCACTGTCAATCTCCTGTTTATTTCATTCCTCTATCCATCTGTTCCTTCTCCCCTTCTGTTCTTTCCCCCTCTCCCTCTGTCCATGTCCTCCTTCTGTCCTCTTTCTATGTTCGTTTCTTCCTCCCCATCTCTCTATGTGCATCTCCTCCACCTCCCTCTCTCTATGTGCATCTTTGCCTTTTCTCCTGTCTCTCTCTCTCTCTGCCAATGTCCTCCTCCCATTTCCATCTCCTCCTGCCCCCTACATTTATGTCCATCTCCTCCACATGCCACCCTCTTTGTATCCATCTCCTCTTCCCACTCCCTCTATCTGTACATCTCCTCATCTATCATCTCTCTGTTACAATGAACCAAGATTCACTGCAACATCTATCCAGTAACATTTACCTCATTTTCAGCTACAGATTATGAGGTTCTTGCTTCCCAAATGTTTACAATATATACTGGTGCATTTTCTGAACCTTTTACCTTCAGAAATTTGCACACAACATAATAATAACTTTGCATATTTCTGTGTATTGATATTGTGCTACAAAAATTAGTTATCCTATAGATTTCAATTTACATGAGTTATCAAAAACACCATGTGTTTCATATATTTGCCAGAATATTATTCACATAATTTTTCCAAAAATTTATTTATTCAATAAACAGAAACAACTGTTATGTTTCAAAATCATATCTAAGTTTTCATAAATACATCCACATGGTAGAAAAAGCGAAGCACGAGGGTCACTCCAAAAGAAATGCACACTTTTTTTTTTTTAATCCATCTTTTATTTTACACGTCTGAAAGTTTTACAGTGTGTAGATACATCCTTAGGAACAATATCTTCATTTCTCCACATAATTTCCATCCCTCTCAACTGACTTACGCCACCTTGGAACCAGCGCCTGTATACCCGCTCGGTAAAATTCTGGAACAACCTGTTGGAGCCACTGTTTCGCAGAGTGCACAAGGGAGTCATCATCTTCAAACCTTGTTCCAGGAAGAGAGTCTTTCAGTTTCCCAAAGAGATGATAGTCACATGGAGCCAGGTCAGGACTGTAAGGTGGGTGTTTCAGTGTTGTCCATCCAAGTTTTGTGATTGCTTACATGGTTTTTTGACTGACATGTGGCTATGGATTGTCGTGCAACAGCAAAACATCCTGCTTTTGCCAATGTGGTCAAACACGACTCAATAAAACTTGAAGTTTCTTAAGTGTTGTCACATATGCATCAGAATTTATGGTGATTCCACTTGGCATGATGTCCACAAGCTAGAGTCCTTTGGAATCGAAAAACACCGTATCCATAACTTTTCCAGCAGAAAGTGTGGTTTTGAATTTTTTTTTCTTGGGTACAGGTTGAACTAAGTTCGAAAACACGTGGGAAGGTTGTATCTACACACTGTAAAACTTTCACACATGCAGAATGAAAGCTGTATTTTTACAAAAATAGTGTGCATTTCTTTTGGAGTGACCCTCGTATTTATTGTCTTACATACAAAACATACTTAAAAATTTCAAAGAATGCCTTTCATAATTATGTAAAACAATCTATGTTACTAATTTTATCCTTAGATATTTGCAAAGTTCATAAGATGTAACTTTGATTAAATGATTCACTATTGAAAAACAGAAAACCAATACAAATATTAATCTGAACCATTACTGCTTCTAGAACTTTCCAAAAGACCATGTTCTGATATATAGAAATAAAATCTGTGCCAATTCAGTCAGTTGGTTTACAGTTATTTTTCAGTGGACATCTAGCATGTAACTTGTGCATGAAGCACTTGTTCTTTATCTCAGTCAGTAGCAACATGTATGTGGAAATTGTGTTGATATGTGTACTGTGTAAAACATGTTTATCATGCAACATTTGCACTTGCAGAGAAGCTCTCTTTGGTATAACAAGACTCTTTACTGTGAAAGTTTGATATTGTAACAAGAAACAGAAAACTGAAAAATCCATTCTGCAGTGTCATTGTAAAAAGTTTCTTTAGTGTGAAGTATAAAACCCAGGATTTCTATTTTAGATCTCAACAAGGAAGACAATAGATCTCATATTTGAAACTACTATATAGATGAGCAAAAAAAATTACTGAAGTTCTAATTCTTTTATAAACTTCAGTTAATGTCATCCTTTCCTATAATTTAACATGTACTGTCCAATGCTAGAAGAAGAATACATATTTCAGATTCATACTGCAAAAGCAATTATTTTGTAAAAGAGGAAGGAAAGTGGAACATTATACATGAGTGCTCAGTCAGGGTCAGTTAAAAATATGTTAAGAAGCTAGTAGAACTCTCTGTTTAAAATGAATAAAGGAAAAAAAATACATGTTTTAAAATTTATGTGAAAATTGGCTGCAGAGAACAAATGGACTGGAAGTAACATGGAAATAACATGGAGGATTACAGTATGGTTTAAGTGTGTAATGAGAGTAATCACTAGCACTTAAAGTAAGTTAAAAACCAACAGAACATAGTCAAGTTGAGCTTCAGAAGAGGTATAATGATAAATATCATTGAAATATCAGAATTTGGTAATTTTGCTTGAACTGTTTTTCAAGAAAATTGGTGAGTCTGGAAAAACACCAAATGAAGCAGGGGGTGGGGGTGGAGTGAGGGTGGGGGATAAAAACGTTTTCATTCCTAATACATGAACAAATGTGAGAGTTCCATCAACAACTATACACCAGCTTAATGTCAAATGCTAACAAGTACCTACAAGTACTTAAAGATAACATCAGAAAACAGTTGTAGGGAAATGGGGAACAATTGAAAACAATTAAAGGTAAAATATGGGCCAATACTAATTACATTAAACTAAACTCTTCCCGCACAGGCCATGAAGGCCCAAAGGTACTGACTGGCCATCGTGTCATCTTCAGCCCACAGGTGTCACCTGATGCGTATATGGAGGGGCATGTGGTCAGCACACCACTCTCCCGGCTGTATGTCAGTTTCCGACACCGGAGCTGCTGCTTCTCAATCAAGTAGCTCCTCAATTTGCCTCAAAAGAGCTGAGTGCACCCTGCTTGCCAAAAGTGCTTGGCAGCCCAGACAGTCACCCATCCAAGCGCTAGCCTAGCGCGACAGCGCTTCACTTCAGTGATCTGACAGAAACTGGTGTTACCACTGCGTCAAGGCCATTGGCACTAATCACATTACAGAAGCAAAAATCTATTTGAAGACTAGAATAAATGTGAATGATATTGAGCATAGTCTTTTTGTTGAAGAAAAGCATTAACTTGAGGTAACCTATTATATTCTTCTACAACATAAGGATATAAACCATAGTTTGACACTAGATGGCCTTGTTGCAATGATAACACAGGTTCCCATCAGATCACTGAAGTTAAGTGTTGTTGGGCTTGGATTGCACTTGGATGGGTGACCAATCAGTCTGCCAAGTTCTGTAGGCAAGTGGGGTGCACTCAGCACTTGTGAGACCGGTGGAAGAGCTGCTTGACTAAGGAGCAGCAGCTCTGGTCATGTAAACTGACAACAGCCAGAGAATGCAATGTGCTGATTACATACCCCTCTTCATCAGTATCCTGTGGTGCCTTTGGGCTGATGATGACACAGTGGTCAATTGGTACCATTGGGATTTCCAAGGCCTGTTCGAATGGAGCTTAAATTTTTAAGTGACACTAGAACTAAACAGTGCTTATGTTGACATAATTTCACCAACCATAAACCTATCTATTGTTCAAAATAGCAAAACTTCAGATTACACATATAGAATTATTACAAAGTAATAGTCGTCAAAGCAGAACTGTATATTGAAACTGTATGTAGGACAAATGATAATAGTATGTATATGAGGAATGAGACTCACAATTATAGGACTTTGCCTGCGGTAGATTTTTGTGAGAATTTTGACTTTAATAATGATTTGACTAAATTGAAAAAGTACAACATGGAAAAGTATGTGCAAAGACAGTGTTGCTAATAATGTGGTCATTTGCAGATTCACAGTAGGTCCAGTTAAAGAAAAGTAGAAGCCTTTCTTGGAAATATGTGGTGAGGGTACTGAACAGGAAAGTGTTAAAACATATAGCCATGATAGTGTGTAAACCAGATGAGGTCCGATCAAATGACAAAGATAGGGACACTAATGAAGATATCCCCAGAGGGACATGAGTTCTGTTTGTGATCTGGATATGGTGAACCCAGGGCCTCGATGCTCAGTCAGTATTAATTCTGAAATTTCTTTTTGCCATGGGACATGATTTCTTCAACTCATCTATTTAAGCTTTCAAATTATCTTACACTATCAATCTGCCGCCCTCTCTTTAGTAGGTAAGAAGTGATTCAGTAAAAGTGCAGAGCTAATGTGTTATTAATCTCACAATTTTCAGAAGCGAAAAAAAAAAATTGTGACTGAAGTGGAAAAAAGTTATGAGGTTTTGAAATACATATTGTCTGTTACTGCCTATGTTCAAAACTTTTGGGATATGAAATACCATTTGTTGCATTTTGAATTTCATGAAGTTTATGCAAAGAAAACTTCATTGTTTGTTGAAAATTTTTATACTCCTTTCAAACGAAACTTACATTTGGTCTGGTTTATTTAGACAAAACTGAGGTACATTATATTTAGGTTATCTTGAAACATGTAAAAGTAAATGGTTATGAATTTTAACTGCTGTTGGAGGACTTCTGTGCAATTTTCAGAAGAAATTTGGTTTTCACAAGATGTGAAGTCAAATTCGAAATTTTACTGTTTTTTTTTAATTGTGATTGCAGACAACTGGTATATATGGGTATTGTGATAAGATCTGAAGTACTAGTGAGACAATTTGATAGCTATGGGAAATGGAGTTGTTAAATTTTTTTCAAATTTTTCCAACTTTGTTTTTAACCTTGTGTTATGGTGGGAGGAAAGTCTAGTAGAGAAAGAGGCTTGTTAGACAATAAGAGTAAACAAATTATGGGAATTAAAAGCTGTATGAATACTGTGAGACATTTGAAGCTTAAGTCACTATTATATTAGATTAACTTTCATTCCAATTGATCCATAGTGAGGAGGTCCTCCAGGATGTAGAACATGTCAGAAAAACAATAATATGTCACAGATATTTACAACTAAAACAAATAAGCTAATGTACCTTCCACAGTTCCCAAGTGGAATGATCGTCCTTTTTTTTAACTTTTATAGTTGAAGTACATTGATAATGTTGATAGAGTTAAGTGAGCACTACAGAAACGTATTTTGTTTATGCGCTTTTGTGACACAATACTGTATGTGGGTTTGGGGAATGAGTAAACTGACTCTGTTCTATCTATTGTGGTAATTTCATTTATAGTTATGTTTATAATTTTATGGCATAGTTTCTATGGGTATGATTTATTTATGGTAAATGAATTTCAGTGGGTAACTTTATTATAATGACATAATATGGGAATGTTACTATGATGATCTATTTGAAACATTAAAAGTGATGTTATAATTGACTATAAATAAATATCACAGGCACTGTGGCACATGTGTATGGTACCCTACCAAAGCTGCTGTGTGAGCACATGTGACAGAGCCTGGGAAGAAGGCTGCAGATGTCCAAGTATGTAACTACAAAAAAAACATAGCACATTAATAATATATACAATTATGATATTCCATCTGTCTACTTTTCCTGCGGGGAACACCCAACATCAGAGTTAGGGTTCTGAAGTGAATCCATAAATATTACATCCGGTATATCATGCAGATTTGGATTCACTTACATTTGGTGTGGATGGGAATCCACCCACTTCACATCCATAATACTATTTCTAGATGGATTCACTCACATTCAGTTTGAGAGTGAATCAATCTGCATTACATATGGAATAGTATAAGGAAGTGGATTCACCTATGCTGTTCCTGAAGAGAAGGAAATGGTCACTCCATTGTAAGAGAAGTAGTCATGTGGAATAGTGTAATTGTATGTATAGTTAATGTCATGTGTCTTTCCTGTGTAGGAGTTTAGACATATGCAAACTGCTGCCTTGCCTCTGAGAGATAGTCATACAACAGTCCTGGCAAGTTACCATACATGAGTGCGACAGCACCTATGATATTCAATTCAAGCAGGTGCATGACTGTCAGCAATGTCATTATCAGCCTTTGTGATCTGCTATGGAAAGATTTTGTCATAGAAAACTATGTGTTGATGCAAAAGTATTGTGATGCGGTTGCTGTTGCTGTGGGAGCAGGTACACAACTTGCTTTTGGAGATCTATCCATACTGTATCATGCTTGAGGATGGAGAGTAAATTCGCCAACTGCATTTCCCCCATTTAGTAATTCTGGCATGAACTGTGTGCATGATATTTGAATGCCTTTTTTCTGTAACAATAGTTTTAGTTGCTGCAGTGTGATCTGACTAAGTTAACTCTACAGTATAGGAAATTCAGGTACAGCAAATTTTTTAAAATAAAATAAACTTTTTTTGGCACTGTAGCTAATTCTAAAAGATATATTTAATCAGTGAGGATAGATGGCCAGTAAAGATGTCCACCTTGTTTTTTTACTAATGTCCACTAGCAGTATTCTCCCCTCTGTATGGCATGAAGTGGAACAAGAGCAGTGTGGTGGTATTATCACTGCAGCACATGGGTCAGGTGACACCTCACACTGCCATACAAACACATCATTTGGTGCATATATAAATATGATAAGGTCCTAATGTACAGGTGTGGGATTAAGTCTTTGTACAGTTATCAATATTTTATAAATTTGTGGTTTGTGATAAATGAAAGAATAAACTTCAAGAAGTGCACCTTATGTTTGACATTCCTTATGTATCACCAGCATCTGATACCATTCTTTTTAATGTATCCCCACAAAAGGTAATCTGAAGCCATTCAACATGTGCAATTTTGTCATATGGCTGTTATATAAATAAATTGTTGATGGTGTACAGTAACCAGCACATACTAGTTTCAGGTTACTTTATTCAAAAGTACCATTAATGATTTCAAATTTTTTACAATACATCATCAGATGGGTTTTTCATGCTTTCATCAATACATATTACACATTGGCTTAGCTGGTATATTTAGCAAACATTTACATCAACCATGTAGAACAAAAATACTTCTCAACTAATCACAAACAAAATAATATATTACAAAAGGCATATTGATGATACAATCCTGATTTTTGATGGCACAAACATTGAAACTGATACATTGGCAACAGACCTCAGCAAAATGCATAAAAATATTAAATTCAAATTTGAGCTTGAAACAAATAAGAGGATAAATTTTCTTGCTCTTAAAAGCTGTAATGTTGACCATAAATATCAATCAGTTTATCATCTACAGGGAACCCACCATCACAGACGTCACCTTTGGCAACTCCTCATGTCATCCCAGCCAACACAAAATGGCATATTTCAGAGCCATGATATTCAAATGCAGAAAGTTTCTATGAATCACACAGATCAACAAAATGAAATCAGGATAATTAAAAGATTTGCCCACAATAATATCTATGATCACATAATAATATACAAACTACACAACAAAACAAAAACAAATGCCACAGCTCCAGAGAACAGCAGTTCACGCAGCATTCAATCAAAAACAAATCAGGCTTCTGTAGAAGACAAACCTAAATATACTGTTAAACCATTCACAGACCCAATAGCATACCAAATTGCAAACTTATTTAAAAAGGAGAATATTAATATTAATTTCTCTACTAACAATAAATTACTGGAAAAAGTGATCCATTCTGTAAATCTTTCCAAGGATTCCTACAGTAAATCAGGAATATACAAGCTCCAATGTAATTCATGCAGGAAATTCTACATTGGTCAGACAGGCAGAAGTTTGCAGGTTAGGTACAAAGAGCACCTTGACGCCTTAAGGTTTGGAAACTTGAATAAATCTACATTTGCAGCCCACATTGCAAGGAAAACCATTCAGTGATAACATTGAAAGCAATATGAAAACATTACATTTAGCAGAAAAATGAGCCACTATGAATAGATGCTGACGTGCTAAAGAAACTGGTACACCTGCCTAATATCGTGTAGGTCCCCCACGAACATGTAGAAGTGCTGCAACACGACATGGCATGGACTCAACTAATGTCTGAAATAGTGGTGGAGGGAACTGATACCATGAATCCTACAGAGCTGTCCATAAATCCATAAGAGTACGAGGGCGTGTAGATCTCTTCTGAAAAGCATGTTGCAAGGTATCCCAGACATGCTCAATAATGTTCAAGTCTGGGGAGTTTGGTGGCCATTGGAAGTGTTTAAACTCAGAAAAGTGTTCCTGGAGCCATTCTGTAGCAATTCTGAGAGTTTGGGGTGTCACATTGTCCTGCTAGAATTGCCCAAGTCAATAGGAATGCACAATGGACATGGATGGATGCAGGTGATCAGGCAGGATGCTTACGTACATATCATCTGCCAGAGTCATATCTAGAGGTATCAGGGGTCCCACATCACTCCAACTGCACATGCCACACACTATTACAGAGCCTCCAGCAGCCTGAGTAGTCTTCCGTTGACATGCAGGATCCACAGATTCATTACATTGTCTCCATACCTGTACACATCCATCCACTCGATTCAATTTAAAAGGAGACTCGTCCGAACAGGCAACACATTTCCAGTCATCAACAGTCCAATGCTGGTGTTGACAGGTCAATGTGAGGGTAAAGCTTTGTGTTGTACAGTCATGAAGCATACACTAGTGCACCTTTGCTTCTGAAAGCCCATACTGATATTTTATGTTTCGTTGAATGGTTGATATTAGTTGATGGCCCAGCATTGAAATCTGCAGCACTTTGCGGAAGGGTTGCACTTCTGTCACGTTGAATGATTCTTTTCAGTTGTTGATGGTCCCGTTCTTGCAGGATCTTTTTCCGGCCGCACCGAAGTTGGACATTTTATGCTTTACCTGATATTTACGGTACACTCGTGATATGGTTGTACGGCAAAATACCCACTTTATTGCTACCTCGGAGATGCTGTGTCCCATCGCTGATGTGCCGACTCTTAACACCACATTCAAACTCACTGAAATCTTGATAACCTGCAATTGTAGCAGCAGTAACCAATCTAACGATTCTTGAAATGGCCAGCCAGTGCAAATGTGCTGGTAGTATTTGAGCGGTTGTGAGATATTTCGGTCTTATCAGTGACATTACAGCACAATTTTTCTTATTATCATCTTACTTTAGTGTACTCTAGAGGGCGTGTTCTTTAAGCTCAAGGTAAACAACAGGCCATTGAGGTGCCAGCAAACGCGCAAGTATACATGTGCAATGTTTACTTCGGGTTTATTCTTAACAACGTATAAAGTCAACGCAGTGCAGTAAGTATTCAATTCGAGCACATGCGTGTAACCAAGCATTAGGTCTGTTTGTTTGGTTTGCAGGGTTTCCGTTGAAGTGAACTAAAATCATGTATTATTAAAGGTGACTCAGTGGTGCGTTTAAGCGAAAACAACCTCATGAAAAAGAAGTGAGTAAACAAAACTTGACAAATGTTTTACTCAAACTTTTACAAGTACTTTTGGCGCAAACATTTGTGTTGACTGTGACTCAGATAGTGTGGTATCTGTTGAGAAGCCCACTGAAAACGATCCTACAATAACTGCAGTTAAAAACACTGGCCACGACGACGCCGCCGATCATGTCTACGACATCTGCATGGCATACGAAACAGGGAAAGAAATGTCAACCTACACGCTCTTCGAGAAGGTAAATAAAACTTCGTATGACATGGGAAACATCACAAACCAGACATTGAGTGATAAAGAAAAACGTCTAATTCTCGATATGGTGCCGTTACAGCAGCTCTCGCGACTATTTCCCAGAGATCCCCACCAGAACAACAGGTGTTTTTCAACGTCGTATTATGTTTCAGTTTCTAAGTATGGATCAGTTAACGGTTTTTGTTGTGATATTCCAAAATTCTTGGTGCTGTTTTCTTAGAAGAGGAATAATGTATGGTGTACGGGTAACATGGACTGGAAGCACTTTTCAGAAAGTACTAAAGAACACAGGTTCTTGAGTGGCCATATGGAAGCATGTGCTGTGTACGAAGTTTGGAAAAAGAATGACACTGTTGACAAGAAAATAGAAAATGATATTCGTAAAGAAGAGTCATTTTGGAAAATGGTTCTTACAAGGTTATTCGATATCACACTTACTATATCAAAAAGTTCATCGACTTTGAAATGACATCGGGAGAACTGAAGTCAGAAGGAAGGATACCACGCAATTTTCTGTCCGTTGCAGTGCTTGTCTCCCAGCGTGATCACATGTTGCGGCAAATTTTGACTATGCCCAAAGTTAATCGTTTTCACTTCGAAGAATTATTTAAAAATATTATTTTTGTTTATTTTTTCGACTTGTTGCATTTGAAAACATTTTCAAAATCACACCATTTTGATTTTAGAATCTACAAGGTATGTGAGTCCAAAAATTCAAAATGAAATGACTGTGTGCTTAGGAAAGAAACTTGAAAATAAGCTGCTAAAACAAATTAGAGCATCACCGTTTTTCGCTATCATAATGGACATAATACAAGATATGTCGAAGGTAGATTAGCTAAGCATTGTTCTGAGATATGCAGTAATAACCAGATCAGAAAATGGAGAACCAATCGATATAGATGTAAAATAATTATTTCTAGGTTTTAATGCACTCATCAAACATGGTGCAGCAGTTTTAATCAAGCAGATGACTAAATTATTTTTTATTGGTAAAATTATTGATTTAAAAAAGGCTGTGGGCAAGGTTATGATGGAGCCAGTATGAAGAGTGATGTTTATAATGGTGTACAAAAACAGATTAAGAATATTTTGAAAAACTGGACTTCTGCCGGATGTTCGCGTCGTTCTTTCACGATATTTCGAGAGTGTAACTCGCTATCTTCTTCAGGTGCTACCCGAGAATGGTTCTTAGGCTTCGCATGGCAAATTCACGAAACTTCATGCTCCGGTGCGTTGTAGGATGGGCGGATCACGCCTTTCTTCGTACTTCTCCCTGGGGGTGTATTATGTGGTCTTCTCATTTGGGATCTTCATCTTATTTGCATGGCTGCTCAGAGGTCTTCTTTGCTCGTGTTGCAGCGTTCCGTTACACCAGCAACCGGTCTGGCCATCTTGTGGTCGGGCGCTAGTGCACTTCGTTGCCTAAGTCGCAGATGAGGGCGTTCTCCCACGTCCACGCGGCCGTGTAAAAACGTTGCGCTGCTTGCCGGAATCGGTGTTTTAGCAGCGGGATTCCTGCCATTCTGTGGAGTTTTCAGGTGCTGAAGGCTCGTGGCAGGTGAAGCGCTAAACTAAGCTCCTTGTTCTGGACCGTCTGCAGCTTTGCAATTGACGAGTCGGCAGTGTTTCTCCACATCACAGCAGTGTACTCTAACACTTGCCTGATTAGTGTCAGGTACAGAGTAATGCCGCAGTGTGGGGGCAGGGTCGTCGCTAGGTTGAGTAAGGGGTATATAGTAAGCACAATCTACCATCTGTCTGGCCGATGTATGACACCCCACAAAGCGCCAGTACCACCTAGGCTGTATTGACTCCCGAAAGTTCACAAGAATGGGGTTCCTCTTCGACCTGTTGTCAACAATATCGACGCTGCCACCTATCCTACTGCAAAATACCTAAAGAAGATGCTGGCACCACATGTGGGCAAATGTGTGCACCACATTCAGAATTCAGAGGACTTCCTACAATGGCTATGGCAACTACACATTGTGGACTCTGACATAATGGTCAGTTTCGATGTGGTGTCCCACTTCACACATGTACCACTGAATGACTCACTCGATCTTATTGGAGAGAAGTTCAATGGCGCTCTTCTCGACTTATTCAGGCATGTATTAACCTTGACATACTTCCTATATGGTGGTCAATTTTTGAGCAAACGGAAGGAGTGGCAATGGGCAGCCCTCTATCACCAGTGGTTGCCAACCTATTCATTGGCAACATATCAACCCACGTGCTTTTTTTACATATGTGGATGATACCTTTGTCATTTGGACCCATGGCAGGGAGAAACTAGATGCTTTTACAGAATATCCGAACTCACGCCACCTGAATATAACATTCACAATGGAACTAGAGAAGGATGGACAACTCCCATTCCTCGATGTATTAGTCAAGAGGAAGGCTGATGACACATTTGGGCAAAATGTGTACCGCAAACAGACACACACTGACTTATACCTGCAAGCCATCAGCTGTCACCATCTGGCACTGAAGAACAGAGTGCTCAAAACTCTAGTCCACAGAGCATGTACTCTGTCAGACACCGACAGTTTGGCGATGAAAATAGAACACTTACAGTTCATGTTAAGCAAGAATGGATTCTCATCTAGAGACATCCAGAAGGCACTGACCTGCCACTCAACCAAGGCATCCAGTAGAAAAACTAGAAGAGGCAATGAGGGTGGCATACTTGCCATATGCTGGGCTGATCGCTGCTAAGATCAGCAGAATTCTCATGAAACATGACATCATCAAGAGCGTATTTTGCCCACCAATTAAGATTGGGATAATGTTGGGGAATGTATAGGATGGGGTTATGAAAGCTAGGCATTTACAACATACCATGCGAGTGTGGGATGTCATACATCGGCCAGACCACCAGGACTGTGGACATCAGGTGTAAAGAACACCACAGGCAGACCAGACTCAGACAGGCAACCAAATTAACCATAGCAGAACACTGTCTGGAGGTCGTTCACTCGATGAACTACAATGACACCAAGATTGTCACACTGACCCCTAGATATTAGGACAATCTCACAAAAGAGTCCATCAAGATCAAGATCGCGGAGAGTCTCGTCACCCGTGACACTGGATACCAGCTCAGCATGGCCTGGGATTTGAGTCTTGAACTTCTGAAAGCTCAACGCAAAAGACATCGAGATTTCACAAGAAACAGGTGTGGGTCCGAGAAAACAGCCACGAGACAGAGCACCAGACACTACGGATTTGTCCGGACACTCCGGAGATGACAAGTACGACCCTAGAGGACGTCCAAGTCCTGTGCGGACGGCGGTCGGAACACAATTGACCAGAGGGGTCAATGGTAGTCGGGCTTGGCGTGCATGCACCGCGAACAAAGCACTCGATGCGGCGCGGACCAGTTACGCAGTGCCTAGCAAGAAATAGAAGTCGAGACAAAGGAAATAGCCAGGATACAGAGCACCAAACACTACAGACGACGACCGCGTCCCCAGAGAGCAGCCGAGCCGGTCGCGGACGGCAGTCGGAACACCAGCGACCAGAGAGAACCATGGGAGCCGCGTCATGCGGGCGCGGACCGCGGAGGGAACACCCGACGCCGCACGGACCGACTAGGGAACGTCCAGCACCTTACAGGCATAAATACTAGACTCGATCCGCTCAAGGAATATTCTCGGGTAGCACCTGAAGAAGAGTCACGCCATCGAAATATTGTGCGAGAACGACACGAACATCCGGCAGAAGTCCCGTTTTTCAAAATGTCAACAGATCGCTGGTAAAGCCCGAAGAATTACATCAGATTAAGAATGTTCGGCCAAATGCGAAGTATGTACATTGCGCCAGTCATAATTTGAATTTAGTGATAAATGATGTCATTAGCAGTTGTGTGGATGTACGAATTTTTTTCGCAACAATGCGAATCTTGTGTAATTTTTTCAGGAATAGCATTAAGTGTTGGGATCTACTGTCGAAGTTCACTGGCGAATGAGAAACCACTCTAAAAAAATTGAATCCAATTAGATGGTCTAGTGAAGTTAATATGACATCTACAATAAAACATCCTTTTTTGATAAATGAAATGTGTTATCAGAAAAAGTACTGAAGAGTATCAGTAAAGATGATTGTAAAGAAGGAGAATGTATTAAAACAGAAATGCTAAATTTCGAGTTCGTATTCCTTTGCGAATTCATGCATCAGATATTGAATGACATCAGTTATGTATCCAAAATTTTACAAATCGTGATATCGATTTGGACAAGGGAAGTAGAGCTTCAGCAGGAGTTTAAAAAAATTGATGTTTTATAGAAACGATTTCCAATCATTCAAGTGCAAAGCCAGTGAAACTGCAAAAGAATATGACATAGATCCCAGTTTTCATCAAAAACGGGAAGAGAAATTTAAAAAAAAAAAAAAAAAAAAAAAAAACATTTTGATAAACTAGCTTCCGACCACCCATTTCGAAACAAGAAAGAAATATTTAATGTTACTATTTTGAAAAATGTACTAGACACAATAATAGCTGAGTTAAATACACGTTTTACAGGCATGAGTGCAGTCTGTCAAATATTAAATTTTATAACACCATTGCTCAATGCTCATTGTAGATGAAGCAACTATATTACAAAAATGTGATCAGTTCCAAAGTAAATATTTTGATGTAATACGCTCTAATTTTTCATTTCAATTTAGTAATACCTATCACATTGTTCAATTTAAACTGACTCAAACATGGGCTGTTCACCAATTATGTAAGGAAATTGTAACTAAATATGCAGTGCTAGAATGCGAACTACGGAATTGTTTACTGCAGTTTTATTATTTTATACAAAACCTGCCCCTTTTGCAACAACCAAAAGATCATTCAGCAAATTAAAAATAATCAAACTTATTTAACGAACATTATGGGTCAAGTTCAACTCCAACATTTGGCATTCATAGATTTGGCATCTCTAGATTTAATGGCACTTATAGCTGATTTTGCAGACACTAATGCCAGAGAAAGATTGTAAAATAAGTTGTTAAAATAGAATTGTCTACTTCGTTTTATTGTCTAACTATACTATTAACTGTAGTCTACTACAGCCACGACAATATGGTCCCTGCCTCTGAAGCTTAATGACAATTAGCGATCGGAAAACGTAGCTGCGAACGAAATCAGGCTGATCGGTATGGCGCGATGAGTTCACAGTTCACTAGTTCAGCAAGAGTGAGTTGCCAGCACTGACAATAGCCTGCCTCCCCGCACCTCTGTGCCATCGTGGTGGCGCAAGTCCTGACTTGTGCTTTGTGGCAAACGGCCATGTTTTCAAGGCTGAGTAAGGCCTGTTTCACACACTGGTGACGGTCACTGGTAATTGTGGTGAACACTCCTGGATCACCAGTGTTCAACACTGCAGATATTGCCAGCTGATTAGTTAGTGAAATGGACTCGAGCGAGGAGGAACTTTCGTTAATACTTGTAAGCAGGAGGAGGAGGAGGAGGAGGAGGTGGAGGAGAGTGAAGACAACCGTTCATTACACGTACATCCAATGCTACGTGATTTGCTGGAGAAAGGATTGTTTTCTACTCTTTATGTCGACCTGAGGCAAGATGTGAAGACAGTTTTTTCAGTGTTTTCGAATGTCGGAAACTTCGTTTGATGAACTGCTAGGACAAGTGAAAGAAGCAGAGGAAAAACTTGTTCTCATATTAAGGGGAGTCGGAAGGCAAGTGGGCTTCAAAAATTCGATTTTTAAATTTTAGCATATTTGAAATGCCTGGTCTTTCCTGCGTGAAACAGTTTTTGTTTTATGTAAATACGACAACTTTTTCGTGAGATATGATGGTTTCCATGACGCTTTGTGCAATCTGGCATTTAAATGACACGCCTACGTTTTTGCGCCATGCAGAGATAATGCACAGCATTCTTTTACTCCTTGTATATTATTTCATGCTTTTATTGTTTTATCGCTTCAATGTTTCCTACCCTATATCTACTATCGATACTCGCTTTTCCGATCGTGTTTGTTATTGTTTTCGAGTGTTAATGGTTGTAGTTAGTGAAGTTTATTGTGACTGAAGTACGTGTTGATTTGTATTTTCTTGGTTCCGCGTGTTTTCATAAAAATACCGCAAATAAAGAAATTCTCGCCTAAATTAAAATTCAGAGGAATTAAATACGTAACGGTAAATGAGGTTAGTGGGTCAAAGGACCCAAGAATGTCAGACATAAAGAAAATCAGCACATCAAGAAAGAAACTGCAGTGTCTTCAAGGCATATCCTTCCAGTCACCTTGTGGGGAGATGGACATTCGTTTGAAAATATTGTGGTGAACCTTAGTATACTGTGTGATTTCATTTCCAAAAATACTGTGTGCAGAATATATGATAGTGACGTATCTTTGGGTGAGAATCAGCGTCTTCGTAAAGGGATTGTGTCAAACCTGACATTGAGTTGTACAAAATGTGGTGCAGTTGCTACAACAACGACATCAAAAACAGCAAATAATAATTTATATGAAAACAACATAAGGCTAGTTAATGGTCTCAGATCTGTTGGTAAATGGATGTAGCCAGGAAAAGTCTTATGCGCATTACTTGACATTCCAAATCCTCTTGCAAAATTTATGACCTATAATAATGTTACTGGTACTGCTGTTGCTGAAGTTTGTAACATCTCACTGAACGAAGCAGCTGGAGAAGCACTCAAGGAAAGTGATGACAGTGAAAGTGGTGATATTTGTGCATGTTTTGATGGCAGCTGGCAGAAACGTGGACACACTTCACTAAATGGTGTCGTGGCAGCTACATCATTTGATACTGGCAAGGTAATTGATGTAGATATTCCAAGCAAGTACTGTAAAACTTGTGGCAGTGGAACTGAGAAAGAGCATGAATATAACTGCCAGATGAATTATTCTGGTCCAAGTGGTGGGATGGAAGTAGCAGGAGTTCTCAGGATTTTTAATCATTCAGTGGCAAACAGAGGTGTCAGATACATGCAGTGACAGCAAGGCTTGTGACCGGGTGTGTGCAGAACAACCTTATGGTCCTAAAGTCACAATTTCTAAATTAAAGTGCATTGCGCATGTCCAGAAGAGAATGGGGTCCAGGTTGAGAAGATTATTGAAAGAAAAGTCAAAAATAATATCGGGATTTGGTAAGGAGATAGGTGGTAAAGGTCGCCTGACAAATGTTGAAATAGATAGATTACAGAATTATTATGGCTTGGCCATAAGAATAAGTGTAGGGAATTTAGAAAACATGAGAAAAGCTGTATGGGCTATCTTTTTCCATAAACTTTCCACAAATAAAAATCCAGTGCACGGTCTTTGCCCTAATGATCCTGACACTTGGTGCACGCACAGGAGAAGAGCCAGATATGACGGGTCAATGGAGGCATCCGATCCATCCAATCGGCTCTGACCCATGATGTAAGGATGTTGTTGTGTGAGAAGTCATGACGGCGTGGAGTTTAGTTTATAAGTGTGTTGTGTTTGTAGATGTCGTCTTGTTACAGTTGGTGGTGTCGTCTGGTGGTGTGTGTGTATGGTCCGCATGTTACGTGGTGTATTGGGTTCACTTGGGTGTCGGTGCTTTGAGTGTGCATTTATCGATTGCGACTGTTGTAAAAGAACGGAAATTAGTTTCAGTGAGTTAAGAATTAAGTTTCCGTTGTGTTTATATTATTGCGGTGTCATTTGATGTTATTGGTTTGCTGTTTGTCGTGCAGTAAGTCGTTTAATTCAATTTGTAGCTTCTTTTGTTACGTATGGATATGACTTCTAAGTTTAATAGCGCACGTCTGCGGGCTGAAATGGTGGACGACATGTTGTCCGTCATGAAGTTTCTGCTACTTTTAGGGCTTGTGGCGGAGATAGTGAAATGCGGGGCATGAAAGCAGAATATGCAAGTTGGGGGTTTGCTTTGGTTGTGTTTGTGTTTTTTTTTTATTTGTATGTGTATGTGCGTGTGGGCGAGATTGGGGTGCCTGACCTAGTGTGTAGCACCGGATATTTTTTGTGGTGAGCAGTCGTTTCTTTGGGTCTATTCTTCGTGTGTTATGATGTTTGGTGGGGTTTTCATGTGTTGTTGGGTACTCAATTTCAATGTTTTTGGTATTGTTAGTTGTATTTGAGCTATATAGGTCATTGGAAGTGACCAATTCCAATTTGTCGTCATAGGTATGTTTGTTTTGGTATCGTGAGCTGTTGTGGACCTATACGCGTCAAGGGAAGTGTTCAATTCCAATTTTTCTTGTTTTACGTGTTGGTTTTGTGGTATCGACAGTTGCGGTGTGATTATAATTTTTGGAATTGTTGGTTTTTATTTTGTGGTATCGGCAATTGCGGTTGAGCTATGTAGGTGAAGGGAATTGACCGATTCCTGCCGATATTGTAAGTGTAGTGGAATTTGGGAATTTTGTGGTGTTTTCATGTCGTCAGTTTGTATGGTTTGGGATCATGATATGTGTGTATGTGGTTATATTTAGTTTGTCCCCACCCAAAAACTCCCAATTTCGAAGCACTGGTCCCGTTAGTTTGATTATATTTTTAAATGGAGATGTTTGTTGTCATGTTTATGTAATGACGTCATAGGCGCCATATTGGAGACGTTGAGAATGATCGTTTCCGCCATATTGGTGACGACATGGGTCAAAGCAGATGGGTGGAATCGGACACTTCTGTATTCCCGATATGACCACAAACATTATTTACCTGCATCAGGGACGAATGAAATTAAACCCATATTTAGAGACCTTTGTAGAGATACCTAGATGATGAAATGTCTTCATGGGAAAACCCAAAATTTAAATGAATGTGAGAATTGTCATTTGGAACCAGTTACTGAAAACTGTATTTGTTGAGCTTACTACCCTCAAATTTGGTGTTTATGATGCTATTTTATGCTTCAATGATGGTTTAATTAGAAAACTTAAACTTGATGTTTTGGAATTATTGGGCATTAAATCTAGCGGAAATACTGCAAAATCCTTGGTGCAAATAGATAAGATGGAATCTGCAGAGGAGATATTGCTAATCATCATTCTTAATACTAGAGATAGTGCTCTCACAGTCAGTTGTTAAGAATCACATCCAAGGTTTACTTCTTCCTACCAGTTGCTGCACAACCATTCTTTTCGGTCTTTTGTCTTAATTACCCTCTGGTATAACTGGCTCATAAGCTCTTCCATTTCCTTTGTAGGGTTGTCCCTGCAGCAAATAAAAAGGGTCAGAAACTTCTACCATGAATTTTACTTTTGAGGTTGTGTCTATTAAAGTCTGATCAATTAATGAAGTAGTTTTGTTATCCACACCATATTCACGAAGTGTATTGAACAGACTGGTGTGATGAATTGAGTTGTATGCTTTCCTGAAATTTATGAAGCTGAGTACTGTGCAGTTCGACTGATGGTGTTACAGTATCATCTTCAGCTTCCAGATTGCTCTGTGCAGGATTGATGTGGGCGGAAGCCTGCCTAATATTCACTGATCATATGTTCTGTCTGTCCTAATCTGCTGATAGTACCTCAATAGTATTATGATGAAAAAAATTCATTATTGCAGTAGCCACGTATGTGTAAATAACTGATTAAGAATAATAATTTAACTACGAGGATCACTCCTAAAGAAATGCACACTTTTTTTAATCCACCTTTTATTCTAAATGTTTGAAAGTTTTAGTGTGTAGATGCATCAGCCAGCCGGATTGGCCGTGCGGTTCTGGGTGCTGCAGTCTGGAGCCGGGCGATCGCTATGGTTGCTGGTTCGAACCCTGCCTTGGGCATGGGGGTGTGTGATGTCCTTAGGTTAGTTAGGTTTAATTAGTTCTAAGTTCTAGGCGACTGATGACCTCAGAAGTTAAGTTGCATAGTGCTCAGAGCCATTTGAACAACTTTTTGTAGATGCATCCTTTAGGAACGATATTTTCATTTCTCCACATAATTTCCATCCCTCTCAACTGCCTTCTGCCATCTTGGAACCAGAGCCTGTATACCTGCACAGTAAAATTCTGGACCAACCTGTTGGAGCCACTGTTTGGCAGTGTGCACAAGGGAGTCATCATCTTCAAACCTTATTCCATGAAGAGAGTCTTTCAGTTTCCCAAAGAGATGATAGTCACATGGAGCCAGGTCAGGACTGTAAGGCGGATGTTTCAGTGTTGTCCATCCGAGTTTTGTGATCGCTTCCATGGTTTTGTGACTGACACGTGGCCGTGCATTGTCGTGCAACAGCAAAACATCCTGCTTTTTCCGATGTGGTCGAACGTGACTCAGTCGAGCTTGAAGTTTCTTCAGTGTCGTCACATATGCATCAGAATTTATGATTGTTCCCCTTGGCATGATGTCCACAAGCAAGAGTCCTTCGGAATTGAAAAACACTAGCCATAACTTTTCCAACAGAAGGTGTGGTTTCTAATTTCTTTTTTCTTGGCTGAATTTGCATGATGCCACTCTATTGATTGCCTCTTCATCTCTGGTGGAAAATGATGGAGCCGTGTTTCATCACCTGTCACAATGCTTCCAAGAAATTCATCTCCACCATTCTTGTACTGTTCCAAAAGTTCGCTGCATACCGTTTTTCTTGTTTCTTTGTGAGCCACTGTCAACATCCTGGGAACTCACCTGGCACAAACCTTTATTAACGCCAACACTTGCAGTATTCTGCAAACACTTCCTTCCCCTATCCCAACACAGCATGACAATTCGTTCACTGTGATGTATCTGTCAGCAGTCACCAATTCATTAACTCTCTGCACATTGGAGTGTGTGCAGTATGAGGCCTGCCGCTGTGAGGACAATCCTCAATATTGCCGTTCCCGCTTTCATTACGTAACCTGCTTGCCCACTGACTAACTGTACTGCGATCGACAGCAACATCTCCATACACCTTTTTCAACCTCTTGTGGATGTTTCCCATTGTCTCGATTTCACAGCACAGAAATTCTATGACAGCACATTGCTCCTGACGCACGTCAGGTGAAGCAGCCATCTTGAAGACATGTTGTGATGGCGCCACTCACGGGAACAGATTGTACTACGTTTGAAAACAAGTGGGAAGGATGTATCTACACGCTGTAAAGCTATCACACATACAGAATGAAAACTGTATTTTTACAAAAATAGTGTGCATTTCTTTTGGAGTGACCCTTGTATATTTTTCGGACCATAAGACGGAGCACTTTAAGACAATAAGACGCACCCTTAGTTTTGTTATGAAAACTTGGAAATACAATTTTTTTTTCGATTTTCTTTTCATTCGTCATGTAGGGGTGTGTTCATGGTTTCATCGTTCATCTATTTTGTCCCTTATTATCGCATTAAGACTTCATAACGGTACACTTGATATTAGTTTTTGCGGGGGTGAGGGATGCAAATTTGCTTGAAGTTTACTACCCTCCTAGACTCGTACACAGGTAGCAACTGAAGTTCTCTAATCTTTTATGGCCCGAAAAATGAGGTATTAAATATGAAAACGAACATATAACTCACCAATTTTGTTCTTCCGTGTTCATGAAATCTAAACTCATGGCTACAATGTGTACAGTATAATGTACAATGAATGTTTCGCGTCGCTGTCTCAGAAATGACTGCCTGTCTATTGGCAAATCTGCAGCACACTCTGATCTGTGTCCCAACGCGAATATTCGAATTGAAACTAATGCATGTCAGGCGGTGATTGCTGTGAACACACTGACCTTGTCTGTCGAATGTGGTGTGGGTGACTCACTGCTGCGTCACTGTGTATCATTGAGGCAGTGTAGTGTCCGGTGTAAATGCTCCAATTCGAACGAATGTATCTATCAGTGAACGGCGCCAGTGTGAAATGGGCTTAATACTTGTTTGTTTATTTTTACTAGCTTCTGCCTGCAACTTCTTTCGCCTAGTATGGACCAACATTAAAAATTATCCCATGTGCTCCTTTTATCGGTTTGAAAATATGCTATGTCCTACCCAGGTCGAATTATTGGTGTGCAAAATGTCATCCATACCCAGCCAGTCGTTTTTGTGTGAAAGCGTAACAAGCAAACAAATTTTCACATTTATAATATTATTAGGAAGTACAGTTGATATTATCTGCCGTTACAAATAATTTATTTATTATTAATTAGGTTTGCCTTACGCCATTCAGTGGGCAGTTAAGGAGCTAATGAAGTAGTTTTGCACCTATACAGCATTTAGTTTAGTTTAAATAGGGTCCCAAATTAATTTTTGCCCTGGGGCCCTTGGTTACATAACCACACCACTGTTCATATTGTATAGTATTCAGTTGGAGCACAGGCCCTAACGGAAGTCCACAGCCATGCTGTGGTGCAGAGACACATAGCCGTATCACCCATGTGTCACAGAACTGTCCACATACAACACCAAGGCCTGCATTCAGCAAATTCCGCACCTCTCCAGGCACTGTGCCACCTCACACTTTCAAGCGGTGTGGTCTCAGCACGGTCGTTACTAGGAAGCATAACAAAGAAGATGGGGGGACTAAAATTCTTGTCAAATAATTGTCGTGTAAGCGCCTAGATGCTCCATTGGATCATTCACACCCACTCTTCGCTCGACTTCCTGACAATAATACGACCCCAGCTTGGGTCACACTGGTATATAATGCAAGTGAATAGCTTCAGATGTTGAAAAAATGAAGGGATGGGCTATGATCGCGCTCGAGAAACGCGCGACGTGAACGCAATTTCTCGAGAATGTCTCGGGTACGCTCGAGAAGTTGACAGTGCTGCACTTTGAGCAATTGCGCAAACCTTCAGTACACGAAGCACTGAGCCCGCAGCGGTCATACTACCGTTGCTAATGTGTACTGAAGTATTAGTATATGTTTCATAAGACAAAAATCATAGAGTTGTTGTTTAAAACAAAGAGAATTTGCATGAAACAAGCTTTAGTCTTATAAAATAAACACACACACACACACACACACACACACACACACACACACACACACACACACACAAGAACGTAACAGAAAAGTGCTATAGCCTTTTATATACAAAAACTGCGTACATACGTTTACTTACTGAAGAAAGGAAACAGAAGTTGTTCAGAAGAAGGCATTTTTACATCCCATTGCTGCACTGCCGTCGACTTTGGTTTAGATGATTTTATTAATCAATTGGCCTTTTAGTCGGCTTCTTTGTCTATAAGTAGTCCTGTTTTCGAAAATATTCTTTCACTGGGAACAGAAGTTGCACGTATCGCAAGACTTTTTTTGCCACTACAGCTAGACCTGGGTAACTTCGTTTTTTTCTTCAGTAGTGTAAAGTATTATCTGTGCGTTGTACGTACGGTCATTCCAAACATCGTACCTCCAGGTCTATGCTATCACAACCACTTTTCATTACATTTTTATTGGAAACCTCTTCATCGAAAGACGCCCAAAAGGAACTACTGGCGTTTTGTACGAAATGGTACTCGTGGCTAGTGTCGTTAGCAGCCGAATGAGTAGATCGTACGGTCTCTACCACGTTTGTGCACTCTGCTATTAGGCTTGCAACGGCATGTTTTGAATGAATGGGATTCGTAAATGGTAACGTTTTGAATCTTGGGTCGAGAACTGTGGCAACAGCATGTACTTTGTTTCAATTAATCCTAGCCGGGCTATTGGAGAGTTGTGCAGATGTTGCAGTTGTTCTTGCACTGTCGTGGTAGCCCACTTCTCGTTGCATACGGTTAGGATTAGCTGCTTGATTATTGGAACACCTTTCGAAAGAGAGGTATAGTTTTCAGTTGATATTTCACTTGTTAGCACTTCAAATGGCTCCAGTACACAAACATTCGCTCAAAATTCGCCACTTGTCAGCTGTGACATTCTCTACACCTGGATACAAAGATGGTAAACAGGCTGCAATGCATTCCTTTTGCCCCACTAGACGTAGCGTATAAAACGTAATGTTTCATCGGGTTTCGGTTTCCTGAATCAATTATAAACAAGTTTTTTCATTAGATCCTGGATCACATGGAGTTTTTCATTAGCATTGCAACTTGTTTTAAAATAGCTAACAAATTTTCGGGCCTTTTCCCGCATTATGCAGAGCTCACTGTAGCTGTTCAAAGAACTTTTCACAACTAAAATGATGGTGCGTGCGTGCGTGCAACAAGGCACATTTACATATACAGGGTGTTACAAAAGGGTACGGCCAAACGTTCAGGAAACATTACTCACACAAAAAGAACAGATGTTATGTGGACATGTGTCCGGAAACGCTTAATTTCCATGTTAGAGCTCATTTTAGTTTCGTCAGTATGTACTGTACGTCCTCGATTCACCGCCAGTTGGCCCAATAGAAGGAAGGAAATGTTGACTTCGGTGCCATTACAAGTACGACACAACGTGTGGTTCATGCACGATCGAGCTCCTGCACATTTCAGTCTAAGTGTTCGTACGCTTCTCAACAACAGATTCGGTGACCGATGGACTGGTAGAGGCGGAACAATTCCATGGCCTCCACGCTCTCCTGACCTCAACCCTCTTGACTCATTTATGGGGGCATTTGAAAGCTCTTGTTTGCGCACCCCCGGTACCACATGTAGAGACTCTTCGTGCTCGTATTGTGGACGGGTGTGATACAATACGCCCTTCTGCAGGGCTGCATCAGCGCATCAGGGATTCCATGCGACGGACGATGGATGCATGTATCCTCGCTAACGGAGGACATTTTGAACATTTCCTGTAACAAAGTTTTTGAAGTCACGCTGGTACGTTCTGTTGCTGTGTGTTTCCATTCCATGATTAATGTGATTTGAAGATAAGTAATAAAATGAGCTCTAACATGGAAAGTAAGCGTTTCCAGACACATCTTCACAACATTTTCTTTCTTTGTGTGTGAGGAATGTTTCCTGAAATTTTGGCCGCACCTTTTTGTAACACCCTGTATATGTTGCCACTGTGAATAAGTTGTACGGCTGCCGTCATGTTACTGGCGTTGTCAATTGTGATGGCCGGCCGAGGTGGCCGAGCGGTTTTAGGCGCTACAGTCTGGAACCGCGCGACCACTACGGTCAAAGGTTCGAATCCTGCCACGGGCATGGATGTGTGTGATGTCCTTAGGTTAGTTAGGTTTAAGTAGTTCTATGTTTTAGGGGACTGATGATCTCAGATGTTAAGTCCCATAGTGCTGAGAGCCATTTGAACCATTTTTTTAACCAGTTGTGACGCTTACTACTTGGTTTTAAATGTTCCATTTTGAAATCACATTATCTCACGCCTTACTAATATTTACCGCTGTATGCTTTTCCGGGAAACGGAATGTCTCGAGAGCCAAAGGTTTCAGGCACCAAGTAGTGTTAATAAAATGACCAGTTACAGCAATATATGCCTCACTACTGAGTGAGGTCTAAATATCGGTCGTTAAAGAAACACAAGTAGAGCCTTCCACAGCCTCTTTCTGTTTGTGGTAATCGCCCACAATCATGAGGCGCAACTTTTTCGATTTGGTATCGAGTATTGTGGGTCCAACAGTGAAACAAAACGTCGAAAACCAGTGTCCTCGACGATTGAAAATCGTGTTATGGCCACTAGTGCATCATCTAGCGATTGTTGCCGTTTACTTCCCTCTATGAAGAGAAACTTAAGATTTAGATTAGTGCTCCTGCAAGGGGATACGCTATACTCGACAACTAGTCCAATAAAATTACATATCGTATCGTGCAAAAGCTAGGATAGTATAGTATAGGTTTGATTTTGGGGTATCGTATCGGAGCACGATTAAAAATGTTTTTAAGCGTGTCGGACCGCTTCGGACACTATCCGAACTTTGGCACGGAAATCACCTCTTGTACCATACGTACCTGGATATTTTGTCTGCCTCGCACTATTGGAAGAATGATCCTCTATATCCACGGACGTCGCTGTTTTATTGCTCGATAAATTGAGCAGTTTAAGATGTCTAATCATGCCCGTTGTATTTTTTGATACATTACGGAGATTTTTACGACAAATGTTGCAAGTAACGTTATCTCCATCCTCCGTAAAGTATTGCCAGCACCATGATGTTCGTTTTCGAGTGTCCACATTGATTTGAATAACAACTTTACTCGAATGAAACCTGATACATACTACAGTAGTTACGAGCACCGCGAGCGTGTTTGTCTAGCGGCGGCATTCAATTCATAAACCAACAGCGGAGCGGCGTATGTTGTCGCAGCCAACTGGCGCGCGGCGGCACACGCCGCCGAGTCGTTTCTCGTGAGCTTCCCGAGAATTGCTTGAGAACTAGAGGCTCGAGTCGCCGCGCCCCGCCATCCCATCATTAGATCAGGGTTTAATGTCCAGTAGACAGACGTCAGAGGCGGAGTACAAGCTCTGATTATTTTAAGCATGGGGAAGGATATCGCCCGTGCCCTTTCAAAGAAGCCTCCCTAGCATAGCCTGGGTTAATTTAAGGAAATCATGGACGACCTAAATCTGGATGATTGGATGTGGATCCAAATCAGTCGTCCTCTCAAATGGAACTTAAGATGTTATCACCGTGAAAGACAGGAATATGCCTGGTAATTGTGTGACAGTATTATCAGCACATTACAGAGTTTGATATGGGCATAATTGTATATCTCCATGAGGCCATCTAGTATGATCGTGCAATATCCAGACTTATTGGGCATTCCCATGCGACAACAGCCTGATGTCTGACTGCAAGGGAAACTAAGGGTAGGAGCACTTGTCAATTTTCCAATCCATCACATCTGACCACCACAAGGAAAGATCGCTCTATTGTGCACCAAGACCAGCGAAACTCCTTCACATGTGCACCTGGAATCCAATAACACGCAATGGCCTCCCTGCAACGTCCTTTATCATCTTGCACCACTGGACGGTAGTTAGCAGCAACCGGAGTAGGGAATTAGAGCTGCCGTGAACACCACGACAGAAAAAGATGTTTTAGAGTTGTGTGTTGACCATGAAGCTTGACCTGATGATGAATAGGTCCCGCCGGCCGTTGTGACCGAGCGGTTCTAGGCGCTACAGTCTGGATCCGCGCGACCGCTACGGTCGCAAGCTCGAATCCTGCCTCGGGCATGGATGTGTGTGATGCCTTTACGTTAGTTAGGTTTAATTAGTTCTAAGTTCTAGGGGACTAGTGACCTCAGAAGTTGAGTCCCATAGTGCTCAGAACCAATTGAACCATTTTTAAATAGGTCCCATTGAGTTCTGTGTAATGAATTGAGATTCTGCACTGCCCCAAATGACCACGGTCTGGAAGTGTGGCGGCAGCCTGAGGAGAGCGACATGGCAGTGGGCAGTGCTACTCCTGGAGTCATGGTGTGGAGAAACATCACATACACCTTCAGGTCACGGTCAGTACTGAGTGAGGGAACTGACAGCACAAAGAGAGAGAGAGAGAGAGAGAGAGAGAGAGAGAGAGAGAGAGAGAGAGAGAGAGAGAGAGAGAGAGAGAGAGTGTGTTTTCGGAATTCATACACAGTCCTAAACTCCTTATGCATATAAAACTCGTGCCTTTCAGTTCTTCCATCTGTACGCTGGACTAAATGAGGTCAAAACATAGCTGAAGTGCAAAAGAAACACAGGCATGCGTGTTCAAATGCGGAGATATGTAAACAGGCAGAATACGGCGCTGCCGTCGGCAACGCCTACGTAAGATATAAGTGTCCAGCGCAATTTTTAGACCGGTTACTGCTGCTGCTGCAGTAACAGGTTATCAAGATTTAAGTAAGTTTGAACGTGGTGTTTTAGTCGGCACACGAGCGATGAGATACCATCTCCGATGAAGTGGGGATTTTCCTATACGACAATTTCACGCGTGTAACATGAATATCACGACTCCGGCAAAACAAATCTCCGACATAGCTGTGGCCGAAAAAAAAAAAACTGCAAGAATGGGACCAACGACGACTGAAGGGAGCATTCAGAGTGAAGTGCAACCCTTCTGCAAATTGCTCCAGATTTCAATGCTGGGCCATCAACAAATGTCAGCGTGCAAACCATCCAACGAAACACTATCGAAATGTGTTTTCGGAGATAGAGGCCCACTGGTGTACCCTTTATGATTGTAGATAACTAAGCTCTACGCCTCACCTGGGCCCATAAACACAGACATTGGGCTGTTGATGACTGGAAACATTCCTAGTCGGACGTGTCTCGTTTCAAATCGTATCGAGCTAATGGGCGTGTATGGGTCTGGAGACAACCTCATGAATCCATGGATCCTGCATGTCAGCAGGGGATTATTCAAGCTGGTGGAGGCGCTAATGTGAGGGCGTGTGCAGTTTGAGTGATATGGGACCACTGATACGTCTAGACACGAGTGACAGGTTACATGTACGTAAGCGTCCCCTCTGATCACCTGCATCCATTCATGTCCATTGTGTATTCCGACGGACTTTGGCGATTCCAGCAGAACAGTGCTACACTGTGGCTCCAGAATCACTGGAAGTTTAAACACTTCCGGTGGCCACCAAACTCCCCAGACATGAACATATTGTGCGTATCTGGTGGGCCTTGCAACGTGTTGTTCAGGAGAGATCTCTATCCCCTCGTACTCTTACCGATTTTTGACAGCCATGCAGGACTCATGGTGTCGGATCCCTCCACCACTACTTCAGATAGTAGTAGAGTCCATGCCACGTCGTGTTGCGGTACTTCTGCGTGCCCGAGGGGGCCCTACACGATATTAGGCAGGTGTATAAGTTTCTTTGGCTCTTCAGTGTATATAGGAATATCCCTGATCGATATTTTTTAAGTAGTTTTAGGTTTCAGGGGTTTACTTAAAAAATTTATAAGAAAGATATTTCGTGACAAAGATATTTCATTTCAGTTATGTGTGTATTTTGTATGAGTACTTTTCTTTTTATGTCAGAGTGAATGCTTAAGAGTTAGATGAGAAGGTCCACACTATTCTATTTTGTCAAGATCGTGAGAGGACGATCTGATGGCACTAACCAAACATATGGACCATACATAGAGGCAGTGGTACGCTATATAGCACACTATAGCCGTGTACTATAAGCTGCAAATCTTTTTAAATAGCTAAATGTGTTATCCCTTATTTATCTATATACATATATACACATACACATACATATTCATACATATACACATACACACAGGGTGTTACAAAAAGGTACGGCCAAACTTTCAGGAAACATTCCTCATACACAAAGAAAAGATATGTGGACATGTGTCCGGAAACGCTTAATTTCCATGTTAGAGCTCATTTTAGTTTCTTCCACCTACACTCAATGGAGCACGTTATCATGATTTCATACGGGATACTCTACCTGTGCTGCTAGAACATGTGCCTTTATAAGAACGACACAACATGTGGTTCATGCACGATGGAGCTCCTGCACATTTCAGTCTAAGTGTTCGTACGCTTCTCAACAACAGATTCGGTGACCCATGGATTGGTAGAGGCGGACCAATTTTATGGCTTTGATGGCCTCCACGCTCTCCTGACCTCAACCCTCTTGACTTATTTATGGGGGCATTTGAAAGCTCGTCTACGCAACCACAGTACCAAATGTAGAGACTCTTCGTGCTCTTATTGTGGACGGCTGTGATACACTACGCCATTCTGCAGGGCTGCTCAAGCGCATCAGGGATTCCATGCGACGGAGGGTGGATGAATGTATCCTCGCTAACAGAGGACATTTTGAACATTTCCTGTAACAAAGTTTTTGACGTCACGCTGGTACGCTCTGTTGCTGTGTGTTTCCATTCCATGATTAATGTGTTTTGAAGATAAGTAATAAAATGAGCTCTAACACGGAAAGTAAGCGTTTCCGGACACATGTCCACATAACATATTTTCTTCCTTTGTGTGTGAGGAATGTTTCCTGAAAGTTTGGCCGTACCTTTTTGTAACACCCTGTATATACTCCCATGAACCATGGACCTTGCCGTTGGTGGGGAGGCTTGCGTGCCTCAGCGATACAGATGGCCATACCATAGGTGCAACCACAATGGAGGGGTATCTGTTGAAAGGCCAGACAAACGTGTGGTTCCTGAAAGGGGGCAGCAGCCTTTTCAGTAGTTGCAGGGCAACAGTCTGGATGATTGATCTGGCGTTTTAGCACTAACCAAAACAGCCTTGCTGTGCTGGTACTGCGAACAGCTGAAAGCAAGGGGAAACTACATCCGTAATTTTTCCCGAGAGTATGCAGCTTTACTGTATGGTTAAATGATTGCGTCCTCTTGGGTAAAATAGCCCGGAGGTAAAATAGCCCGGAGGTAAAATAGCCCGGAGGTAAAATAGCCCGGAGGTAAAATAGCCCGGAGGTAAAATAGCCCGGAGGTAAAATAGCCCGGAGGTAAAATAGCCCGGAGGTAAAATAGCCCGGAGGTAAAATAGCCCGGAGGTAAAATAGCCCGGAGGTAAAATAGCCCGGAGGTAAAATAGCCCGGAGGTAAAATAGCCCGGAGGTAAAATAGCCCGGAGGTAAAATAGCCCCCCATTCGGATCTCCGGGCGGGAACTACTCAAGAGGACGTCGTTATCAGGAGAAAGAAAAAGTGGCGTTCTACAGATCGGAGAATGGAATGTCAGATCCCTTTATTGGGCAGGTAGGATAGAAAATTTAAAAAGGGAAATAGATAGGTTGAAGTTAGATATAGTTGGTATTAGTGAAGTTCGGTGGCAGGAGGAACAGGACTTTTGGTCAGGTGAATACAGGGTTATAAATACAAAATCAAATAGGGGTAATGCAGGAGTAGGTTTAATAATGAATAAAAAAATGGGAGTGCGGGTAAGCTACTACCTACAGCATAGTGAAAGCATTATTGTGGCCAAGGTAGAAACGAAGCCCACGCCTACCACAGTAGTACAAGTTTATATGCTAACTAGCTCTGCAGATGAAGAAAAAATTGAAGAAATGTATGACGGAATAAAAGAAATTATTCAGACAGTGAAGGGAGACGAAAATTTCATAGTGATGAGTGACTGGAATTTTAGAGTACGGAAAGGGAGAGAAGGAAACGTAGTAGGTGAATATAGATTGGGGCTAAGAAATGAAAGAGGAAGCCGTCTGGTAGAATTTTGCACAGAGCATAACAATCATAGCTAACACTTGGTTCAAGAATCATGAAAGAAGGTTGTATACTTGGAAGAACCCTGGAGATACTAGAAGCTATCAGATTTATATAATGGTAAGACAGATTCAGGAACCAGATTTTAATTGTAAGACATTTCCAGGGCAGATGTGGACTCCGACCACAATCTATTGGTTATGAACTGTAGATTGAAACTGAATAACCTCCAAAAAGGTGGGAATTTAAGGAGATGGGACCTGGATGAACTGAAAGAACCAGAGGTTGTAGAGAGTCTCAGGGCAAGCATAAGGGAACAATTGACAGGAATGGGGGAAAGAAATACAGTACAAGAATGGGTAGGTCTGAGGGATGAAGTAGTGAAGGCAGCCGAGGATCAAGTACGTAAAAAGACGAGAGCCAGTAGAGCTCCTTGGGTAACAGAAGAAATATTGAATTGTTGAAACGGGAAATTATAAAAATGCAGTAAATGAGGCAGGCAAAAAAGAATACAAACATTTCAAAAATGAGATCGACAGGAAGTTCAAAATGGCTATGCAGGGATGGCTAGAGGACAAATCTAAGGATGTAGAGGCTTATCTCACTAGGGGTAAGATAGATACAGCCGACAGGAAAATTAAAGAGACCTCTGGTGAAAAGAGAACCACTTGCATGAATATGAGGAGCTCAGATGGAAACCTAGTTCTAAGCAAAGGGAAAGCAGAAAGGTGGAAGGAGTATATAGAGGGCCTATACAAGGGCGATGTACTTGAGGACAATATTATAGAAATGGAAGAGGATGTAGATGAAGATGAAGATGAAATGGGAGATACGATACTGCGTGAAGAGTTTGACAGAGCACTGAAAGACCTGAGTCGAAACAAGGCCCCGGGAGTAGACAACATTCCATTAAAACTCCTGATCGTCTCGGGAGAGCCAGTCCTGACAAAACTACCATCTGGTGAGCAAAATGTATGAGACGGGTGAAATACCCTCAGACTTCAAGAAGAATATAATAATTCCAATCCCAAAGAAAGCTGGTGCTGACAGATGTGAAAGTTACCGAACTATCAGTTTAATAAGCCACGGCTGCAAAATACTAACGCGAATTATTTACAGAAGAATGGAAAAACTGGTAGAAGCCGACCTCGGGGAAGATCAGTTTGGATTCCGTAGAAATTTTGGAACACATGAGGCAATACTGACCCTACGACTTATCTTAGAAGCTAGATTAAGGAAAGGCAAAACTACGTTCCTAGCATTTGTAGACTTAGAGAAAGCTTTTGACAATGTTGACTGGAACACACTCTTCCAAATTCTAAAGGTGGCAGGGGTAAAATACGGGGATCGAAAGGCTATTTACAATTTGTACGGAAACCAGATGGCAGTTTTACGAGTCGAGGGACATGAAAGGGAAGGAGTGGTTGGGAAGGGAGTGAGAAAGGGTTTTAGCCTCTCCAAGATATTATTCGATCTATACATTGAGCAAGCAGTAAAGGAAACAAAAGAAAAATTCGGAGTAGGTACTAAAATCCACAGAGAAGAAATAAAAAGTGTGAGGTTCGCCGATGACATTGTAATTCTGTCAGGGACAGCAAAGGACTTGGAAGAGCAGTTGAACGGAATGGACAGTGTCTTGAAAGGAGGATATAAGATGAACATCAACAAAAGCAAAACGAGGATAGTGGAATGTAGTCGAATTAAGTCGGGTGATGCTGAGGGAATTAGATTAGGAAATGAGACGCTTATAGTAGTAAATGAGTTTTGCTATTTGGGAAGATAAATAACTCATGAAGATCGAAGTGGAGAAGATATAAAATGTAGACTGGTAATGGCAAGGAAAGCTTTTCTGAAGAAAAGAAATTTGTTAACATCGAGTATAGATTTAAGTGTCAGGAAGTCATTTCTGAAAGTATTTGTATGGAGTGTGGCCATGTATGGAAGTGAAACATGGACGATAAATAGTTTGGACGAAGAGAATAGAAGCTTTCGAAATGTGGTGCTACAGAAGAATGCTGAAGATTAGATGGGTAGATCACATAACTAATGAGGAGGGATTTAATAGGATTGGGGAGAAGAGAAGGTTGTGTCACAAATTGACTAGAAGAAGGGACTGGTTGTTAGGACATGTTCGGAGGCATCAAGGGATCAATTTAGTATTGGAGGGCAGCATGGAGGGTAAAAATCGTAGAGGGAGACCAAAAGATGAGTAAGCAGATTCAGAAGGTTGTAGGTTGCAGGTTGCAGTAAGTACTGGGAGATTAAGCTTGCACAGGATAGAGTAGCATGGAGAGCTGAAATTCTGAACACAGTTCTGTTCGAGCGTTGGGAATAAGTCGACATAGTGCTGTTCTGTTTGATTTCCTGTCAAAGGTCACTATTAGTACTGCCAGAAAGTCATGGGGTAAAACTGAAGTGATATCTGGTGTTCCCCAAGGAAAAAGTACGTAATCTGCTGTTCCTGGTCTACAGCAAGTACATTTTGAAGGTTTTAGAGTTTCAACAAAAACAGCGGATGCATACCGCCATTACAAGCAGGTCTTCTTGGGACCGATGGTTAGCTGTTAGTATGCAGATGCCTTGTTATGCGTTTGAGACCTAAGCTGTCCACTTTAACACCGGAAATGACCCTCGCTGGGTGACTGCTGTGGCAGAGCGGACCAAATGCAACTAAGAATTGCGAAACAGTTTTCGGCAACTTCCATCTCCTAAATGGGATCATCTTATGGCCAGAAGCACATGAAAAGGGAAGGGGAAAATTTTGATCGTAACATGTTTCTGGAAGAATCTGGTGGGTGAAGAGCTTAGTAGACAATCTTCAGATTGTTTGGAGCTGATGCTGTGATTTATCATGTAGTAAAGTCATCAGAAGATCAAAAACAAGTGCAAAATGATGAAGACAAGATATCTGTATTGTGCGAAAAATGACAAGTGCTAGGTCACCAGCTTTATTTGTAAAAGGAATCCATTAAATCTCCGTTACACGATGAATCAGGCAAATGTAAAGGCTGACAATTCAAATACATACCTAGAAATTAGAATTACTAACAACTTAAATTGGAATGGTTGTGATGTAAGGAAGGCAAATGTAATACTACGTTTTATTGGTAGACCACTTAGAAGATGCAACTGATCTACTAAAAAGACAGCCCACCCTACCCTTGTCCACTGTCTACTGGAGTACTGCTATGCTACATGAGATCCTTACCAGAAAGTACTGAAGGAGTATGGTGAAATAGGGCAGTGTGTCACGGATATGACAGGATAGTTGAAATGAAAATCGTTAAAACAAGGGCTTTTTTCGTCGTGTTCTGTTCACGAAATGTCAATATCCAACGTTCTCCGAAAGCTGAAGTACTTTGTTTACATCCACGTTGATAGGGAGAAACATTGTTAATACCAGATGTGAAGTGGTATTCCAAAGACGCCTTTGTCAGTAAAAAGCCAGAAATATGTCCACATGAACGCCGTTTGTCATGCTGAGTTTGGTAAGTATTTTCCGGAAAAATATATTCTATATACATAAATTCTATATTTTAATGTTATTTATCTTTTACTCTTATTGAATGTTTTCGTTTTACATCTGCTATGTTTTGTTGTCTAGCTATAATATTTTCAGATTTAGTTATTTTCATTTGAATTTTTTCCATTTTAAGATTTTTCCCGTTTTAAGATTTTAGCTATACAACAATGAGGTTGTGTAGAAATTTTCGGGTAAATTACGCTGAGTGCACTGATTTTGCGCACCGAGCACGCGGGATCTAACAAAAAAAAAAAAAAAATACTTATTGGACAAATCTGAATGCTCTGTTGTAATGCACATAAACGACAGAACTTATTTGAGGTGTTTTGTATCGGATACCGTTTCAACAGTATTCATTCGGAAACAAACTTTTTTTTTCAAGGAGGTGCTTTCACTCTTAACGGCCTTATAGGCACACCTTAATTATCTTTTACTACATTGCAACATATTCAAACCTGATCAAAATTGAAGTATATCGCTTGGGTAGCTTTACTGATTTTCTTGCTCCTATTCTTTGCCCCCATGGTGTCGTTTGTGTATTTCTCCAAGCAGTTGTTTGGTGTTACAAACTCGTCGCTTGTGCTAGTTACCACTTCATTGACAAAATTCATACAGAAACACGTTGTGATCGTCATTTTCTCGTTTTGTTTCCAAGTGTCCTAAGGACAGGTTCCTTTAAACTTCCTCTACATTATCTTTAGTGCATTTGGTCTACTCTACCGCAGTCGTCCTCCAAAGATGGCTACTCCTGTGTTCAAGTGGACAGCTTCAGGCTGAAAGTCATACTAAGATCCCTACCTAGTAACAACAGTACCAAGGAGATCTCTGTTTGTAGCACCTATAGCACTTACATGCTCAGCCCGTCGGCCTCTGGTAATATTTATTTAGATCCATGTAAATTCATTTCCAGAACAAGAGTTTTACACTTTCTACAACATACATTTTTAAAATTTTTATACAAATGTGATACTGCATTAGTTAAACTTAAGAAGAATTTGTTTACATGTATTTTATACTTGTTAATTAGTATAATTAAATGGATAAATTACACATTTTCAAGCAATAAGTTCTGGGAGATGGGGTGAACGTAGTTTCTGCAGTGTGTAGGAAGTAATTTTAGAAACACACAACTCAAAGAAATGCGTTTGTACAGTTTCACAGTTTACCTGTACGACATTTCTTGGAAAGTTGTAGTGATTGGTACTATTGTCATTGAGAACTTTACTCAGTTTTCTTTCCTTGAGACACCAACATACGTAATTATACACAAATTTTGCTATTTATAGTGTTTGGTGCTGCTTGTATATTTTATTTGCTTTTTATTTATCAGAAAAGTTTGCTCTGGTGTTCATTTATACACAGTATGCTGCATCTCAGTAACGAATATACAGAAGCGAAGTATGTGCGCTAAACTTTTGCAGTATTAGTCTCAAGTAATTCACATGAGACACGTCAGTTTGGCCAGTTTTGGTATTCCAAATGTGATGAGTCAAGAATTTTGATTATACGGACATCTGTTGCGTTGCAATGACAAGCTCAGTAACACTATAAAGAAGAACTTTTAATCTCTTAACGAATAGTTTTAACAATGCAAAATGCTCTGGGAATATTTTGCTTCATTCTCAGACCAATTCTTATTTTTCTCAGTAACGCATTGTGTAGTTTTTGTTAGGTTGATTATACTAATTTCCAGTGGTTTCATCTATGTATATGCCTTCCACAGACCACCTTCGTGAATTTTATGCACACACTAGCATATTTGTCGCTGTCCATAGCCTGGTGTTCAGATCATCTTACTTATTTAAATCTTAGGGCCCCGTACTAATCAATTATCGTAAATACTAGAGACGAATATGCACTTCATTCTGCGGTAGGTGAATTCCGCATACTGTACCTATATGTTTCCAACTTCAACATGCAATAGTATTTATGTACACTTCAGGTCAGCCGCTTCTTTCAATTTAAAAATTGCAGTGCTAAGCCGTATCTACAGGAACCTGCGAGTAAATGGTGTATAGGAGAGACAAAAATATGGGAAAACCAAAAATAGAACATTACACTGCCTAATATGGTGCAGGAAGCCTGCTGGCTCTGGAAACAGCTTCCCGTTTCAGAATGGACTACTACAGATCCTTCTTGGTTTTAAAGGCAATTTTCTCCCATTGTCCCTGTGAAGTAGTTCAGGTAAAGGTTATGAAGATGGATAGCAATCACACACGCCTGTCTCGAAAGCAGATCACAGTGGCTCAGTATTTAGATTTAGTGATTGGTGCCTGTTGTAACTCACCGGATTTTTCTGATTTCCTTGTATGCAGTATGACTCTTCAATACTGTGATTCCTTAAACACCGACCTCTTCGACTCCCCTGGTTATGAAAGCACCCAATATTAACACCAATTTGCCCTCATTAGAATTCCCTTAGCTCTGTTAAAGTACACCATATTACACAGAACACTTCCACCACCACTGGCTCTTTCACTCTGGGCGTTTTGTTATACAATACGGCAGCGCAATCTAGCATCTTCCTTTATGTTCAAGCATCCATTTCTCACTGTATAGTTTCACCCAATCCCCATGTATCTACTATAGATTGCCTCACTTTCAGAACTTCCGAATATCACTTAACATATCGACAACAGGCCCCCTAAACC